>NC_137161.1:34141794-34486248 GCF_951394435.1 Stenella coeruleoalba
GCGCGTCCGGAGCCTGTGCTCCGCAACGGGAGAGGCCAAAACAGTGAGAGGCCCGCATACCGCAAAAAAAAAAAAAAAAGAATAATGTTTAGCTTCCTTATAGTTTTAATAGAAATAAAATTTTACTTATGGGTGAAGTTTCAAATGTGCCCCTCCCCAGCTCCACTGGCTTCTCTCCTTCTATGAGTTAACCACTGTCTTCAAGATTTTTGTGTCCCTACCAGTATCTTTTTCCATGTGGATGGACGTTTATGTTGTTTTCAAGATTTACTATTTAAAAAAATTGTAATGAACATTTGTGTACTTATTTCTTTTTGGACTGGTATAAGATTTTCTAGTCTGGACCCTCACAGGGAAATTTTTGAGTCATAGATAATTTTATATTCAACTAACTTCAGTATTTTCAAATTGTTTTCTAGATTGGTTATAATGCCAACAGCAGATAGATTATGAGGCTCGTTAGGTCCCTGGATCATCTTTAATTCTGGAGATTGTCAGTCTTAAACATTTCTCATGTGATAGGTATTAAATCATATCTTATTTTTTATGTATGTTTTTTGAGGTAAAATTTGCATATAGTAAAATTCACCCTTTTGAGTGTACAGTACAGTATTAGAAATTTTAACAAATTCATACAGTTGTGTAACCACCACCACAATCAATATATAGAACATTTCCATCACCTCCCCAGAATTCCTTTATTTCTCTTTATAGCCAGATCCTTTTTAATTCTCACAAATAGAGCTTCATGGATGCAAGCTGACTGACACACATCCAGGCAACACATCTGTAATCAAGGCACTGGGTTTGGGAATGCCAGCTGAATCTATCTCTTTTATTGAGAAAGCAATTTTTTTAAAAAAGGCATCAGCAGGTATCTCTTTAAGTCTACTTGGTCAGAATTAATTGGGTGTGTTTTTGGGCAGGATGCAGGGAGCATCTTCTGGGAGTTTGCTTGGAAATGCATAGAATTTATAGATTAATGTAGAAAATAAATATGGTCTAACACTGCATGTAGTTGGGCCTTTTTATGTATTTTGATCAAATTTTATATTTTCTCCATATCAAAAAAAAGTGAAAAATTCTTGCACATTTTATTAGATTTATTCCTATATACTTCAAATTTATTTTTCAATTGCCAATTAATTTCTAATGATCCTATTTTATAAATGTTATTTTTATTTACTGAACTCTGTATAAATTTTCTAAACTTTTTCTAATTATAAATTCAGAATCTTCTAAATTTTTATTTAGATGAATATTTAATCTATGAATGATGACAATTTGGACTCTTCTTTTGCAATTCTTATAGTTTTCTTTCACATTTTCCTTTCTTCATTCCCATTTTTCTTCATGGTTTGCCCCCTTTTGCATATTTGTTTTAACATTTATGACCTATAAATGTATCTGTTCTTAGTATTCTTTTTTGAAGTAGTTTAACATCTGTCTGTTTTTCTCATGAATTAAACTCTTAAGCAAACATTTATTTTTATATTTGTAAGAGAATCATGATTTTACATTTTTTTTAACATTATCATTTAACTGTTTTCACTCTTAGAATTTCTGTTTGGTAAGTATTCAAATCTGATTTTTGTTCCTCCATATTGTTTTAGTTTTTTTCTCACGTTTTCTGATTTTTTTTAACTGTAATAAGAATATTTCTGATCGCCTTAACTTTTCTAGCTCTTAGCAGTGCTGTTATCTCCTGCTTGTTGCTTTTCCTGCCTTTCCTCTTGGGAATATGATTCCTGGTATGGTTTGGAACTTTTAAAGTCCTATTGCCTTTAGCACAATTTGCTTTTATTGTGGAATTTCTATCTGCCATGGGTTGTGGAGGGTTCCCTATAGAATAATTTTTGCTTTTGCTAGGGCATGGGTGTGAATGAGCTGTGTTGTTAAAGTTCCGACTTGGTGTTCCTACATATGAGTATGGTGCTGCCTCAGTTTCCATTTTTCACAGGGGAACATTATGGTCCTATCTTGTTTGTATGTTTTCTTATTGTTTCTCTGGCATATCAATCAGAGTTCAATGTAAGGTACAGAAAAGGGTTTAATAGAATGAATTAGGCTTGACGAATTGAAGAAGTGGATTCTAGAAATCACCCCCAGACTAAAAAACTCATCCTACCCTCAGTCAGAAATCACCATAGGTTCTGTGGTAGAAACATGAAGCTACTGCTGGCACCCCTGCCACTACCACCAGTGCCTCTCTAATCCCAGAAAGTCTAAATAACAGGCACTAGACAGATGTAGCTGAAAACACAATTCTACAGCTTTGCTTACAAAAGTCATTGAAAAATGAGCCCAACTCTTTTCCACCTTCCAATCTCATGTGAGGGCAATGATTGGTAAACCATTTCCCAGTTCCCTTGCTGTGTGGAATCTAGGACATGTAGTCGATTTCAGTTTTGTTTCTAATTTATTTTCTTTTGATTTGCTTTCAACACCTCCAGTCAGAATGAGGGTGTAATGAAGCTTGAGTAATTCAATCAATAATGGCCACACCTAGACTAAAGGGGGATGTTCCTTTCAGGGAAATGGTTTTTGTTCCCCACTTCTCAGGTACTGATGGTCAAGTGTCCGCTGAGTCCTACAGGAAGCAGATGCTAAGGTGGAGTCAGGACTGTAAACAATTTACTGGGGAATAACACTTGGGAAATGAAAAGGGTGGACTCCAACTGGGAGAAGGAGGCATCTGACTCCAGTACAGATCTAATCGAGTCCACTAGTCCAACAGGGGGCTTCAGGACAAAGGTGGCCCATTAAAGGACTCCCACGTGGTATGGAAATGGCCAGGCCCTTGGACCAAAGGCTTGCTCAGTCATTGGCTGCAGCAACTCTAGGCCGTAAAGCTGAGGGGAGCCTGATGAAATTCAATAACACCTGAAGGCTCTCAGCTCATGACACTCCTTGCAGCAGGGCAATGTGCTCTTTCCTAAAGGGAGATCTTGGCAGGGTCTCACTATGCCTGCCAGAGATCACTTGGCCTGTCACTAGGTTTGTGTCAACCCTTGCTGCCACCTATAAGGGCCTGCCTCTGCTCTAATACCCAAATGCATTGCCACAGCATCAGCTCTTATTTGCTTCCTTGGTTGCTTCTTCATTCTGGGCACAGAAAAATTGTCTTTTTTTTTTTTTCCTTCAAGCTTGGCTACATCATCAGAATTTCTAAGTGTTAACCATAGGCATACAGCTGTGTCTTGTCATCTCAATCTGTCTTTTTGCATCACTAAATTTATTTGCCTCCAAGACATCACTTACTAGAGACTTGCTGGAGTCAGTCATCACGTTTGATGCAATTATGAATGTCACTGAGACAATAAGGAAGAATGATCCTCTAGTTGCCACAGATTCACCTGTAAATTGTCCTGGTTACTGTGACTTCATGGTTCAATATTGTCCTGCTTCTAGCCGAGTCAACTGACAACTACTTGACAATTTTAATGATCATTATGCTAGGAGATGGAGGAAATAGAAAATGGAAAAGAAATTGTTTGTATATTTAAGTAGCTCTTAGTTGGATGTACTAATACACAAGGAAGAGTTGAAAAACAATTAGTGTGAAATTATATGGCTTGAACCCTTCCTACTCAAAGTGTGGACTGTGGACTACCAGCAATGGCCGCACCACAAACGCATAATAAATGCAGATTCTGAGGCCATACTCCAAACCTATTGAGTCATAATCTGCACTTTAACAAGATCCCCAATGATTCATATGTACTTTAAGGTTTGGAAAGTACTCATTTATACAAAAATGCCATTGTTGATGGATTTGGGAGAAAGAAACTCAACAGGAAAAGAGAGAAACAGGGCCCTTAAATGGTTGTATGTGATCTCACCTTAAAAGAGAATAAATAGAGTTATATGGAAGGGATTTCAGTTCTGTGGAACAAAATGTGATAATTCAATTTTAAAACCTTTCAGAGAAACCTCCAATATTAACCTAAGAATCCACTATAAAATTTTATGGGACATCTAATAAAAGATTATTTTAATTGATATTGACATTTATGTTGTATGTCTTCTATGCTGTAGGAATTTTCATGAAATACATGAAGCCCTTTTGATAATTCATTAACTAGAGCTAGAATGGTCTGAATTTATATTGAATTTCAATATATAGTAAATTTTGCTAATATAAGGCACTTTGTGGCCAAAAAGTGTAGTTTTATTCTAAAGTAGTCTTAGTAAATTCTATCACAGGTATTCTCTGGATTATAGAGAGACTGACATTTTTATGAAGTGGGTTTTGCCAACAATATTTTTAGTGTCTTTCCCCTGTATTCCTACCTCTTCTATGAAGTGGAAACTGTAACTTCACAAAGCAGATCCACATGCTCTGAAACAGTGGAAAGGCAGCTTTTGTTATAAATTAAAATGTGTCTTCTTTGATTTCTTCTCACATTATTAAGACAGGTAAATTGTATTTTCATGAAATGTTTCCATGTAGGAAAAAACTCTGCTGATAGATAATATTATTTCAGAGGGTCTCACTGCAGCTGCCATCCTTTTATTTCTAACTCCAAATCAGAGAAAGGGGACAAACAACCCTTGACTGACACAACTGATTCCAAATCTCAGTGTTATAGAGAGAAGAAAAACACTTCTAGGTATGACTTCAATGTAATTTTTAAAAATTGTCCTCAGGGACTCTGGTTTTTATAGCTTGAGTTAGAAGACATATTAGTGACAGCTGAGAGGGAAGTACAAGGAGGTATCTCAGTTGTGAAGATTGTAGTTTATGTTCAATGTATTAGGAATGAGGACATTGGTTTAATTCCAGTTTATTTATTAAGTGGTTCTTATCTCCCTGTTTTGCTCTCAGTTTCCTAATTTATAGGCAAGTTCAGATATTAATACTGAAAAAAAGACAAGCGGTAGATTAACCAATTTAGTGACTAAACAATCAGGCTTCATTTTATTTATTTATTTATTTAGTTTTCGCGGTACGCGGGCCTCTCACTGTTTTGGCCTCTCCCGTTGCAGAGCACAGGCTCCGGACGCGCAGGCTCAGCGGCCATGGCTCACGGGCCTAGCCTCTCCGCGGCATGTGGGATCTTCCCGGACCGGGGCACGAACCGGTGTCCCCTGCATCGGCAGGCGGACTCTCAACCACTGCACCACCAGGGAAGCCCCAGGCTTCATTTTAACAACTTCATTGAGATATAATTCACATACCATAAAATTCACCCATTTAAAGCATACAGTGCAGTGGTCTTTAGTACATTTAGCATATTAATTGTGTAACTATCTCCACAATCAATTTTAAAGAACTTTAATCATCCCAAAAAGAAAGCCGGTACCCTTTCGCAGTCATGACATATTCCTTCTCACCTCAGCCCTGGCAAACACTAGTCTACTTCCTGTCTCTATGGATTTGCCTGTTTTGGACATTTAATATGACTAGAATCACACAACATGTGATCTTTTTGTGACAAGCTTCTTTCATGTAGCATGTTTTTAAGGTTTGTCTATATGTTGGCATGTGCCAGCACTTCATCCCTTCCTATTGCTGTGTAATTGAATGGACACAACAATTAGTTTATCCATTCATTCGTTGATGGACATTTTTGTCATTTCCTCTTTTCAGCTATTATGAATAATTTTGCTATGAATATTGGTGTAAAAATTTTCTGTGAAGTCACATTTCATTTCTCTTAGGAGTGAAATTGCTGGGTCATATGGTAAATCTACTTTTAACCTTTTTAAGGAACTGTCAAAACTATTTTCCAAAGTGTCTGCAACATTCTCACAGCAGTGCATGAAGGTTCCAAGTTCTCCACATCCTTGCCAACACTGTTATTGCCTGTCTTTTTTATTACAGCCATCTTAGTGGGTGTGAAATGGTCCCTCATTGTGGTTTCAGCATGCATTTCCCTGATGGCTAATGACATTGAGCACCTTTTTGTATGTGTGTTGATCATGTGTATATATTCCTTGGAGAAGTAGCTATTGAAGCCCCTTGTCCATTATTACAGACTACTGGATGAAGATTGAAGGAGAGCGTCAGGAGCCTGATTGTCGTTGTTATTATATAATTGAACAATTTTCAATATTTCTGTACTGCCTTGTAATATATTAAGATTTATCTTGGATTATCATTCACACACACAAAGTTAACTTAACTTTCTTTATCTAAGAAAAATGATAGTTTTTTTGCAGATTAAATTCTTCCCTCAAGATTTGAGGAGGTCTTGTTTCAAGTGTTTATTTCATATAAGGGGGTATCTCCAGGGTGTGTGTGTGTTTGTGTGTGTGTGTGTGTGAGTATGGATATGTGTATCTATGTGTGTCCGTGCATGCCATCATTGGGAATTTACCCTTTTACTGAGTTTGTTGAGTTTTAATGAAGCCTGATATTGTCCCCCAGGGATCTACTCTCTCTCTACTGGGTTCCTTGGTGAACCAAATGATGTCTCAAAATATGATGTTCATGTCTGAGGGCCTGGAGTTGTCTGGTTATGTCCACTTATCAGTAGAGTTTGGGGCAATAGCAATATTTGTGGGCTGATCCAAACCACTCCAGTCATTTATGGGAAAGAACTGATATTTATACAAATTAATTAGATACTTTGCATTAGTCCTTGCCGTCTTTTTCTTCTTAGTTTCCTGGATATTTGCATTATCTTACTTAGTTGTCTATGATAAATGTACACAATGGCTTAGTCTTAAACAACATCAGGAAAAGGATTTCATGCAAACTAGTAAGAACAAGGAAGAAGTAATTATTTAAGAGAAAGTTAAACAACTGAGGACTTAGGAACGGGAATCAGCTACCCAAGGGTAGCTATAATATCAACTTTAAAAATGTTTTTGGTTACCTAAAAGTCACAGGAAAAAGGCGAAAAATATTTTTAGAAATCAAAGTATTTTAAGAAAGCAGTTATTTAGTCTGAATCTTAGTTAAGGACATTTTGCTCTTCCTATTTAATTTTAAGAATCGATGCTTGATTTTTTTAATTGATCAAAGATGTTTGGATTTACAAATAATTGTATGAACGAATTTAGCATAGCAGGGTTCTTCATGTGTCTTGTATAATGAACATATTGCAGCAACTATCTTTACTTTCTCATTTCCCATTCACCATCCATTCTTTCAAGTGCATTTGCATTGTCTACACTGAATTATGCAAATAAATGAATTTTATCAAATAAGAGACACATAAAGGTAAGAAGGTCTGACTGAAACATGATGAGTCTGAAATTATTTTCCTTATTCTTCTCCTTGATACTGTACATTCCTGTGGCTCTACAAGCCTTCTGCATTTACTTACATATTTGGCACATATTCATTTAAACTTGCTACTTTTATTTAGAGGGATTCTCCATCTTCTTCATTTGAATTTGTCTTGTCTCTTTCATTAAGCTGGAAACTACTCCAGGGGACTTGGTTTTCCCATGGCTGAGAGAACCAGCACTTTTTTGAGTCCCGGGCTGCTTCTGTGTTGTACAATGATTGACAAGTAGATCATACATCATTGTTGTCATTTTTGCTAGAATTCCAGAAGTTATTATCCTATGTGGGAAATCTTCCTCCCCACCCTATCCCCAAGTCTCCCATCTCTGTTGCTCTCGGATAGGAAGAGCATCAGGCAATCCTGCACTGAGTAGCTGAGTCATCCACCTCAGATGGAGAATGGGACCACAGAAGAGATACTGTGCAGTTTGTTGAGGGCAAAAAGGTTTTAGATTAATGTAAACAGGAGGGAGGAACCAATGTCAGTCTAAGGTCAAAGGCTGAGACTCCTGTTCCAGTGTAAACATAGTATTTTTGCAAAATCTTTGCAAGCACTCAACACGCGAACGTGTCTTTACGCAAAATCAAATGATTGTGGAGTTGGGCTGCATTTATGTATTGCATTCTCAAGCTCCTCATTGTTAAGGCAGTGTAAATATGACTCTTACCTTACAAGCATCTTTAGAAAACATGGAGAAGAAATAGGTGAAGTGAAAATGGGAAGATTTCTTGAAGACAATTCAGAGCCAATGGAAGCTACACTGTTTGAAAATCTTAAACTCTCCCAACTTTACTAATATGAAGTGCAGCATATTTTAAATTTTAATTTATGTTTTTATTCTTGGGAGTTTGTACCCTCCCTCAGCCAAACAAACCCTCATTTATTTGTTTGCTCTCATCTTTCCTAGAACATCCATATTTTATAGCAAGTAAAAGGCCTGGTTAACCAAAGTTACTAATCCAGGAGGAAGAGTTCCAGCAGGAAGCATTTCTAGACCAGGTCAGTAACAGACAAAATGAGCAAAGAAGCAGACTTGCTGAGCAACTTTTTGGCTAATACTATTGGAAGCAACACTCAAAAGCAATTTACAGCTTTGCAAAGTTTGGGTTTTAAAGCAATCCTTGTCTCCTCATTCATTAGTAAGGTTGCAGGGTTAGTGACTGGGTGATCCTGCCAGGTTCATGTGTATCAGTCCCAGAGGCAAGACTCTGTGTGCTGAGAGCATCCACCAATATGACATAAAAAGTATAATTGTTAACATTTTAACTTGCTTCTCTTTAATTTGTAATAGCTACTAACTGTCTCAGTCACGGACATTCTAAAAAGAAGTGTATAGGGGCTGAGCCTGTTGTAATGGACTATTATTTCTCAAGTTAATGGCAGGAGAGCTTTTTCGGAGCAGGGTAAATTGAGATATCCCAAAATAAATTTAAAAGATTTCATTTCATGATAAACTTCACTTTCAATGTTTTTAATTATTTTTTATTGTGGTAAAATATACATAACAAAAATCTTACCATGTGTAAGTATACAGTTCAGTGATATTAAGGACATTCACATTTTGTGCTACCATGAGCACCATCCAACTCCAGAACTCTTTTCATCTTGCAAAACTGAAACTCTGTCTCATTAAACAACTCCCTGTTCCTCCCTACCCCCAGTCCCTGACAACAACCATTCCACTTTCTACTTTCTGCTCTATGGATTTGACTACTCTAAGTACCTCATATAAGTGGAATCATACAGTATTTGTTCTTTAGTAATTGACTTACTTCACTTAGCATGATGTCTTCAATGTTCATAGCATGTACAAGTACTTCCTTCCTTTTAAAGGCTGGATAATATTACACTGTGTGTGTGTGTGTGTATGTATGTATGTATGTATCTATATCTATATCTATATATACATATATATATTACATTTTGTTTATCCATTCATCTGCCTATGGCCCCTTGGCTTTTCCACTTTGGGCTATAGTGAATAATGATTATCAACTTCATTTTAAAAGGAAAAGTTCTCTGCACTCAAAGTGTTAATGTTTTGTCACAATGTTTCATGTTGGATTTGAAGATAGCAAAATCCATTGAAAAACTGAGATCCATATACACTGTATAGAAATCATAGATATTATTTATTTATTTTTCTGTCCAGGAATAAAATATTCCTGGAAACCTTTATATTGTGCAGAATAGCCAGTCTTTCAAGCTCAGTGCCTCTGTCCACTAACTGTGTTTACAAGAGAAAGGTGACTGCATTATCTTCCGGAATGGAGGGATACATGCTCCTTTTGCCTGTGATATTTATGGTAAGGACTCTGTTCCAGGGATTTGGGGCTTTATGAGGTTCTCCTCAGTGGGATGCCTTTTAATTGCTTAAGTTATATTAGTCCTTGAGGTAAGATCATTTTCTCAAGTGTCCAACTAAGTCCCCTGATCAACCCTCCTCAAGGCCACAGTAAAATTGGCATGCTTCAGTAGGGCAGGAATGCTAACATCCCAGATCTGAGAGAGGTAATTTCGTCCAAAATGCACTCCAGTGATGTTTATGTTTCAGATAAAGTGCTTACAACACTGTCGCTGCCCTTTTGACCCCTGTTTCCTTGTTCCTGTGCTTCTAGGAGAAAGTGATACTTAAATTCAAATCTTTACTTTTATTAGCTCCCAGAGTGAACTAGGATTTCAGTCCAATCTTATCTCTGGTATAAACATCCTGTTACCATTCATATCTTGGAGATATCTTGGGGAAAACGATTAAATACATTCCATCAAGGGAACATATGAAAACTCCTCAGAATCTGTTCCTTTCTTTCTTTCTTTTTTTCTTTCTTTCTTTTTTTCTTTCTTTCTTTTTTTCTTTCTTTCTTATTTTCTTTCTTTCTTTCTTTCTTTCTTTCTTTCTTTCTTTCTTTCTTTCTTTCTCTCTCTCTCTCTCTCTTTCTTTCTCTCTCTCTCTCTTTCTTTCTCTCTCTCTTTCTTTTCAAATTCATGACCGTATATATTGACAAACTCAAGGCAAAGCATTTTCAGAACAAAAAGGCACACTCTGCAGTGGCTGTTGTGGGGAGGGGCAGCCTGTGAGGTGTGAGTGAGGGAAAGGGGGTGAGGGCTGGAGTTACAGCCATACGCTGACGTTGTTTCTCAGGTTGGACCCTCTTGTGTGGACAGCAGCTTCAGCTGAGCTATAGGGGTTGAAAAATAACACTTTAACCTGTTGCAAAACACAGCAGTGAAGATGCACTTCCCAGTTCTCTTAAAAGCAAAACCTGCATGAGCCTTTAGAGATTTTTGACTTCAAATAAGTAGGATCCCACTTCCCGTGGTTGGCTCTATTCTCCTAAACCTCATCTCTTCAAATATAACAAGTGAAGGGAGTAAACAGAGAGGGAGGAGAGCTTCAGGTCACTTAGCTGATGTAGCCTCTGAAGGTATGATGAGAAATCATATGTTGAAACTGAGGCCAAAAGACAGCTAAACCTTAATATCTGGGAGAAGGCTTGTGCAGACCAATTGAATGGTGAACCATTTTATTTACTGAGGATATTATAATGGTTTAGACAAGTAGATTAAACAGCTCTATAAAACAGAATTCTGCACATAATCAAATCTCCATTTTGCAATAAAACTTATCTGTCAGTTTGACAGAAATCAATGAGCTAGTAAATATGAAGACATGGAGTGAACTGAAGCAAAATGCCATAGGAATAATTGTCAGCACCTTGAATTCAGTTGGTGTTTTCACATGAGAAGTATGAGATGTGGAGCCAGGAGCCTCACCACGAGTGTGGATCCTAACAAAACACTATCGACCCAGAGTGCTGCGCAAATCCCACAAGAGCCAGTCACATATAAGGAAGACTGCCTGGATCTTGCTGTGACTTTCCGGGGGTGCCTTATTTTTTCTTATTAAGTAGTTTTTCTTGAATGAAGGGAGAATCATATGTTCAGATTCTGGCAGCACGGAAGTTTCTTGTAGAACCAGAACTACCCTATTTTTTCTAATTGTGAATATGTATTATGTTAAAATCTGGATGTCATCTTTGCATATTTAAATTGTTTTTATTGTTTATATATAATAAAAAATATTAAAAAAATAAAATAAAAAATATATAAAAAATATAATATTGTTTACATAAAAAATATATGTGTTTTATGTATATATAAAAATTGTTTTTATTGTTTATATATAATAAAAAAATGTCTAGGCAGTGGAAAAAACAAAAAATGAAATTAAGAACATAAATTGGAATGTAGTAGAGACATAGAGGAATAACAAAGATTGTGTAAATCTTGTTTGTAGAATTGAGGAGAGCCATACTTAATACAGGTGAGGTGGCTTTGGACTTTCAGAGTGCCATCGAGCTGAGTATATCTAACCTGAGAACAGTTTTAAAACAGCGGCTCCATTTATAAGAATGCTTGTTACATGAAACCTTCTTTATTATCAGAATCACATCAGCATATCAGCATATCAGAATATCAGTATGCTCCTTGAATGCTCCTGTCTAAACCCCTTACAGGCTTTCACCTGTTCTTGGCATAATGACAGCTTCTGGAAACTGCCATTTACTCATGTAAAGAACTCAACTACTTGCTATCTGTGTGTATATGTCCAATTTAACTTCCCAATGATGATTAGTGTCCAAAGCAGAGAAGAAATATTCAGTAATGAATTACTTCTCTGTTTATATATCTATTCCTGAGGTGAGTTGTTTAAGGAAGGTTTCTTCTTAGATTATCAATCTTTGCCAAAGAATATCATCAGCTGTTTGAACTTTGCATTTCATACTAGAAAACCAGACACATCAAAAATTGCTTGAAATAGACATCAAATTTGAAGTAAATAAGCACTCGTAGATGTTTTATTTATGTATTGTTACGTAACAAATTACCTTGAAATTTGTTTTTAGTTTAAAGGAACAAGAGTTATTGAATATCTCTTACCGTTTCCTTGGGTCAGGAATTCAAGAATGGCTTGGCTGAGTGGTTCTGTGTCAGTCTCTCATGAGTTTACATTCAGGGTGTCGGCCAGGCTGCAGTCAACTGAAGGCTTCACCGGCTGGAGGGTCAGCCATTCATGTGGCTGATAAGGGCTGGCTGTTAATGGGACACTCCAGTGCCTCATAATGAGGGCTTCTCCAGAGGGCTGTTTGAGTGGCCTCACAGCATGGTGACTGGTTATCCCAGAGAAAGTGATCCAAGAGACCACAGTGGAAGTTATAATGCTTTATATGACCTACCTCAGAAGTGACAGTCACTTCCTCCATATTCTGTTGATAACATGACCAGCCCTGACTGAATGTGGGATAGGACCACACAAGGGCATGAAGACCTAGCACCAGGGGCTACTGGAAACCATCTAGGAGGGTGACTACCATTTTAGGTATTTTTTTCAATAATTAATACATGTATATGATGCATGCTCATCATATATATGTCCTGAGAAAGAACTTCACACATAATAGGCTTATTGTAAATATATGTTGAAGGACTTCATGAGATATTTATTTGAATATTTAATCCATGAAGAGTAAAAGTGGATACTTTGTTACTCATAGTTATTTATTATTAGAGCCTGAGTTTGACTCCATGTATAAATTAAACCTATATAAGCATGTTTAAGAAACTGGAGGGCTGGGAAGCCACTCATGCAAGACTGAGGAAGACTTGGAAAACTTACTCAGAGAGATGGGCCTGACCAAAGAAATAAACAAGAGCACTGAGGGACACCTGGCTCTGGAATTGATTTCCATACTGAACTCCACTAGACATTTTTCTTTTATATTTTTAATCCCAAATGCAAACAATATGGTCGTGTTGCATTATTTTGCATTTACTTGATTACTATTGAAGTGGATTATTTTCATCATGGATTTATTGGTCCTATCTAGCTCCTCTTCTGTGAAATTTCTGATCGTAGTTTTTGGCCCATTTTAAAAATTCAGTTGTTTGTCTTTTTACATCAGTTTCTTATTTATGACTTTTGCACACTCTTCTTTAAATTTATTATTTATTTATACAAATACTTCTTTAGATGCATTTGGTTGTTCATATTTTGCTAAAAGTAATCCATTTTTAGATTTATTAACATAAGGTTATATATTCTATTCCAATTTGTTCTAATCTTATAAATATCTCTCATTCTATTTATCAAGTCCAAAATACTTTATATTTTATTAATTCTCCTTTGAAATTTCTTTCTTCTATCTTTTAAAAACTTAATTTTGCTTTTCCTAGATTCTTATTTATTTATTAGTATTTTTTTCTAATGAATGTGTTAAAGGTTCTAAATGCCTCTGAGTGTTGCTCTGGCCATGCCTACAATGTTTTAGTATGTATTGCACTCACTGACATTTATTTCTAAATGATAATTGATTTCCATTTTTAATTTTCTCCTTACACCTAAAATTATACACAGAAGAATTTTATTGTCAAGTGGATAGATTTGAAACCTATTCTTCTAATAACTTCTAGTTTCATAGCATTGTAAATAGAATATGGCCTCTATAATTTTTATTACTTGGCACTAGGTAATATTTTCTCTGTGGATTAATTAATGGTTGGTCTTTTAAAATGTCTAACAAATATTTAAAATATGATTGTGTCCTCTTCCTTAAAACATTGATTGTAGTCTCTCCTCTCTGCAGTCTCAAATTCTTCAGTATAGAACTAAAGAGCCTCTTGAAGTTTCCCAAATACTTCATGCTCTTTGGGCCTTTGCTCATGACATTTCCTATTCCTGGAGTATCCTCTTTCTTTACCTTAAATTGGCTAAAATCTACTTTTTTTTTTTTCATTCATTTTAGAAAATGTATCCTGTGCACTTTCTATAAACTATTATCTTCAAATGCCATTTTCTCTACAAAAGATTCTCTAATCTCCCTCAAGACTGTACCAAGTTTAATCTGTGGGGCTTTCCACTAATACTCTACCCTTCCTCTTCTGAGTATGGCACTTGCCTATTTATTGATTTTCTGTCATTAGTGTACAGACCACTTTGAGGCAGGGGTTGTATGCTGTTCCCTAGTATATATCCCATTCCTAGCAGGGTGACTGGCATCTAGGAGGTGATAAGTAAATACATGTTGAATGGCTCAGGAAGAAAAGTAACTGTACAACTCATGAAGGGGACCTGATATTACCAGGTAATGGGGAGCTATGGAACTTCTTTGTGCTAAATATTGTGCTAAGTATCATAAAAATATAACTTCTAATTCTCAAAACCCTGAAAGGAAAACTGAGACTCAAAGGTACATATGTGTTGGCTTAAAGAGGCAAAATGAAAATAATTGAGAATAATTTGAACATTGTAAAGAGTAAAGCTAGCTCACTGGTAGAGTGACATCAAAGAAACTGATGGAGAACACCAAACAATTGAGCAAAAACTTTCACAATCAACTTTATCAGACCTCTGGAAAATTGTCAGAAGCTTACATCAGTGAAACAAACACTGAATAAAGAAAAAAGCAACTCATAGCTAGGGTCAAATCTTGGCATGCTTCAGGGCGACAATTAGACAGGTTTTTCCTGTAACCTGGGAAACAGAAGCAAGAATTTGCTAACATGTATTGGCAGAAACCTGGGGAACATGTGTCAGAAAGATCTCTAAAGGTGTTGGACCAAAAAGGAAGGAATATAAAACTGGATTAGACTGAATTAATTGATATGGGAATACAGCCCCATGCTGGGGTTATCCTGAAGAACAGTGGTGAAGAAAAATCCTCCTAGGAGGCAGAAGTCTATTTTATGGAGTACACTGGTTTCCCACTATGTCTGAAGTGAATGCTGGCCAAAATGAAAATCTATACTGATTTATGGGGCACTTGTTGATAGTTCAGTTCAATGGTTAGGGATTTTGAAAAAACAAGATGGGAAGATTGGTAACAAATATGCTTCTGGAAGAAGTATATGGGTGGACCTTTCAGAATGGACACAGAATGTGAAGATTTTTTTTGTCTTACATTAACACTAATCAAAGGATATCCACTGCAGAGCAGATGCTTAATAAGTATACAAAACAATGCATTTGTGGATATCAGTCAGTCTCTTTCCCCAGCCAACCCAGTTCTTGCTCAATAGACCCATGAACAAGAAGTCCACAAGGGTAGAAATATAGGCTATGCATAGACCCAACATAAACTTCCTCTTACTAAGGCTGAATTGGCTACCCCGAATCTATAGCCTAATCTGCCAACATTGGAGATCAGCATTGAAATCCCAATATGGCACCATTCCTGGGTACCACCCTACCACCTAGTGACAGGTTAATTACATTGGCCTTCTTCCATTACGGAAGCATAAGAGATTTGTCCTCATTGGAATAGACAAATATTCTGGATATGAATTTGTCTTCCTGTCGGTAATATTTCTTTTAACATTACCACCCGTGTATTCACAGAATGCCTGATCCACCATCATGGTGTTCCCCATAGCATTGCATCAGATCAAGAAATGTATTTCACAGCAAGGAAGGTACAGCAAGCTCCTGCCTGGGAATCAACTGACCTTACCATGTACCTCATCACCCTAAAGCAGTTGGCCTAATTGAAAGATGAAATGGCTTGTTAAAGACTCAGTTATGGTGTCAGTTGGGAAATAACACTATGAAAAGGTGAGGTTCTGTTTTACAGAGTGGAGTTTATTCTTTAAATCAGAGACCATTGCACAGCAGTTTTTTTCCTGTAGCCAGAATCAAGGGGTGGAAGTGAAAGTGACTACTGTCACTATTATACCTAGTAACCCCTTGCAAATTTGTTGCTTCCCATCCTGGCAACTTTGAGGTCTGCTGGACTGGTGATTTTAAACCACAAGGGTGTTTGGCTCCACCAAATTGGAAGATGAGAATTCCACCTGGACATTTTGGGTTCCCTATGCCACCAATCCAAGGAAGGAAAAAGGGAGGTGGGCTAAAAAGGAGGAAACCTAGTAGTTGATTTTGATTACTAAGGGTAAGGGGTAAATCTGGTTACTGCTGTACAATAAAGACAAAGAGAACTATGTCTGAAATTCACAGGATCTCCAGGGAGCCACTTAGCATTTCCACCTCCAGCTGCAAAAGTTTATGGAAAACTGTATCAACTGATATTAGGCAGGATGACTAAGGACTCAGACCCTTCAGAAATGAAGATTTGGGTCACTCCATCAAGTAAAGAACCCAGAACAGCTGAGGTTCTGGCTGAGGTCGAGGGAAATATGGGGATGGTAGATGAAGTTGCCGTAGATATCAGTTATGACCTTGTGGCCATTTACAGAAATGAGGGCTGTAGTAACTTTGCAAAAGTGCTTTATGCTTGTTACATGCATATGTTTACTTGCAAATATGACTCATTCTCTTCTTTCTCCTTGTTGTATATGAAAAAATTCATATACAAGTTATAGGAAGTTAATACATTTATTGGAGATAATAAATAATTGGAGTTATTGGAGGTAATAAATAATTATAATTTAAATTTGAGTTACAGAATATATTGAGACAAATATGTGACTGAATATGAGGAGTAATTAATACAGCTTACAACACACTGTCATTGCATCCACATTAGGACTGTGTGTCTTCCTATATGGGACCTTCACTTGTAAAAAGGAAAGTTGTGTTTTGTTGCAGGAGAGATCGTGTGTAGAAGAGAACAAATGGAAGCTGAGTATCCAAGGGTGGGAACTGTTTTCAATTATTTGTCTCTCATCAATGAATATACCCTTCAATATGTGTTCTGTGATGAACAGGATTTGTTCAAGCATTTCCCCTTCAAAGTGAGTATGATGCTAAATTTCTCGGCAGAGTGTGCTGGGGAGACACTGCAGGAAGAAGAGGGTACCTGCAGTTTCCCTAGAGGAGGTGGTGGCGGTGGGTGTGTGAGGACATCCAGTGGAGCCTGCTCCAGCCATGATCCCTCTGTGACCTGGTACCTCTGCCTCGTGATCACTTTCCTGCAGTCTTCTCAACACAGAAACCAAAGTCCCCACACTGTCTGCATGCAGCACCTGTGATGCAGAGGGTCATATCCCAGGCAGCCTTTCCTTTGAGTCCACACGTAGCCTGTGTGTGCAGCCAGGGGGGTGGGGAGCCCACCCAGAGCTTCCACTCCCTCTGCAAGTCCCTGTGCACCTGGATTCCTACTGCGTGCTCACGCACCAAGTTCCTCATCACCTGCTCCCTCACGTGCCCTCCAGAGGGTTACCTATTGTTTACCCAGAATCTCCAGACCTGTTGTGGTTTAGCTGAACTACTGAATTTCTCTGTTATCTGGTGGCTGAATCATACCTTCTCCTCTAAGGTTTAAACTTCTTCCACGTTTGTCCTTCTTCGGGTACTCTCCCTTAGCCCTACAGTATCTTGTAGACTTCCCTTAGATCTTATACTTACTCCTTTACTACAGTTAGTGTTTTTAATTTTTTTAATCTGTATACTGGAGATAGATATATATATATATACACACACACATACATTCTTTTTCATATTCTTATCCATTATGCTTTATTACAGAATACTGAATATAGGTCCCTGTGCTATACAGTAGGATCTTGTTGTTTATCCATCCTATATACTAGTTTGCGTCTGCTAATCCCAAACTCCCACTCCATTCCTCCTCTACCTCCTCCTCACCCTTGGCAACCACAAGTCTTTTCTCTATGTCTGTGAGTTTGTTTCTGTTTCATAGATAAGTTCATTTGTGTCATATTTTAGATTCCACATATAAGTAATATCATATGGTATTTGTCTTTCTCTTTCTGACTTACTTTACTTGCCATGATAATCTCTAGGTCCATCCATGTTGCTGCAAATGGCATTATTTCATTATTTTTTATGGCTGAGTAGTATTCTAGTTAGTGTTTTTTTTTGTTTGTTTGTTTGTTTTTTTTTTTTTTTTTTTTTTTTTGCGGAACGCGGGCCTCTGACTGTTGTGGCGTCTCCCGTTGCGGAGCACAGGCTCCGGACGCGCAGGCTCAGCGCCCATGGCTCACGGGCCCAGCTGCTCCGCGGCATGTGGGATCTTCCCGGACCAGGGCACGAACCCGTGTCCCCCGCATCGGCAGGCGGACTCCTAACCACTGCGCCACCAGCGAAGCCCCCTAGTTAGTGTTTTTATATCAAGCTTTCTCTACTTAACCTACTGTGTTGTTTCTATATTCTGATTGGACACAGATACTAAAATAATCTTCTTGATTCAATATTAAATTCTTTGGATGTAATAATGATAAAAAACAAGAAATCAAATAAACAAAGCTATGATACTCATTACCTTTGGGTAGGAACATGAGATTAGGGTAGGAGGCTTAGGGTATTATCTCGTTTTTTGTAATACTTGAAATTTCCATATGGAAAATATTTCACATAAGTTACACAATTAATAAAAAGTGAGAAGTTGTTCCTTTTGAAATGTTAAAATATTTTATTAATTTTTACATATATAGTTATTCTGAACCTAGTTATAAAGGGCTACAGTTTATTAATAAATCCATCAAGACTTATTTATTTTTATATATCAATTTTATTTCTGGATATGTCATATCACTGGTCTGGTCTACCAGTAACTAGCTTCTAAGGAAAGATAACAACTCAGCACCTCATTTTAGTATAATGCCACTGGGAGGGGCAAACCTGACTTAGAGGAACACTGTTAGTTGTCATTTCTCAATCTATGTGCCTATATTAAACTTTTCTCAAGACTTGGGTAGCAAAAGTTTAAAAAATGTAACTTTTTTTTTTTTTTTTTTTGCGGTACGCCGGCCTCTCACTGCTGTGGCCTCTCCCGCTGCGGAGCACAGGCTCCGGACACGCAGGCCCAGCGGCAACAGCCCACGGGCCCAGCTGCTCCGCGGCATGCGGGATCCCCCCAGACCGGGGCACGAACCCGCGCCCCCCGCATCGGCAGGCGGACTCCCAACCACTGTGCCACCAGGGAGGCCCTAAAAAAAATGTAACTTTTTATCACTCTCCAAATAGAATATTATCTTGGAAAATATTGAATTCATGATTATTAATGTGGTTTCAAAGATATTATCATAATTTTAAAGAGTTCATAATTTTTTCTATATTTAATACTTGTGCTGGTTGCAAAATTATTATAAAAAATTAATATTTCATCTCTGGAATAGTTCCTTCTTTACATAGGCACACAGACACACACACACACACACACACACGCACACACACACACACACACGCACACAGGAATGCATTGATGTATCATCATACTAGGTTAAAAGTTTGGAAGTCTGGAAATTCTAGATTGCCAACAAGATATTGTGTTTCCTAAGATGTTTTAAGGAATCCACAAATTGAGATTCACTTTAAGGAAAATCCCCAATTAAGTTTGTCCAAGAGAAGATTAAGAAGGAAAATGGAGGAGGAGGCTTAGGTATGGTGGAAAGTGTTCAATTCTCTAGATTTTTTAACCCAAAATCACCAGCTAATAAGGCATCTAATTAAAATGTAGAATTCACAGCAATCACTATTTTGCATCTGATTTTTACATACCTTGGAATGGAAATAAGTTAAAATATTCCTGTTAAAATGACGACTGAACAATATGAAGACTTAGACTTGACCACCTGCTCATGCAGTGAAATCTCAGCCTGTTTTGTTGTCTCTTTGTTGGCTGTTTAATCAAAGATGATAATGTGGAATTAAAGACATATGGAAAAAGAAATCATTTTTTGAAAGTCTCATTATGATTTGCCTTGCTACATCAGAGAGTTAACTTTGAAAGTAGATATTGCACGCCCATAATCTGGTAACTGAATTTGGAAAGAAGGAAGGAAGGGAGGGAGGGAGAGGGGAAGGGAAAAGAAAGAAAGAAAAGAAAGAAAGAAAAAGAAAGAAAAAAAGAAAGGAAGGAAGGAAGGAAGGAAGAAAGAAAGAAAAAGAAAGAAAGAAAGAAAGAAAGAAAGAAAGAAAGAAAGAAAGAAAGAAAGAAAGAAAGAAAGAAAGAAAGAAAGAAAGAAAAAGAAAAAGAAAGAAAGAAAGAAAAATAAACTGCTACTTATCTTTCTTAAAAGGAAACTAAAGGAATGAGGAGTGTTATTTGTGAATGAAGACGGGGCCTCATGTTGACTGTTCCTCTCTGAATTTGGCCAGAGAACTATGTATCCCACTTAGGGTTTTGGAATTCAAGAAGTATCACTAAAGGAACAAGAAACTTTCTGGACATGAGATGGTAAAAAGTGTATGAAATAGGATCCAACTTATATTTGAGGATATCTGAGTTATCCTCAAATGAAATGAAAATGTATTGAATATTAGTTATATTGAAAATGTAATATTGAAAATGTAATTGAATATTAGTCAAGGCACAGTGAGTGGTAAAATTAATTTCAAAAGTTTGGAATTGTTGGAACTCACAAAACAGTACTATCAAAGAAATGGGAAGTTCTGAACTCTTCATTGCAGACACTGGATTTGAGATGGACTAATAAATGTGGTAATCAGATAGGTAAGAGGTATGGAGATAGGGGATGTGAAAGCATGCTCAGTGGAAGAGACAGAATAAAGAAAGGCAAAGGAAAAAAATATACATAAAGAAAAAGAGACAACATATGATGGCATGTTAATCTTGTTCCATGTATTAAGATATATTTATTATTTATTTTACACAAACTAAATCATTTTCAGTGTAATCAACAACCACTTCTGCATAAACATTGATTGATGAAAATGGATGCTGTCCATTGAAAGTAACATTACAGCTTATACTCTTCTCATCTGCAAAATGGTTCAGTAATATTTGTCTCCCCTGGTAGTTTGAGGGTGAAATGGACCCAGTATTAATTAAATGAGGCAAGGAAGTCATGCTTCAGCTTCATAGCATGTGAGACTCCATCCCATAACTTAGCAAACATGAATTATCACACAACAAGGTGTCACTGCACACCCACCCGAGGCTAATTTGGTTTAGAATGTGGAGTATCTGGAACTCTCATATACTGCCAACCAGAGTATGAAAAGGTACAATGCCTTTGAAAAACTAACAGAGTAACTATACTTACCCTATGACCCAGCAGTTCCATTCCTACATGTATACCAAAGAGAAAGGAGTTCATGCACCCACTAATAACATACAAAAATGTTCATAACAGCCTTAGTCATAATAGCCAAGTAGTAAGGAAACATCCATCAATAAACAAGTATCCATTAACAGAAGAATGGAAAGATAAACTGATATATTCTTATAATAGATGCACCAGAGCAATAAAAAGAACAAACTGATAGATACAACAACATGGATAAATAAATCTTAAAAAAAATGAACATTGACTGACAAGTAAGCCAGTCACAAAAGTTGGCATCCTGAATGGTTCCGCCTGTATGAAGTGGAAAAGCCGGCCAACATTAATCTACCGGAGACAGAATAACAGTTGCCTAATTCTGAAGAGTGGGATGGGGATTGACTGGGAAGGGTCACGAGGAAATCTTGTGGGGACCTAAAAGTCTTCTATATCTTGACCAAAGTGACAGTTACAAGGGTGTATACATTTGTGGCAAATAATAGAGTTATAGATTTGAGTTTTGCTGTATGTAAGTTATACTTCAATAAAGTACTATTATCTAAATAAATGAATGACTGAATAGCTAAATTAATGAACACATAGCATCAATTTAAAAATGCTTGCCAATTGTACTATTACTTACTATTGTTGTTGTTGTTGTTGTTACTACTAGTGTTTTTCTATACTGGACACCAAATGGCTATGTCATATCTGCAAGGGTGGTGGGGATGGCTTAGGGTGAAAAAAAGTAATAGTCTGTTGTATTATATTAAATCATATTAGATGAGTTCTGGAGGCTCAATTCTTTGTTGGCTCTGGAAGTTAGGCAAGTCTGAGTTCTCTAAACTTTCATCCCTATCCTTAATACATGGGTAATAATTGTACCTCTCACAGTTTTGTAAGAATTGAAACATTTGTAAGGTAACGTAACACATATGAAACAATATGTGATATGAATGTAACATGTAATATGAAACATGTTATCTATCCTTTTTATTTTCACCATTAAAATCCTAGCTAATTTTTGGTAGGTTATGCTGCAAATGTAGTTTAACTACATTTACCAAAGTTTAACTTAGTTTTTGGTATTATACTTGCTAAAGTACTTTTTATTGTTTTTTACTTAAGAGATTTATAAAAAATCACTTTCATATTAATTCATGTTATCTTTTGATTACTATTTATGGTTAATCACTCTGGTGACTGGATGGCTTTTCTGAAGGTTATTTTTACCATAATCAACAGGATTAATATAACCTCCTAGGAAGTTAAATGCTTATTGTAGTAAAATGTAAACTGCTTGAGAGCAGACACTTCACTGTATCTGTGGCTACTGACATCTATTATGTACATGGCCTAGCATACAGTAAACGTTTAATAAATATTTGCTGAATCCATAATTAATATATTTGGTAAACAAAAACCTATTTCTTAGAACTGAACATGCCCAAACTCTCTCTTTGTGAAAATCCTGAAGGCTGAAATTTTGAAAAGCTGCTAGTATATATATTTCATGCAACGCACCAAGAGTTTCTAAATAGAAGTCTCAAAATATGATAGATTTTGCTTCCAGGAAAGTGTTTTGCACCTAGGTTAGAAATGATTTTCTTTGGATGTATGGGACTTTGGATGATCACAAGACACAGCAAGCAGCCTTGTGTCAGCATGACACGGTGACTGGAGAGATGCAAACAGGAGCTAATAAATCTGTTAAATAGAGAAAAGAAAACTCTATTACCAGTGGCAGCAGGCCAGAAAAGGGTGTTGGACCAACTTCTGGGCTCCTACAAATTTCTGTGAAGTTTGTCAGATTATTTTCCCACAAATATTGTAGTTTTTTGAATGGAGCTCAAAGTCAAAACCACCCCATCGCCCCTCTGACACCTTTGCTTTTCTTTACTTCTTTCCCTGTTTTGACGTTCATGGAATTGTATCCAGTGCTTTACTTCCATAACAGATGACAAAATCCAGACAACCGCTGATTAATGTGGAAGAGTTCTGGATTAAATATCCTGTCAAAAAGTGTAATTGAAATGTTAATTCTATAGAAGTATTTGAACCAATGCGTCACAAGGAAAATAGGCTGAGTTGTGAGATATGTTAAAATAAAAAAAAAAAAAGGTTAATTTTCACTGACTGGAAACTAGAATGTAAAGGAAAATAAATGTAAAGTAGTTTTAAGAAGTATTTGAGAAATTCATTTTTATGCTGTAAATTGTGAAAAATAGTTACAAAATCAGATTCTGTCTGTACCTATCTGCCTGGTTGTTCATTCAGGGAAGTAGTGCCTGCCCACCCCCAGTGATATTTGAGAATGTGTGGAGGTGTTTATTACTTAACAAAATGGGAACTACTGGGATTGAGGGTGATACACATACATATATTTTATATCCATTAAATATCATATGTTATATGTTATAACATGTTTTATAATGTATATGCTATATAATGTTATCTTATGTATATAAATATGCATATATATTTTTCATATATATAAATAAATTATCCTTTGAAAATGCTATATTCTTCTGGAGAGACATGGTATTATGGGAAACAGTGTTATGCATAGCTTTGAAAATGATATTGGATGTAATCACAGGGAAACTAGTAAACAAGTCTAATTTGAAAGTCATTCTACAAAACAATGGGCACATCCTCTTTCAAACTATCAATTTGATGAAAGACAAGGAAAAGTAAGGACTGATGCAGATTGAGGGAGAATAAAAAGACTTATCAACTACTTGAAATGTATGATCCTGGGCTGGATTCTGGACCATTTGAAAAAAAAAAAAGACAATATTGGGACAATTGGTAAAAATTGAATTTGCACTGTGTATAAAATAATAGTATTGTAACAATGCCAAGTTTCTTAAATTTGACCATTGTATCATGATTGTGTAAGAAAATGCCCTTGTTCTTAAAAATACATGCTGAAGTATTTAAAGATGAAGAGTCATGGTGAATGCAACTCTCAAATCGTTCAACACACCAAACAGAAGAAGAATATGTATATGATAAATGTGTACCCACGTTGGTGCTGCTATCCATATCCATAAGCATGTCCATATCATATCCATATCATACCCATGTTCATATCCATATCATATCTATATCTGTCTATACAGAGAAAAGTAGAAAAAAATTTGATAAAAGAGTAACAATTTCAACTCTAGGTGAAAAGTAGATGGTAATTCATTGTACTTTTCTTACAACTTAAAACAATTTTTAATAAATTATTTTTTAAAGGAATAGATTGGGAGATAACAGCTTTGTTGAAGGGCCACTGGCACACCTAAAGAGCAAATCTGCTTCTGCAAAGGGACAATTGCAATGTCATATGTGATATATGATGATTTTAATTAAAGACCCTTTTGGAATGTACTGGTAACTAGAGCAGTGATATCTTTGAGACTGAGGGAAATAAATCATTATTTAAAATTTTTCTTAAAAGACAAGTCTATACGATCTTACCACATGTCATTAAAACTCAATTTTAAAATAATCAGTGTGATTGTCTTCCACTTTAACCAAAATAACAGCAGATTGATTGGATTTTTCCGTCTCTAGAATGCTGTTGGGAATAATGGAGACTATTAAACCAATCCAGATTGTTGAGCTGTGTTGAATTTAACTTGGAATTAATTTAGTACTATTTGCATAGTGTAGACACAACAAGATATTCTGAATACATTTTGGTTCATGATCAGCATGTTACTGTTTTGTGGTTAAATATGAGGAGAAAGGTCCTAAAAACAATTTATTTTCATCACGATCTCTTCTTGTCTCTCTGTTTCTGTCTCTCTCTTTCTCTCCTTCTCACTCTGAATTTGTACTCATGTGAGTCTGTGCTCTTTGTTTTTAATAGAGTGGTAAAAGTATATTTTCAGTGTCACTGTCACTTCATGCTTTTTGTTTCTTGTGGGAACACATATACCACTTGTGACCCTTGGCTGTGTCCCTAAGATATGGTAGCCTTTGCAGTTAAGGGTAAGTGGCAGTAAAATACACTTTGTTCTGTACAGTGTTAAAAAAAAATGGGCCCCTTTGTTTGATCAACCTTCATGAACTTCCGTTTACTTCAGTGGCAAGTGAAACATTTGTGTAAGAAAGAAATATTGTCTTCAATGGGAAATGTGATCCATGTGTGTTATATTTCATATTATAGTAGATTTTTCTTGAGCCTATACTATTCACCACATGAATACATGACTTTTTTCAGGGGTCAGTATTTTGAGGTAACTATTATTTGCATTTGTGGGAATAGGGGATAAATATTAAATATTTTTATAGTTAAGTATCATTTTTAACTCAAATTCCCAAAAACTACTCCCACTTTTTATATGAAAGGTACTTGAACAATTCCCTTTCAAATAAAGAAAAAAATCTCTTTTCATGGGGCATAGGCACAGTAGAGCAAGGATGGAAGATGAAGGAGCACGTCAATGTCCATATTCTGTCACTCTCATTAACTCGGTCAGTTCTTCTCTGCTTTGTCTTTCCACTTTAATCTTGCCTTATTCAGCAAGTGATGTCACAAGGTCCAACTTTCAGAGGGATATGCTAGTGTTGTCTCCAAGTGGTCTGACATGATTACCTTTTGGAGAATGTTTGAGCCATAGGACAGAATCCTGGACACTGACACTGGCAATGAGAATAGAAGTTTTGCAGTGACATGTGTCCAGGGGAGGGGGAGCTGAAGGGGTCAGGATGGCATTGATTAGTTGTTAATAGATAGAACCACAGAATTTATGAAGGAAAAAGAAAAGTGGGAAACGAGCAGACTCATTCTGATACCCTAAAGAAATATGTGGATTCTGCTCTCAGAAATGTATGTGTGTGTGCACCAGTTGGAAGAATCTAGATCCCTGAGGACTGTTCATGGATGCCCATATTTGGAACCTCAGAAGGTGACAGTGCAGTAGGTTTACAGAGGCCTCTGGCCTTTCCATCTCCCTTCCTTTCTTTCTTAAGAAGCATCAATGTCTTCCCAGTCATTCCAAGAAGTCGAACTCTAGCACTTTGGGACTTTATTAAGTACAGTAATTAGATTGCCCTAAACATAAGCCCTTTGACACATCCCCTGACAGTAATCCATTCCTTGCAGAGCTTAGGGCCTGAGCAGCCACAGAATGTTTTCATTATAGAGCTCTGGGCTTCCTCTTGTCTGGAGCTTTAAGTACTGATGTTCAGCCACTTAACAAAGACCGCATTGCGATCCTTGGCTAAGTTCGTGACAAGGGAGTACAGTGTCCTGGGCTTTCAGTCAGCTGTATCTGAGGTATCTTGGATTTAATGTCTGCCTTTCTCCTTTTCAATTTCCCCGCTACCCCTAAAAGATGCTGAGCTGATTTTCTTAATTGTTTCAATATAAGCCTAGAAAGTTGAATTTCATTACCTAGAGGGAGCCCAGCATCTGTGTACCTATTCAACCATTATGTGAGTTAAGCGACTAGTGTTACAGACTTTGCATGTATCTCCAAGAGCATTTCCCATTTACTTCTTTGGGCTTTAACAATTCTCGTGCTCAGAGATCTGCTATTCAATGTGCAGTCCAGGACTAGTAGAGGCACAGGCATCCCTGGAGGGTTGTTAAAATGCAAAATCTCAGGTCGTGCATCAGACCAGCCAAACCAGAATCTGTCCCTTAACAAAATTGAAAGATGATTCTCATGCATTTTAGAGATGGAAAGCTCTGGTCAGAAAGGATTTAGTCAGTTGATTGTTGTGAATTACTTAGCCTATGAAGTGGGGGTCTAACTAGCCCGTTTTTCTACCACAAAAATAGCTAGATGGCTCAGCATTAAAAATTATTCACATAAATGAAATTATTTATTTTTTTCCAAAACTCATTTGGGTAACCATTTTGCATTATTGTGTCAAATTGTTAAAATAAGTCAAAAATATTTTTATCCACTAGCCATGAATCTTTAAGAAACGAGCATCTGGTAATGCAGACAGTGCTGAGGCACATTGGAATTTGACAGGTACCTGCACTATGCTTGGTGCTTCATGTATTTATTCTAAACAAAAGCTACCTGACACAAGTATCACTCATCATATTTCCCACATAGAAACAGGAGTCCCAGTGAGATTGTGTGCTCATTCACAGCACCACACGCAGTGAGCCCACACTCAGGGCTATATCTTGTGAATTTTTTCCTCTTTCCACTCTTCTGCATAAAAGACAATTCCAAAACTTGAGAAGACTTTAATTCTAAGCCATTATCTAGAGCCAGTTTCTCAACCTCAGTGTTATTAACTTTTGAGGCTAGATAATTCTTTGTTGCTGGGCTGTCCTGTGGGATGAGCCCATTGTGGGATGTTTAGCAGCACCCTTGACCTCAACCCACAAGATGCCAGTAGCAAGTCACCAGCTTCTCACTGCACCTGATCTTCCCTCCCCTGCCCCCCACCTCTTCCACCTTCCCTATTTCCCTGCCATCCCCTCCCTTACTCCACCCCCACCTCCCACCATTTGCAAACTAAAAAATATCTCCAGAAAATGCAATATGTCCCCTGGGGGCAAAATCACCTCTAACTGGGAACCACTGGCCTAGAAATATGTGCAGTTCTAATTACTCCTAGCTTTAATCTGATTTTCTCTATCATGTAACTATTTTTTATGAGACTGCCCCCTTCTGGTTAATTAAAGATTCCAGGTAATCAAGGCTAAAAACATTCCGTAATTGATGCCAGCTTGTTTTCTCCACTTTCTCGGCATTCCATACTTTCACCAAAAAAAGGACATTCGACTTCTACTTGTTTATCTTAACAGGTGTGCTCACAAGTTTCTGAGTCTTTTTATTCTTCTGTGGTTGCATTACAAGCACTGCCTACAGGAAGGTAGAGAGACGCTATGCCATGGAAGCAAGTCAGTCTAGTGGATGAAGACACAGGCCCTCCAGCCCACATTCTCCTGCACCACTTCCTAGCTGTGTGATCTTGGGTAAGTTACCTCCTCTTTGTTTTCTCTGTGAAATGGATTCCTGCCTGATAGGGTTATTGTGAGAATTAAATGAGATGTTTCACTGATACTTAGAAGAGTGTCTAACACAGAGAATGTCAACAGTTGTTTATTATTATTCCTTTGGTATTATCTACACCTCAGGGTCTTGTCAGGAACAGAAGAAGGGCCAGACTCTCACTCATAAGCACATACTCTGTGGTTTTGAAATTTTATTAAAGCAAGGTTTTAGCCTATATTTTACATATTTAAATTGTGTAACATATTCTATTTCTACCACAGACTTTTCTATGTAGGAGGTGGGAATATCACTGAAACATGTAAGCTGCTTGTTAACATTGGCTACTCTTGATTAATTCATAAAAAGTTCAAAAATGAACAAAACTGATCAGTGAGAGAGGGTTACCTTTGGTGCTTGGGGACAGGGGTAAATTGAAAGCAGCCTGATGAGGATTCTGGGACAATTTAAGTTCCATTTTTGGAGTTCGTTACATGAGACTGAGGAGTTTGTGAAAATCCATCAAGCCATTCACTGATGATTTAGGTACCTTTCTTTAGCTATTTATACTTCAGTAAAAGTTCAAACATACAACACAGATTAATTATAGAAAAATAAAAATCTTGTTCTACACCTAATAATATTGTTTTTGAGAAAAGTAGAGACTTTCAGAGTTAAAACATTTTTGGTATTTTGTTTCATTATGGTTCCTGCATTATTCAAATGGTTTTCTGGGGAAGCTTGATTTCTTAAACTCTGTCTGTGCTTGTGTTATAAATATGGCATGGGGTGTGAAAAGAAGTTACTATATGGTTGTTTATGTTCACATAGCCAAACAAACCTGAATATTTTTTTTAACTCAGACATAATATTGAGAAGTGCTACTTGGATGACTTCAACTATATTTTTAGCTTCTCATGCTATTGTTAATGTGAAAAATATAAAACTAAATTACAGGTCCCCCTATTTTCATTATGGAACAATTTTATAGCTGTCAAAAACTTCGTGTTTCACACTTCCCACATACACAAGGCTACACTGGTACTAAAGTTTATGAGTTTTTCTTTGGCTTTTTCTTAGTAGCTGAAAAGTTGATATAGTAATGATTTTGTTGCAAAGTTGTCAAAATAAATAAACCACACAAAGCAAAGACAAGGACACTTAAATTCCAGAAAAAGATGAAATTTAGGTTATAACCATGCATGGTAAATAGAGGAGCCATTGGTGGAATCACCATATTATGCCCAAACCTCTTTCAAGCCAAAAGTTTCAACATTTTCACCCCATTTTCCCCCCAGAACTGCTGCAGATGAGACAGCCTGACTAATGAGCTTTCATGTATTTTTATTTTTTCTACCATCTCCTATAGATGTGCCCATGAGCAGAGAAATAAAAATAAGACCCAAGGGCACAGAGAAGGTGAAGAGGGAGAGTGGAAAACAGAGCAGTTACACCCTGGTTAAACCCTCAGCAGCCCCTAAAGTAGTTTAGCAAAGATTGCTTATGAAAACTTAGTAGAATATAACAGCATCTTTAAATGAATAAAATTCTCTAAGGATGATGTAGAAAATATAATATGATTCATAATTCTAGCAAAAAGCACATTTTCAGAGCATAAAAACAGTTAGAATGTTCCTAATAGTAATACTGAAACATCCTTGGTCCTTTTTAATCGTGCTTGCATTTAACAATAGAATATTTAGAAATTTAATTACCGCAGCCTATCTTTATATCTAAGCAACATATATTAATTTCACCCATGAGAAAAAAATCATCGTAAATTTCAAGGCAGATTCACATTGAGGTTCAGATGTCATCACAAATGACCTTCCTCTTCTCCTTCTAAATATAAGCTGTGTTTGTTTCCCCAAAGAGCAAGGTCGCTTGGCCTGAGGGGTTCTCATTTGTCTAGTCACATAATAATGCCTATAACTAACTTCTCTTTTTAAAATTGCTATGCCTTTTTCCCATTTTGTGTAGTAGACCAGGTCTTTTCAAGTTTTTTTTCACAGAGGCAGGCAGAGTGGTTAGTAAGAAACTGTACATGCTTTGCCTTGGGTTCAAAGCCTAAGAACCAGCTTTGTGTTTAGGGTGGAATGTAGAATTCTGGTGACAGCAATGGGCATGTCCTTTGTTTCCTCTGTTCACTTAGAGTCTTTGCAAGGTTCTAAGTAAATGCTATTAACAAGCATTTATACAAAGCATGAGTATGGAATTTCAGGGAGAGTCAAAGTAGCAGAATGAACAGCCAGGGGAATATGAGACAACCCAAGTAGCTGAAGTCAGACATCCTCAGCAAAATGAGGTTGCTGATGGCAGACAGGTCTTGAGGGTCTGAGTCTGACATAAAGGCTGTAAAAGTATCAGGACCACCAACTGCTACTTATGAATCAATACCATAGAAACTCCCACACGTGAGAGAGATGCTTGTGTATTAGAAACAAGTGATGCAGATATATCCATAGAATCAAATGTGGCAAATATAAGAATAGGCAACAAAACCCCCAAATGAATAAAACAGTAACATGGGGAGGGGGTTTGGAAAGGGGGCATCTTTAATGACTAAACCCAATGACAAACTATTCTCTGGTGGAAGTTACGCCATATATGCCATTTGGGAGATTATTTCAAATGGCATTCCCAGGAATATTCTCTTCTGGATGCCTTGGTTCTGTCAATTCTTCCATCTCAGAGTTTCTTAACCCTTGAAATTGGCATTGATCTTCTATATCCAGCTATCAGCTTTTATACATTTGCAATTTATTCTCTCAAAATAGAGGCTAACATAAAGCAAGCAAAGTGGACGTGAGACAAACTTTCCTCCCGAGGTCAAACTGGCTGCTCAGTGACCTGCTCACAACTTTAGGGTAACTCATAGCCCTACAGTCATTCATCCCCTGGAGCTGTCCCCATGAAGCTGAATAACCTCTGTCTTAGCCTGCCAAAAGGTTTCTCAGCTCAGTGCTGCCCTTGACTGGCACTCTGTTATTATGCTATATTTATGCCATGAAAGTTGTAATTAGCTTTGTTCTGCTGCAAACGTATCCAGCCTCACATGCAGTATAAAAGGTAATAAAATAGGTGGGCAGATATAAAAACCTGAATAAGCACCTTATGCAGGAAAATTTCATGGTTCCCAAACTGATGAAAGAACCAAGAAAAGGGAATGTTCATGGCTTCAAAAGCAGTAGAGGCCAGCTAAGAAGCCACATCTAGGTACGGCCAGCTTGCCACACAATGTTTAGTCAACCCCCTATCTCTCCCCCATTCCCCCAGTCCTGTCCACTGACAAGACTGTTCTGTAACTTGGTGATATTTATTTGGTGGAAGCTCTTTTGTTTTGTTTTTTTAATATGGCATCTCATACCTCTTTAAGGGGGTAATTTTGTTTAAAAGTGGACTTTTAGAATTCCATTGTTCAGTATCCCTGCATTATCCACTCTAGATCTTGTCTGGGATGTGAATGCCATCTGTTTTTATCACACATAGCCACATGTGTTTGCAAGAATGAAAAAAGAGCTGGCAGGAAGGTACCAAAACATTAGGTCCACAGTGCCAAAATCGTCGTTATGAGTTGATGAATCCCCTTTCACTCTCCAACCTGGTTATAAGCTCCCTGAAGGTGAGATCTATTGTCTCTTTCACAGGCTTTAGTTAAACATGGGCTAGCTGTAGATTATTAACAAATGAGTCATCAAGGAGATGCACTTAGAAAAAAAAATACGCTTTTTCAAGACCCAGGTTAAACATTTTAAAAATAATCTTTATTAAGCTATTGACAAAGGTTTTTCCGACATTATGCGGGATTTTGGGGAACTTTGTATATTTGTCAGTTTGTTCAATGAACACAAATTCAAATAAAAGAAATGGATACGTGTAAGGAAAGATTTTCAAAGAAAGAACAAGTATAAATTTTGTGTATACAGAAGTATAAAAAGAGAGAAAAGAAAAACAAAGAAAGGAGATCCAGAGGAAAGAGATGAAAGTATATTGATGAGTTGGTATATAATACTTAACAGTGAACTTGAAGTCAGGAAACATTATGGTTACTGTGCCTTCCGGAATGAGCTATAGAGTAAATGTTATTTCTTGTATTTTGTGGTTATGTGAGAAGAAGTGGGTGGGGAAGGACTCCTCATCCATCTTAAAAGAGGGTCCTAAGAATAAAAAGAGCAAATGGTATCATGCAGACAAGAAGTGGTCTAGCTACCAGGTAGATATAGACATTTTTTTCTGTCCTTTTCTATTGGGTTTGTATGTAGTGAAGAGCTAGATGCAAGGGAACATCTGAGAACAAAAGTTCAAACAATATCTTATATCTGTGTAGCTTTTGACAATTTACTTGCCTATTTTTGCATGAATGTTCATATTTAATCTTTCTAGCTCTTTGAAGTCGGAAGGGTCAAGTTTATTTTTCAGATGAGTGAACCAAGTCCAGGAAGAGTCAGGAAACTTGATTGACCAACTTCTCAGCTAGTTAAAAGCAGAGGCGAGATTCAAACCTAAACCTACCTCCCAATTTAATGCTCATCTAAGTCCTCACTCCCTGTCCTATAAAGAGCCTCAACAGCCTTGAAGGGAAACCAGATATCAAGGATGTTTGCAATTTCCCATAGGACTCAAAGAAAGTAGTTATAATCCACAGCTAAAATTTCATCTGCATTTTTATAACCAGAGCGTGCAAAATCCCAGTGCTAGCAATGCCAGCTTCCACTTCTGGAATCTTCTTCCAGAGGAAAAACCACCCAATTCTCCCCTTTTGGCCACTGACTAGAAAACATGGGATTCGGGGCTGACAAAGTAATTGTAAAGGGAACTCAAGGACCTTGGTAAGTTTAGGACAAAATAAAGACATTTGAGGATGTCTACTAATTTCCCTGATGACTGGTGACAGTTTTGCCATTGTGTCTAAGGGAAGTTATCTAAAGTTCTAGTGCACATTTCTTCACATTAATTGAGTAGTTTCATATTGTTATATTAAATATACTTTTTATTTGGGGGGGATGAGAGGCTTGGATTGTATTTTTCTTTATTGAACCTTGCATTTTTTTGTCAGCTTAGATATTGAATATGGTTCACTTTGTAAGAAAAAGAGAAGGAAAAAGTAGGATATATGAAAGATTTAATTACATTTATTTTATGGAACTTAGTCTTGAATTTTAAATTCATAGATTTTTCAGATAAATGTGTGCTTTTTAAAAAGCACATTTTAAAAACTTCTTCTATGCCGTAACAATATAACAAAAAATTCAGTTATAAATGTTTATACTATTCATAACAAGTGGCATTTTTTTCATTCATAGAGAGCTTCATTTGTTTTCCCAATGTTGACTTTTTCATATTCAGAACCAGGCATTTGAAGGATTTGACATTTTACAGTTGATGACAGAAAATGGAAAAAAGCACACTTTTTTTCCTCCCCCCTTCTGCTTTCATAATTCTATCCTGGCTCAACATGACTTTTTTTTTTTCTCTCCCCTCAAAATTTCCAAAACTGTTTATACTGTTGTGATAAGACCAAAGTCAGTGAGTTTAAGACTGGAAAGAATTTTTTTTAAGAAAATGTTGAAAATGTGATTGGGTGGAAAATGGGTAGAAGGAGAGTGAACACTTGTGATGCTATTTCTTTGACAAGGTGTCAGCTCAGCTCCCTCTGTATCATTCGAAATAATAGAAAATTAGTCAGGCCATACTTTTTCACTCCAACTCAGATTTCAATATTGTACACTTTTTCTTTAAAGAGGTGTGAAGTTTCTTTTTAAGAGGACTCTCTAAATATAATAGAAATTTCCATACCTTTATATATAAATGTACATTATATAAAACACATGAAGAAAAATAAAGATTAAAAAAAGATAAAAAAAAACACCTGAAGAAAAGTAAAGATTAAAAAACAAACAAACAAACACATGAACACTTTCAGCCAAAATCCAAAGAAAATCAGTTTTAAAAATGTGAGAGGTGCTTGGAAAGTCTCATTATCAGGCCAAAAACAACAAATGAGCTTTGAGATTAAATCTTGTAATCATTATGAACATCAGCTTATGTTTTTTTCTTTTTGACACAAAATTCTCACAGGTGGTTCTAATTAGACATAAATAGTGACAGTGGCCGGTTTAACTAAATCCAGATCCTAGCCAAGAGTAATGGAAAAAAGTCTCAGCTCGCCTGCTTAGAAAACGGAATCTATATTGAGACAGTTCAAGGAAATGACACCCAGGACAAAATGTAAAAACCGTGGCTTGAGTTCCTTTGTGTTTTCTTCCTTTAGGGAGCCAAACACCATGAAACACCTAATGCCATGTTTCTTGATGCCCATATTAAATTCCAAGTTTCTTAAAGAAAGCTTGTGTTCCTCTAAGACAAACTCTGTCCACTTTGCCATCTTGTAGGAAAAATACAAGGTTGTATGTTATATATATTGTCAGTCATTTTTATCCTTTGGTCTGGCATGGCTGAATGGCTAGTTGATAATTCTGTCAAGTCATTTCCTAAATAATTTACTGTTTTCATTAAAACTCTCTATTACCTTTAGTTTAGTTGAGCCATACAGGAAAGGAAAAAGATCTTTTTGGAAATAGTTTCCAAAAATCAGTAGGTTAGTAAAACTTGGATCATTCACCTTACAAGTTTTGTGATAATAAAATTTCTCCCTAGTCGTTCGTGTTCCTCTCTTATTAGTTAACACTTGTGTTCTATGAAGCAAACACACTCATCCTTGGCTAAGAAATGTCTTGAAAAATTCATGCAGGTATTTAACAGCCATCCAGAGTAATTTTTTAATCTCCTTAAGCAGGACCATTGCACATAATTGTGCCACTGTATTAGGACACCCAGTCAATGGGATGAGTGAGGTTTAAAATTTATGCCTTCCTGACAAGGGGCTGTGTCTGCATGAAAGAAGTTGCAGCATTTTCTAATTTGCAGAGACTGGGCTTACTGCCTTCCACTCATAAGTCATTCTTGGAAATCCAACCAAAAGGTTTTTTTAAAAAAGCAAAGGATCACTTATGTAATTATTTACTTATTTTTTTTCCTACTCTAAATAGTATATTATTGTCAATCAATGAATCTGAATTATCTTCATATTTTTCCCCCCAAATATGGTAAGGCATGATATATCAGCCATTGACATCTCACTTTGTGATTTCTTAAGCGTGCCACCCAAGCTTGCTGAAACATGGGTTTCCTTGGCCGATTCAATGTACATTGATAAGGTAGATTAAAAATTGGGGAGTGAAGGGACAGGAAGAAATACCCAGAGAAGCCCATATACACTTTCCTCCACATGGTGGAAAATATGCTCTTGACTAAACAATTTTCAGAGCAGTTGGTGATGGTTCATTTCTTTCTGTATACCTGCCCCTAAGATACAGAGTGAAATAGCAAAAGTGTAAGCAGATAGCCTTTAAAACTCTAGCTTTTGTGAAACATATCTTCATTTTGATGATAATAATTATTATTATCACTACTATTATTTTACCTCATACAAAACTGTGCTTGAATTCATAGTACTCACAATTCCTGGATGTTATCTTGGAGGAATGATTTCTTCTGAGTCAACAAGGTTAAAAATGTGAAGGAAAGCAAAACAAAACAGTCAGCAGTTTATAAACAGCATGTGTTTGTGAATTTTACTTTTTAGCAGCTCAAATTGATCTCAACTGAATACCCCTTGAAGTTCTTTTCAGCTCTTGCTGTTTGCAGATGTAAAATATTTTTTCATATCAGTGCAAAAATAACTGCTCTTTATTGGTGGTTAGATTCCTAATGAGGCTGATTTCCTACAGAGAAAGGCCTGGAATGTCAGTCCCACCCTTTTAACTAATAGTGATAAAATAGATATCTCTGTCCTATTGCTTTGGGGAATGCATTTGATCTTAGCAGGGGATCCACTGATAATGAGAGGAGTCCTGAAGAGAAATATCAGAATTAAAAGGTAGAAATGCTATCCATTTTTCTTATATCACCACTAGTCTAAGGAATCCCTAGGGGCCTGGACTTGTAAAAGATTCAGCAACTTATCTCCCAAAGCTTTTCCAATTCAGGGGAGATGACATATGCAGAATAACTCATTGTCTTGGGATATTATCAGGATTTAAAGAATATTTTTCCAAGTGAAGTTCAAGACTGGACACTTTTGGAAAGGAATCATTTTGAGCAAACTTGCTTCCTAACTCCTATCTACCTCATGAAGCTGTGATGGGTCTACAATTCACCATGCAAAAAATTTCTGATCCGTATTCAACTTGCCTCCTCCCATGTGTTTCACTGAAACACACCCTTAACAAGTCAGAGAAGGTTTCTGGCAGCTGGTTTTGGAGTAAGAAATCCTGGACCAGCTAGAAGGGTGGGATAAGGGAGGGTGGGAGTGAGGGAGACGCAAGAGGGAAGAGATATGAGGATATATGTATATGTATAACTGATTCACTTTGTTATAAAGCCGAAACTAATACACCATTGTAAAACAATTATACTCCAATAAAAACATTAAAAAAAAACAAAAAAATCTTAGGGAACTTAATGCACCTTGGTCATATTTTTTTTCTTGCTACTTCCAACCCCTTCTCTCTCTTTATCCTTTTCTCTGGTTGTCACTTTCTGTTTCTTATTTTATTTTATTAAAAAAAATTTTTTGTCTTTTTCTAGAGTGGCAGCAGCTAGAAAAATTCCTAGATTGTGTCGGCCTTCGTCTCCTTCATCACACACAGAGAGCTTGGGGCAGGGGCCTGCTCTTCTCGTAGCCAGCAGGACACCTACTGGTCTAACCAACCAGTCGAAGAAGAGAGACCGTTGCTGCTCAAATGCCCAACTTCCCCTAGCTACAATTGATATGCCTTCTTTTACTTGTGGAGTTACCTATTAAAGCCATCACTTATTGATTTTAGAGTCATATATTGCAACTTTTAATCACATCAGTTCAGCTTTCTCTTCTTTAGTGCTGGAAACTGCCCATCAGGGCCTCTATTTTCTTGTTGTCATTCCTACTGTCTCAAGCAAAGAGGCAGGGAGGAGACTTCAAGCTGGAGCTATAATCCTAGAACTACTCCAGGTTTTACTTACAGTTGTACTGATTGGTTTCTTCATCAGTAAGTTAATCATGGATTTTCTCCCTCAATTTTGTCATAAGCTCACCTAAGAAAAGCTAAAAACAACACCTTTTTTTCCTTCAAAACATAAAAAAAGGACTATTCACAATAAATTAATATAGGTAGTGCAAAAGCATGGTTAACACGTTGGGATCTCCCAGCACAGCAATTAAGTCATCTTTCCTGTGGCTTGCTGAGAGATGACAAAGTGAGAAAACTTTAGGTGCAACTAACTTTGGATTCTTCATAAGTCTCACCTCTGCTCCTCATTTTTCCCATCTGTAATCATGGCTATGGGTAGAGATCATCTCAAAGTTCTTCCAGATCTAATATGATATGTAATTATAGATTTTAAGTGTGTGCATTTCACTTGAATTTCTCTCAAAAGATGAGGTGATATGAATATTTCAACATAAAAAAAATGTATTGCGGCCCACAGTGGCAGCAAGCTTTTTAAACCACTGTGTAAATACTTCCACTGGTAAGATGGTCCTAATAGTGAAGAATAAAATCCATGGAATTGGAAGGGAGCAGCTTGGCAAGTCAGTGTTCTCTTGGTCCCAGAAATCCTGTTGGTTGAGAGGAGATGAGCTGATAGGCCTGGTGATGACAAATATCAACACACTTTGTAGATATAACTTCATAGATATAACTAGTCAGGTTGTAGTATAAGGGCAACAGTGGAACGCATCTCCCAAATATCTTGTGATATTTGTATAGGGTGCTCACCCACTGTGAAGTGTGAGCATTCCACAGGGAAGAATTAGCTGATTACTCAACTAACTTCCAGACTACATGCCTCATGCTGGGAGCCCAGCCCTGTCAGTGTAGGAAATGATTTGGTGTGTGATCAGTACAGTGTCCTAATTCCATAGTGAAAAATTCCCTGCTACCACATGGCGAGGCAGACACCAGGGCTTAGGAGAGTGGGGACAGGAGTGTTACCTGAGGATGAGTGGCTAGAAACAGCAGGTGCACACACGCTCCTGGTCGTCCTTCCTCTTCTAATGGTAGGCAAGCTTCATCCTTTCGTGCGGCCTCTGCCTCTAAACTGGCCACTGGGCCAAAGTCACAACCAAAACTTTAAACCTACTAGAGAAAAGGGCAAGAGGCAAGTGAGTCCCTCTCTTTGTATTCTCTCTCTTTTCTATTTAGAAATATATTAAAAGGATAGCTCCTCTTAGAAGATAAGGAAAAAGTATATGAAGTCTTAATATTTAAGAGCCCTGATGTCTGTCACCCTAACATGATATGCAGAGTTTGGTCTGATGTGAGGCCCTTACAGCATAAGAGACATGAACTCAACCTGGTCTGGAAATGATGCAAAAATTCTATGCAAAGAATAAATGAAATAAAGCAAAACACAGAGGCATCTTTTCTAGTGAACCACTTTTTAATGCATAAATTCTCTGTATTGTGTACCAAAAGTTTAGTGACAAAACATCTCCATAAAAATAAAATTTTGGAAAGCCTTTTTTTTTTCCAGAAAATTTCCATCAGCTTTCTTCCCAGGGTTAAACTGCACCGTACATGTTAAGTGAGTATGGAAGTCTATATATTCTTTCTGGACTGTTCTTTCCAATTAGGTGGATGTCTGGAGAGCTGCACGCGATCTAATAATGCTGCACGCGATCTAATAATGCTCAGATTTTTACATAAGCCATTTAAATAGAGACAGACTCTTTGAAGGTAAGCAAGAGGGATAATAGCCCCTGGCAGTATTGTTGTTCAGGAAATTTCAATTCTTTCATAGGAAACTGAAAATACATAGAGGGTTAAAATGAATACAATACACTGATGAAAATTCCCATTTGGAAGCTGGCTTTTCTCAAATAGTTTCTCTATGTTGACTGTTCTAACAATTGTCCCACTTAGGCTCTTTAGGCTATAGCATACAGCATTGTTTAAAAGACTGATAAATCAAGTGTTGAGATCAAGCACTGTGTGTGATGAGTTCCCTTGTAGTATTCACAAGTATCCCGTTGAACGCTCACTCCTGGCCAAGTGTTTCTCAAGTACTGTAGTCCTTTACTTCGATGTCGGGACCCCAGATTTACTTGCCATCTCAGCAGAGAACACCATCCACAGAGACAATGATAAATGATCCAAAGACTGAGCAAGTGTGCTGTTTGCAGCAAGGCAAACTCCACACTGCTTGTCCTTAAATCCTGTGGGCTCAATGTTCAATGGAACAGTGCATTATTTGTGATTTCTCAAAATTTCTGAATATTTTAATTTCTTTCCTTGGTGTAACATCAGCAGTTGTTTGTATCCGATGAGAAGTATAAAACCCAGGAACTGCACTTGAAATAGAATCAGGGTCCTCAGCTTGGGTGGATTTTAAAGGTGATCAAGACTGTGCTTTGTAAACGTTAATATACCTAAAAAAATTCTGAGAATCATGTTTAGATACAGATACTTGTGCACTCAATGCCCAAATGTATTTCCATGATATACACTATAATTAATCTGAAAAGACTAATTACATTTATTTTAGAGTTATCATCTATGTTCTGGATTATCTCTTTTCTCTTGAATTAGTTGATCTGTTCAGTTTGTGCATCTCTGGGATACTGATTTCTTCAATGGATTATTCTGGCATATCAATTTACATTTGCAAATGATGGCTTGATTTATTGATATCAGTAATGGAAGTAGGTACACATGACACAAATGGGGAAAAAATTGTACTCTGAGAGAAATTACAAGCTCTCTGGCTCTGAAAAGAGGCAGGTAAGATGAGAAGGAGGCAGGTAGGGATGGGTATGGAGTCAGGTGGCTCTCCTTTGGAATGGAGGGAGAGCTTGCCTTATGGAGTGTCCAGAAAGAACCCTCTTGTTCTTTGTAGTGATAGAAACTTGCCTGCCATACTGCTTCCCTCCCCTAATCCCCAGTACATCTCTGGGATTACTGTTGGACAGATCCCCAACTTTATTCAGAAACACTGTCTTTTGGCTTTTGCCTGAGGGCAAATGTCTTAGTCATCAGCTACCTTGAGAATCAGACTGCCCTGGTGTTCACTAACATATTCCACTGACCCTTACTATGGCCTGCTTCTGAAGTTTCAATATCTGGTTAGTATGAAGTTCTGATGAGAATTTTTACTATACTAAAAAACAGTTCTGTCTAAGCCTGTGTTGTCCTGTGAGCTCTTCATCATTTTGGGCTTCACATCTGCTTTGTATCTTCTGGATACTTCTCATTTTTTGAGCTGGTTGGTGTAGCCGTTTCAGTTTTCCACTGCTGCCTTAAATTTATTCTCTTCATTTTACTTTTCCTACGGAGTTTTGGGAGGGAGGAGAGAAATGCATATGTTCACTAGCCTTCTTCGATGTGAAACTGTCAACTGACGTAGTTACATGGTTGTCCCTTTACTCAAAATAATTTCTGACCCAACTAAGATTTCCTACTGTGTACTGAAATTCAATGGCATTCCCAATTCTATAGTTTAAATCAAATGCTAGCCCCTTCTAATACAATAGTCCAGCAATAATAATCTACCAATTATTATATCTCACCTCAATTCCTAAGCTCTCAGGTCAGGTCGGGACTAATGTAACCAAGCCAAGCTACTTACACTTTCAAGTTACTCCATTTTCATATGTTTTGTCAGGAGTGGAATTGGGGGTGGGTGCTATAGGTTTAGAATATACCCAGCAGTAGTCATCAAAATGTCTGATGTAGAGAAGTCATATGTTAAGTAGCTGTTGATATCATAAAGACTCTAATAAAATGATGAAATGGGAGAATTATAATGTTTTGACTTTGACAGTGATGTCAGAAAAGTTTCACTCTGAATTCTCTTCAAGCATGCCTTTAGCTTTACAGTGTCTATTGGCTTTCTTCATTGAGCAGAATAAAATTATCTGATAATTATGTGCCAGGAAAGTCTCTCAGCTTTTGGAAGTTCCTCTTTTAAACTCAGGCAAAGAGGAGGAAACAGAATATAGTAATAGAATTATGCTATAGAATATAATTACATACATTTAGTAATAAAGTATGTTGTCATTCTATACTATATTATAATATATAGTAATATATAAATAGTAAATATATAGTATAATATAGAATAATAAAGTAGGACATAGTAGAAATATAATATAGAAATGTCAATTCAACATTAAACAATTTTGTTATTTTAGGGCTACTTATAACTGTAAAATATTTTTAATGTTTCTAAGCCTCAATCTGTAATATAAATGTTCTTCCTTATTCTGCATTATTAAATTGTGGAAAAGGAGCCTTATTACATGAGTATATCTACACAGTAATTTCAGAACAACAGCTATAAATCTATAGTGCTACCAATTCTTCTCCTCTTTTCTATAACTTATAATATTTTAGCTTGAAACATGATAACAGGAAGTACCCCAAAACATGGGATGCACATGGTTAAATCCATTTCACAGAGCTGATTGCTTGCCACTGACTGAGTTCTATGGAGCTTCTATTTTTCTGGCATGTGAATCATTCATTTTCTCTCCTTTGGTTGCACTTAGTTCTACACTGGGAACTTGTCCTTATGTTTCTTAGCACAATATTGATTTTTTTATAATTTCTTTGCAAGCTTTCTTTCAATGGAGCTTCCATTGTAACCCCGTGTTCTTTTTCTCAGCAATTCTCTATCCTTTGTTTTTAGACCAAAGGTGTCATTCTTGGTGTATGATGAACTAGAGGTATGGAGGTTAGGCTATCATTAGCTTCATGCATGATACCATGAAATTTGTTGTCATTCAGGAGATATGCTCTTTCCCTGGGCATTTATGAACCTGTGCACTGCAATCATAGGCCATATAAAGTGGGTCTCACCAAGGAGTGTGCTGGCTAATCTCCCAAGAGTGAAAAGGAAGTTCATATTAAAGGGAGGTGCAGTCAGTGGAGGCTGGAGAGTAGCTGAATGTTGACATTTGCAGCTGTGCCTCAAGACACAGGAAGAAGAGGATAATTGTACTTTATTCCCAGCACTGCTAGTTGACTTGTAAATTGTTTAGATGGCCCTTAAATTGGTTTTGAGCTTCAAATGGGAGCTGTGGCTTTCAGTGGAATTTAACCTGGGACTTTCCAAGATCTTGCAAATGATGACTCCCTCATAGGATGAGTTAGAGAATTATCTAGCTTTATTTTAACCAACTACTTTAGGAGGATAGAATAGATTTGTAACATACATGGGAAGTGAGGTCTAAATGAGTTACATGGTCAAAACTACTCATAACTTTCCCACTTCTTACGTCAACAACAAAAATGGCTGCTCTAAAATCTGCCCTCTGGACTCTCTGCCACCAAAGGCAAGAGGTAGTTTGGGGTGACTCATAAAATAGTAACTATGTCCTCATTGATAAAGATAGGACTTCAGCCTCAAAAGTTCATCATGATCTCAATCACTGTCCTTATTCCAAGTATCTGAAAATTAGTAGAATGTGGGATATGACTAACTGAAAACTGTAAGGACTTCAGTCATCCAGGAAACTTGGAGAAGGTAAAAATAGCATCTATGAATCTAAATGGTGAGGAGGTAAAATCTGAAATATTTTCAACATAACATACAACATGGCCATGTAAGAACAAATCTCCTAAATAATATTCTGTCTGAGAAGGTGTTGGTGTGTTTCCTGGATTACTTTTGTTGGATGTATGAGTATATTGGCAATGATTTATTAAATCTTTGGATATTTGAGATGCTTTTGGAGAGTTAAGTGGTAAAGGTTTCATCATGCTTTACTGGCAAGTAATTTGACATATTTTTAAAACTAAAAAGATGATATTTACTAGCCACAAAGCATGTGTCCTTCCAGCAAACTGATCAGTGGCAGAGAGGAATTGCTTGTGTCTTTCAGCAACTAAATTTATTTTCTTTTAAAAAATGTGTCTGTGTGGGAGTGTAACACATTCTCAATTTATAGGATGATTTTGCTAGAGTATGGTGTGTCCCTCAAACTTCTCACTTCTCTCAACACCAGCATGCTCCTTCTCAGGTCTTCCTTTATTGCCATATGCAATGAGACTAAGGTGATTTAACATCCAATTTAACTCCATATGAGACATTTGGAGTTTTTCAACCATTGACTCATTTAATAATAGAGATGGGAGAGATGGTGGCAATGAGACACTCAGGTCCTCGATATGGATGATAGGTCACTTATCGATTTCTTTGTGTAGGTTAATTTTGATGTTTTTGCTCTACTGACAAAACAGAAACAAACAAAGGCAGTGAGTCATTCACTTCCTGGGCTGTCAGCTGCCACCCTGTCACCTTCGGTATTATTCATACACATGGAGATGAGACGTGTCTCTTCAGCTCCCAGGTAGTTTTCCAAGGGGAGGTCCTCAGTTTAGTATCTTCTCAGGCAATCTTTGAAAGAAAAGAAAAAATCAAATTGCAAGAGATATTCCACTTGGAGCATATTGGCTCCAAGTAAAAACAGTGTGAGTAAATCTGTTTCCCTTCCCCCACCCCAGGCTCAAAGTAAAAATTGTCTACATTTACATGAAAATGAATGTGTGTTTTCCTTTCCTTCCTGTTCTTAGGCAATTAGATAAAACTCCCTGAGGGCCTGCCAATCAACAGGACAGTCAGTTTGGAGGTGCTACTTGTACTGTGATAGTGGTATTTGCAAGTCTGGCTGGATCTGATTCGGAGACAGCTGGGCTGTGGGTGGTCAATCTTCCCTCCTTTTTGAAATCTTATCATTGTCGGCCTGGCTGAGATAAAGTTCATTCCTAACTTCTTGAAGTCGTGGATATAGACTCACAAGTGATTTTTTTGTGCTAAAGATTTCTCTAGCCCTTCATTTGTACTGCCCACTCAAAATCCTGGTCTTACAACCCACGTGGCGATATTAGTCTAGGAAAGAAAGAAATGACAAATAGTTCTTTAACTTTTTTCATTTATATTAAAAATAAAAACAATAGCCATTTAAGGTTCAAGAGCTAAAGTCTGATGATATAGAAGGCTACACAAATTATTTCAAGGTTTCTGAGCATTTATTAAGGTTACCTGTGTAATTTTTCATTTCATTCCTAAAATTATACAATGTTAAATGATGGATGTACAATAGTTCTACAGCCATAGATTTATGTAACAGTTGTGTGTGAATGTGTGTGTGTATGCATATGTATGAATATCTAGATATATAGATATATAGATATAGATTAGGACCATGTATATTGTTTTAAAAAATTCTGGGATATTATAATATCTTGAGTTAAAATCTTAAACTACAGGTTATTCATGGATGTGTTCTGTAAACTTCATTAAATATAAAGCATTTGAGGTGGTTTTAGAACTGGGGCTTTCAGTGGATAATAAAAGAATAAAAATAAAGCCATTGGGAACCATTTCTGAAGAATAGCCAATGTAAGGACCAGAAATTGGAGGCCAGATCAGATTTGAAGCCATAAGACAATAATTCTCTGAATTTTTTGGAATAACAAATGACTAAAATTACCTGAGAGCTGGATGGTAAATGGAACACCGTATCATATATTAGGGAACATTTTTATTTTTTGCTAGCATTTGTGAGGCAAATCTGACTTGCAAAAAGTAAGTGAAATGGTTTAGGAATTAAATTGTTTGCCTCTAGGCAACCATATTTTACAACATTCCCTTGGAAATATGGTCAACTTCTTCCAAGTAAGAGATTCAGTGCCAGTCTTTCCTTATACTCACCATTGAGTCACCCAAAACTCTCCTCAGAAGATATCCAGGATTTCATCCTTGACTCCAGATATCAATATTAGAACAAAGCATATGGTATCCCTGCTTAAAAGACTGAAGCCAGCCCAAAAGACCTAGTCATTTGAGATAGGAAGTCAGAAGCAGAGTATGTGGCAAACATACATTGCACTTTTTCCACACAGTTTCAACATAAGCCTTCATTCTACTTCTTTAGTTTTATTTTGATCCAAAATAATTTAGAAATAACTGGGTATATATTTTATTTATATTAATGGAGATGTGTGAGTGAATAAATGAAAAAAGCTGTTCTTGGAATAACTATAATATGCCAGGCATTCTGTAAGGTCCTTTTCTAATATGAATGTTTTATTTATTCCTCACCATAATTGTCTACACTTTACAGATCAGGAAACTGGCCCTCAGAGTGGCTTGCCCAACTTCATATAACCTAATTAATAGCAAAAATGGAATTCAAACCTAGGCCTATTCAATCCTGCATCTACTCATTTATACCTGACTTGTCAAAGATCTTAAGAGATCCAAAGGTTTTATGACAATTTTGTACTCTTTCTTTAATTTAAGCATCTGTATGACTGCCAACCTCCTCAAGAAGTTATTGCCATTTGATTTCAAATGGAGAAAAGGAAGATGAGCTGAAAAATAAATTTTTAGAGAGATGTTCACCATCTTTTTGGATGTAATAGGAAAAATGCATTCATATTGTATATTTGTGGCTATTGTAGCTTCTGTCATATCAGCTAGAAAGACTGGACTTGAGACTAAAGCAAGCCTTTCTTTTAAATCAAAAGCAGATTGGCTACAACTTTTTTACCCTACATGGCATATGTGAACATGATTCCACAAAAGTTACAGTAAGATGAGGAATTTAGGTATCTGACTGCTGACAGGTATTGAAGGAACAAGAATGTAAAATATGTTTGAAATACATGCTTTGGATAAGAAAAGTTTTTCAGATATATCAATACTTAAAAATTTGAAACAAGATAAATTAATGCATGTGCCATACAGCTGTCCAAAGTAAGTATAAAGCTAATTGAAAAATAAAACAGAACTAAATGTACAATACTTGTATTAAATTCATATTCTTCTAGAAACATCATTCCTAAAATGATTTAGACCTGCCAGATTTTTTAAATGCCATACACATCACTCCATTAATGAAAAACATTTTATCTGTATCACAGGTGTCTGTCTACTAAGTGTTCTTTTGTGTTTGACATGCAGTTTATCCAAATCCCTGCAATTGTCTTGCCTCCTGCTCTTCCTTCTGCTGTATCCGGGGAGGTTCTCTATTTTACTTCTGTTTATCTAGGCTTGTTTTTCTCTATGCTATCTTCCTTACCTTTCCCGTCTTTTATGGACCCTTAATTCTATTGCATGCAGAGCCATAGACCCCTTTCAGTTGCTAACTTTTCACTAATTGTTAATTCTGCCTTTCTCCTCAGATTGCAGCTTTCTTAAGTGCTGGAATTGTGTTATATACTTGTTCTCTGTCAGCTACAGCTATCCCCAAGAGTCTGGAATGAGGGACTATCTTTGTACATTCTTTACTAAGAATTAAGGCCAGTCGATATATGTTATAAATAGAAATAATTTGATTCAACATAAATTAAAACTTTCTAATGAATAGAGCTCTCCATGAAAGGGAAAAACAAAACAAAACAAAAAAGCAAATGAACAAAAAAATACGTTGAGAAGCAGTGGGGGTATTCAAGTAGAGACTGAATGATCACTTAGAACAGATTGAGGGAAATTGACCTGCAATTGGCAATCCATAGGGATTTCTGAGTTTGGGGCCTTGGATATTCCAAGCAAAGAAAAGAATAAAGGAGGAAGAGTAAAATCAGTTCCATCTCACTTTTTGTGAAAGTGCAGCTTTTCCTCCCCCAGACAATCCCCTCATGCAAGGTCATGGTCTGAACAGTGCCTTAGGAATTGCCTATTAGTTATGCATTGCAAAGAGTATTGGTGAATAGAGATGCTTTTACTTCACCCTTATTATTTTAGAGAGTGTAGGTTATTGCCCCAGGTAGTGGAAACCAAATAAAACTTGCCACCAGATTCAAGCTCATTTTACTTCAATCTGCTTCTTCATCACTGAAAATATGATTCTTTGATATATCAAGTTTTTCTTTGTGAAAAGAATTATTATTTTTAGCATTTAGAAAAAGAGAGAATGTGTAGTAATCTCTTCCCAGCCAAGTAGGTTAGCTACTGTATTAGGCTTTTACTCTGCAAACTCCAGTTCCTTGTAAAATACATCTAAGTAAAGTAAAAGGGTCTAAAAACCATGACTAGTGACTAACTCTAAATGCTAAATGCTAATTTGTGTCTATTCATTCATTGATTCACTGATTCATTCATTTACTAAAACATTGGTTTGGTTGAGAAAAATCTTTATGTTCTTGCTATTCATATATTTACCTGCCATTCTAGGGATGCCAAAAATTTGTTTCTGACTTATTGTCAGTTCTTGATTGCCCTATGAGAGGCTTTCAGGCTCTCAAAAATAGTGAAGTCTTCAGCTGTGTTCCTAGAAAATACATTTTCACTGGTCACATTGTAGGAGGAGAAGACTTTCTCTAAGCTAGAAGTTCTGATTTGTTGTCAAAAAGATCCATGGATTATTCCTCCACTCTGAGGATGTTTCTATCCCTGTGACACACTTCTCTCTGTCTTTTCAGGGTGAGTTAGTTCAGAAAGTTCTCCTTACTTAAATCTATCCATAATTGGCCAGAGTTACTACAGTTTCAATAAATTATAGGTGTAAAAATGGTGTTTAAGTTGACTTTGGAAAAATACTTAAACTGGTATCATCAGTTCATGTCACATTGCATGAGAGGTTCACAAAACCTCTCGGCTTGCAAAGACTTGGGTCATCACATGTATCCCAGGACAGGCAAGGTGGCGATAATGCTGCTGATGCTGATGCAGAGCCTGGGGGTCAGGAGGCAAGTGCTATTTCAGTTGTCTGCCACATCTGCCCTTACTGTGGTGCCAAAGGGATCATTTCACCTTCCTGGCTATGATTTTCTTATCTGCAGCCTGACAATGCCAAAATACATTCCTTGGCACCCAGCTGTAATCTTGTCATACAGATTCTCCTCCTTGAGATGGTCCAGTTATAATTATTTAAACATGAAAAGGTAAGTCAGTACAGATATAGACATTTCAGGAGCTCTGACAAATATTTTAGGGATAATTTTATTGTTCCTTTGCAGTTTCATCCTTTTTTAAAAAATTGGAATAAAAAAATCAGCTTTCAACTTTTCTTTTGTGTGTGTATCCTTTTGGTTTCAAGTGTAATAAAGCAACACATTGAACCCTCAAAAAACAGTCCAAATGAAGCCATGAGTTATTAAAATGTGATCATATTTTCTCAAAGGTCAAAGTTGCCATTCTTATGCTACATTGTCACAGATCTTTGGGCAATTACTAGCTCCTCTTTATGGGCTACCAATGGGTCATGTTTATGAGGTGACATCAGTTATTTTCTTTTTGGATATTTGAGAACATATTGTTGCTGACGGGAAATTTTATATATGTATTCTTGAGCTCTGATGTCTAATGCAGTAGTCTTTAGGCATCTGTTGCTGGTGAACACTTGAAATGTGACCAGACCAACTGAGATGACTATACATCAAACTTCAAAGTTTTAGTATGTAAAAAAAGGTAAAGTATGACATTAATAATTTTCATGTTGATCACATGTTGAGATAATAGTATTTTGGAAACATTGGGTTAAATATTATATTTTAGTAAAATTAATTTCACTTAAACAAACTTTTGTTGATTACTGGAAAACGTAAATGTACATACGTGGTTCACATTATTGTCTCTACTAGAGAGCACTGTTCCTAAGAGCTTGCCACATGACCAGGCAATAAATGAAGCATTTGGAAACATCATCTGGTTCAAAAGGTGACAGAGCACCTGCCCATCCACAAGCTCCATGAGGGTCAAGATGTCTCAGGGACCGGTGGACCCAGGCTCTGTGTGTGTTTCTTTCATGCTGGTGGTTCTCATGACATCTCCGTCCTCTGTGCCCAATGCTGATCAGCTCTGCTTGAAAACCATTTTCTTATTTCCACAATTTATGGCGAGAGTGATCATCATTTTGGTTTTCTTCCTATTCAACAGAATGTCATTTAAAGGAATGTATTGGGAAATGAAATTGCTTGTGTCTTGTGATGACTGCCAAGCTTTTATTTGAAAATTTTAAACAGACACATATATCACGGTCTTTTATTGTCCTAAAAGAAACATACCATTTTTATTTGAAATATATCATAGGGTGTGAAATTCTGTTGAATTATAGACTGGTAAGCACTAAGAGAAGACCCCATGAATGAATTTTGTTAGTTTTTCTTCTGTCAGTGGGTGGAATAGGCAGAAATCATTAGGTAGAAAGAAGCAAATAGTCCTTCTCAAAACAGAAATCTTTGAATGACCCTTCCCTTCATGTGTGACATCCTGCTTCTCAACAAAAAGTTACCCTTGTTACTAAAATAAAATCTATCCTGCAAGCATTGACTCATGTTTTCACTGCCATGGCTCCTGTATAAGCACCAGTTTTGCTTGTCTCAACCACTGTGACAACTTTGTCTCTTCACCATGTCCCCCTTTAATATACTTTGTCAGAGTAGCCTGAGTGATTTTTCAAAATTCTAAATCATATCATGCTATTGCCCAAGTTAAAACCCTCCAGCACTTCATCATGGCATTAAAAAAAAAGCCAAACCATTCCATAGTCTCTTGGGGCTCTGCCTGCTCTAGCCCTTGCTTGTCTCTGGTATCACTTCTCCTTCCTCACAAAGCAGGAGCCACACGAGCCCACTCCACATTCCCAGAAGAGACCAAGCTCATTCCTGCCTTTCAGCCTTTACACTTGCTGTTTCCTCTCCCTACACTCTTACCCCCAGGTCTTCACATGGTTCACACCTTCTTGTCATTCAGGTTTAACTCCAATGTCATCTCCCAAGAAAGGTCCTCCATGAGCATCCATCTGTAATAATCGTCAAGTCAATTTCTGGCCATCACTATGTTCCTTATGTGATTTGATCTTGTTGACTTATTTATTTTCTTGTTTACTTTGTATTCCCCACCATCCTTGAAAACACTCCAGTCCACTTAAAGAAAATCTCCAGGTATTTTAAAGAAAAACCCCAGGTATTTTATCTGCCTTATTCTCTAGCATGTTATCAGCACATAGAACAGTTCCTGGATATACAATATACCCCCAGTGATTATATATGAAATGAATGAAAGTATCAGTTGCAAAATTATATTGAGACAGCTTGACTTGCTTCCATATCCACAAGTTTCTCTTAGTAGCTGGAAGATGTCCTGCTTCAACATATTTCATTTCATCACAAGCTGATGAGCTTTTTCTTAGAGGAGACCTCGTGCCTGAAAATTAAAATGTGTAGAGATTTTGCTCAATGTCAAATGTCTAACTTGAGAAACGGGTGATGCACTGGTCAGAGGAGGACAGAGACTTTGGCCTTCTCCCGACTTTCACCCTCCCGTTGACATACTCAGGATCTGTTTCTCTGTTGTGTCCCTGGCCTTGTCTACCTGGGATTTACAGTCTTTACAGATGTGGATCAAGAACACTCGGGGTTATGCTCTAATATTTGTATCTGACTTTTAATGAATGCAAAATTGTAAATCTTCTGATTCTTGGCTTATCCCAGAGACTTAACCAATAGCCCTGCCTCTGGTTGCCATTTAAATGGCCAATTGTCAAATACATCTTAAGCTCAGGACACCCAGGTGATTAAGCAATGAATTCAGCTTTATCTTCTCCTCTGCTCTGAACATGCATGGTTAGTAGTGAGTTCTGAGTCCTCTCCTTGCCCACTCTCCCCAAGGGAAAAAAGAAATTGCAATTAAGAAGGCAGGTAAGTCTTCAATTACAGAAATGCCTCATTTGACATGAACACCTTGAATGAAGGTGTATATGTCAACTATTTTTATTAGTCTTCCCAACTGATAAAAAATGCATTCCAATCTTTTTAAGGGATTTCTTCAGTGTAACTTAAAGTATTTTTTTAGTGAGATTTTTGTTTTGTTTAGTTTTAGAGCAGAGAATTCTGTACTTGGAGTAGCTGACCCATTTTTACATTCTGTGAGTTCAAATTTAGGGGTGTAACACCAGCATCAGTCTTTATGGGCACCTGGGAACAGAAAACAGGAAATAAAAAAGGTTGGCAAAGTTGTACAAATCAACCAACTCTATTTGCATAGTCCTATTTGAACTTAGTGATATATATAAAATGTAGTATTTTTAATCTAATTTTACTTTTGAACTGTTGTTTTACTCTTTGTGTAATATGTTCTATTTCTGCAGAATCATTTTCTCCCCGAATTAGTAAACCTTCTTTTCAAACCTGCCAGTAATGCTTAGTGAATTCACAAAGCAGGCTTGATTTTATATAGAGAGTAGTTACTCATAAAATCTAAGCATAAAGAAGTCTTGCAAATACAAATGAGGCCAGCATTTTTGAGATTACTGCAAAGATAGCAGGAGGAGAGGCAAGTCTTTTTATTCAGATTCCTAGATGGAGGCAGTGAATCAGATTTCTAAGAAGAGAAACAAGATTTTTAACTTCAGAATGTCATCCAAATTTAGCAACGTCATTCTTAAAATGGAGGGAATGTAAAAAAGTATCTTGTTTTAGGCAACCTGTTGATTTGGCATAAAGAAAACTTCTGGTTTATTTATAGACTTCTGGAACCATTCAGTACAGCTGAGGAATTCAGCTACCTCTCAATTAAAAAAAAAAAAAAAAAAGAAACAACAACATCCATAAAAATAAAGATTTGGCTGAAGGAAAAGAGATGTCCTCTCAAACATACCCGTCTTCTAAATGTCTTCTAAGGTGTTTTGTTCTGTTTTTAATGTGCACTAACAGTGGATCTGGACTCCAGGCTGTGATGATTCACAGAACAAAAGCAGAATCAAAAACAAAACAACAAATAAGAAAAAAAATTGTGTATTTGTAATTATTTTGTGTATCAGTTTAACAACTGAGAATGAAACTGAAGCATTCTCTCAAAGGTTATCTTTGGCTTCGATCTCAGCTTGCACTTCGGGAAAGTATGATCTGCCTTCTGGTGAAGAACACTCCAGTGAAACCTCAGACTGAGATGAGGTAGATTTGCTCTTCCCCCACAAACACCCCAAAATGTGCATCTGAAAAAAAAAAATTGTGAGAGGGACTGAGTCCCAGAGATATTCCCCAGGAACTTTACCCAATCTGTGGCACAAAATGTGGTCTGACCTAGCTGGGCACTGGGCTGGCCTTGGCTGCCATCCCTCTGGCTGGACTCCTCCCCAAGGTAGGGCTCACCCTCGCATGAAATTGCCAACCAGGGCCCACGTGGGTAGAGAACTAATTTAGCCTCCTGGACACTTGATGAATGAAGAATTTCCTCTTGGGACTAAATTATAGGGCTTGTTGGAGTTGCTCTTTCGTGATCTGTTATTTGGAGGTAATTTTCCAGAAGGGCTGGGACACAGGGCCATGAGCTAGAATAGGATTCACCAGGCACAGCTGCCACGTGCCGGCCAGCACATCCCACCGTGTCCAGCCTCTCCTCCAGCCTCCGCACATCCACCCTTCCTTCCCCAGAGAGGAGGCCCAGCCAACAGAGCTGGACTTACATTAGATTTTTACTTTCCTTCTTAATTAAACAAGAATGGCATCTGCCCACCTTTTTCTGCATCCGGGTTTCTAGAAATGTAACATCTTGTCCTAACACGCTTACAAACAGATGAGCAGGCTTTCCCCTCATCCCCCAATGTGGATGATTACAACCTTCTGTCAAATTCCACCTACCCTCCCTCCCCTGTTGGCTGGAAGATAAGCTTCTGATCTTCCCTTGGCTTTTTGAACTGCTGGAAGCTGTGTAAACACAAGCTGTAGGTTAGTCAGATTCTGTTTGACCCAGGGCCTGCTGAGTGCAAAGAGATTACATTTGAAAACTCCTTTGTCTAATTAAGAGATGGTAACTTATTACGGGGTGGTTGCTGATGAGGTCAAGTAGCAAGAGGTTTCAGGCCGACCTGCTGCAGCTGGTCATTTGCTGATAAATAAGGAACAGCTAGTTTTTATTGGGCCAAATTCCCTACAGAGCTCTCATTTCATAAACCCTTGAATTTGGTTCTTTCTCTGAATTTGCATGTGCATTTCAGCACTTTAGAGAATTTGCAACAGCAAGAGTGACAAGGATTTGTTCTATAATGGCAACTCTTCTTTTCTTGGTCTTCGCAGTGATGCCCCATACAGTGGTTCACAAACTAGTGTGCTGTGCCTCTAGCTCCATTTGGACCACTGACTTCTGGCAAATCTAGAAAGCCAGATGAGGGCCACTTCGAATATTGACATTTGGATGGGGTGGGGTGGTGAGGACAGGAGAGGAAAACCCAAGAAATAGATCATAAGACCTGGACGAAACTGTGCAGAATGATCATGATCATTTATTGAGCACCCACTCTGCAGCAGAACTGTTGCACGACCTTCTCATATGTGTCTCCAGACCTTACCATGACCCTCAGAACAGGTGTTATTATTCCTGTTTCACTGTGAAGATTCTTAAGGCAAAAAGAGGTCAGCAATTTCCACAAAGGCATGCAATCACCAAGTGAAAGGTGTGGGATATGACCCCAAATCGCTTTATCTTTAAATGTGTCTCACACATTCCAGGGAACTGTGTAATTTTCCTTTGGAATTGGAAGTGTCTGTGGCCCCTGGATGAGGGGAAACATTTGATGAATGCAGATTCTCCTTGTGAGTAGGTGATAAAAGTGAAGATGAGAACTTTGGAACCACAAACCTTGGAAAAGTCATCAAAGAAGCCCTCCTACTTGCTATCACGCCCTCAGCTAGGTTTATCCCCAAATCGATTGTTGTGGGTATCTATTGTTTCTCCACCAGTGTCTGTTTCCTGGAGTTCTGGAAAAGCACATGCAGAATTCCTCTGGGGATACCATCCCTCTGCCAAAATTTTGCATAAGTCTTCTGTTATGGTCAGAGTCCTTCAGATGCCCTGGTTGTTGTGATTACGTTTGGACCAATCAGCACCAATGAAATAAAGTACACATTTTTATGGAAAGTAGAAAAGACACAGTTGTTCTTTCCCTCCATCCTCAAGTCAAGAAGAATAGGCTGGAGTTACTTCTGCCATCCTTCCACAAGATGTGGCCATCTGGATGTATCTGAGAGACAGAAAGTAACTGGGTCTCAGTGATATGGTTAGAATCCTGATCAGGCTGTCTGTGACCTCCCTCTGTGCTGCACTTTAGGGATTTGAGAATGTTTTAGATATTTGCCAACTAAAGAGTTTAAGAGGTTAAGTGTTAGTATCTTGCCAGATCCATGCATGCACCCATCTAGTTATGGGACAAGAGCATAATAATATCTCCCTGTCTCCAAAGCCACTCCTTTGCCATGGAATCATGCTGCTTCTGAGTTAGAAGAAGGATGTTGGAAATGAGAGGCCACACATTTTCATCAATGTGGTTTTTCTTTGTGAGCAAATTTGGATGAAGTGTGATGATTCTAAAATCACATCTCTTGCAAAATCTCAGCCTGTACCACAGTTCATTTTTCATCCCTCTCATAAGTTGACCATATCAAAAGTTGGTAAATATTTCTGTTAATTATCCTCCATAAAATAATGCAAAGTCTCTAATAAAAGTAACATTTTCTGATGCCTTACAACTTCAATTTAGACAGTTCTGAACAATATTCACATACATTTCTCTGGCTACATTTTCAGCTAATGTGCTATCTTCAGCTTCATATGTAAAACAGTTTTCCTTTAAATATCCCTTAAAAACTGTAGCAAGCCCACAATTCTCATGAATTTATTGGGCTAGTGAAAAATCTGTTTTATTTATACAGGGTTTCAGAGTTTACAGAATACTTTTATGTAATTTATCTCATTTATTCCTCTTTTCAACCCTATAAGGTTGATATTATTATCCACATTTTAGAGATTAGCATCAGAAGGTTTAGGATTAAGTGATTTGTCCAAATCTCCCCAACCCCTCCAATGGGGGAACTGTATTTTACACTCAAGTGTTCTGATCTAAGCTCAGACTTTTCATAGTTCCAAATAGTCTATTGGTACTTGGAAATATTCTTTGAATAGAGAGGAGGAGTTTGAAATTAGAACACCACCATGTTGCTTCTTTTCTCTAGGTTAAAGAAGAGAGCTGATTCTCTAAATAGCTGAGAGTGGCTTATAATGTTTTCTGTTCATAGTTATCCCTTTTGGGAACCACAGGAATCTTAATTTTCCTGACCATTTGTCCTCCATTGGGCCTAAATGTTTAAAGGCCATTATTTTTATATGCCAATGATTGCAGTATTTGCATGTGCAAATCAAGTAATTACTTAACTACCCAAATTGTGCATGCAACTAAGGTAATTATGAACTTAGAAAATTGCTATAAGAATCTGACCCTGGAAAAATTATGAAAGCAGAAAATGAGTGTTGGAGTGGAAATTTCTTGCAAGGCTGATTTTGTTGTTGTCATTGCTGTTTAGTGGAAAAATAAGCTGATTAAATTGCTTGCTTTGCTTCAGTTTCGACATCTGAAGAATGAAAATAATAATGTTTGCACTACCTACTTCCAAAGAGTAATTTCCTTGTGAAGGAAATTGGGACAATACACACAAGATATTTGAAAGAAAAGGACAAAATTTTTAAAAAGGGAATATTATTTTTAAGTGGCCTCATTAAACCCCCACTTTGAAATCAGAAATTCATATTTTTATATGAATCTTTGTTCATTTATCCAAAGAGACGCCATGTTGTGATTAAATAAAATGTAAAAAAATAAGCTCAAATTGTGAAAAAATAATATTATTGTTTTCTATCTCTAGGGTGCATAACGATTTCTCATGTGGCTCTCCTAACAATTATATGTGGTACATGGAGAAGGAAAGATTAATCATGGTTACATATGGGGGAGACTGAAGCTCACTAAATTTAAAGTGAGAATCTATCACCAGAGTGTCTGACTCCAATTAATTTTTGCCAGAGAGACCATATTGCCTTGACACTGGTAGTTATAGCCATGAATAAGTCAAGCTGCTAAATGAGTTTAGAAATGTATCTGCTTTCCAATAATTTTGTGAATGTAATCACTTGTATTAGATTGACTTATAGGTTACTACTGTGTTATATGCAAGAAAAGGTCTTCCTAAGAAAGCTAATGATGTACTTAAGAAGGTGGATGCTTTTAAAACTTACTTAAGAGAACAAATAAATCAGTGGGCTGTGACTGTTCTTTATTTGTTGAAACAGATACAAAGGGATAGAGACTAGATCCAACTCTGTGAGCAGATAGCTTAGGTTCCTGGCCCAGTGAGAAAAAACTCACATAAGTTGCCTATAATTCACCTAACCTTTCTCCCAAATGTTCATTACAGTGAGGTCATTACTATAATCATTAGAAGGTCATCTGATAAAAACATGCATACTTTGATACAGTTCTTCAAACAATGTTCACCTTAGGTTGCCAAGCCTTTGAGCTACTGTCTAGGTTCTAAAGAGTGTAAAAGATGGATGAAGTTTGAAGTCTCCAGATCCCAATGATGTTTGAAGGTGATTCTGAGAGTTAGTGACCGGGATAGGGCATCAGTCATTGAGTCTGACTCCACATTCTGTTCTCTAAACTTCTCCCTCTGTCAGCATAGGTGTCTCTAGACAGAAAAGGACCAGAGATGCCTTGGACAGTAAAAAGGGTATTTCAAAGAATAAGGGCCACCAAGTCACCTATCTATACCCAATGACTTGGCAGGAAATAGAATCATAATCTCCTTTTAGAGTGACAATATGTCTCAAATTGTGTTAAGTTCTGGTAAAATGAACAGTCATCAGCATGATTCACATTTTTTCCAACTTTAGACGAGAACAGATACATTATCTATCATTATTCTACTCCACCTTTTACCTCATTTTTAAAAAATCAAACCAGTTTATATGCAGAGCTACCATTTCTCAAGCATTTACCAGGTGTCCATCCCCTTGCTAAGCATGATCTATGCCTTATCTAACTTAGCCTCCACTATAGTCCTGTGAGTTAGGCATTATTCTTTTCCTAAGTTCACAGATAAGGAAATGGAGGATGAAAGAGCTTAAGTAACTTGACTAAACTAACACTGATTGACTTATATTTATAAGTACTCTTTTGAGTACATCTCTGTACCCTGAAAACTCATCATTGATGACTCCCAGATGGACATGCCAATGACAAACATTCATATATTTAAACAGATTTCCATAAAAAAGAACAAAATAATGCCATTTGCAGCAACATGGATAGACATAGACATTATCATGTTAAGTGAAGTAAGTCAGACAGAGAAAGACAAATATCATATGATATCACTTATATGTGGAATCTAATTTAAAATGATACAAATGAACTTACTTACAAAACAGAAACAGACTCACAGATCTCAAAATCAAACTTATGGTTACCAAAGGGGAAACGTGGGGGGGAAGTGATAAATTGGGAGACTGGGATTAACCTATGCACACTACTATATATAGAATAGATATACCTACTGTATAGCACAGGGAACTCTACTCAATGTTCTGTAATAACCTATATGGAAAAAGAATCTGAAAAAGAATGGGTATATATATGTGTGTGTATATACATATATATTTATCTATCTGATTCACTTTGCTGTACACCTGAAACTAACACAACATTGTAAGTCAACTATACTCCAATAAAAATTTTTTAAAAAGTTGAATATTTGCACAAAAAATACATAAACAGATTTACTTCCTTCTCTATATTTGTCCTTCAGATGAAGACATGAATAGCATGTTGTGTCTCTTTGAAAAATCATATTTATGCCCTTAGTTTTTCCATAGAATAATGTAACATTGATAATCAATGATAATTACTAACATCTTTGCAGCACCCATGAGATATCATTTTGAATAGTAAAAGAATACTTTAACAGTTGGTAAATTTTAACGTTTAAGAAGTAAGTTTTACTCTTCACTAAATAAGACTATATCAAGAGGTTGAATAAGCCTTCCATGATGGAATAGAGAACTTGATATAGAAGATTCTCCTGAACACTCAGTATTCCTGCCAATTAATTGTAAGCAGAGTAAGAACAATACATGTCTAGAATGAAATTTATCTTCATTGAAGGGACACCAAGTTCTATCTCTTCCACTCCTATTTAGAGATTAACACAGATTAGTGTAACAGACACAGGAATCTATCAAGACATAGGTATGTGCTGGGGGCTGGAGATACTGGAATAGTCCATCAGGAGAGAGTAAACAGAGGGCAGATGGAATTTGGGAGCAAGTGCTGAGAAAAGGCTCTCAGGAAAAGTTTTCTGGCTGGGGCCAGGTAAAGGAAATTCAACCTAGATCTGTACAGTAAATGCGTAATTTCTCTAATTTTGGTTTTTGCCATTTTATTTCTACATAACAACTTGTTGATGAATATTAAGAAGTAAATGTTTTTCACCCACCCACCTAAGATCAATGGTGAGGGGAAGGTCACTGTGCTTCGGTGGCCTGTTGTGGTATCACAAGTGTCTTGACCAGCTCTAAAGTGGTACTGGAGTCCTGGCAAGATCATGATTTATCACAGTTAATCATCCAGAGCTATGGTGTCCAATATAGGTGCCACGAGCCATATGGGGCTATTGAACTCTTGGAAGGTGGCTAGCATGAGTTGAAATGTTCTGTGGGCATAAAATATCAATACATGCTGGATTTCAAATACTTAATATAAAAAATAATGTAGGGCTTCCCTGGTGGTGCTGTGGTTGAGAGTCTGCCTGCTGATGCAGGGGACGCGGGTTCATGCCCCGGTCCTGGAAGATCCCACATGCCGCGGAGCGGCTGGGCCCATGAGCCATGGCCGCTGAGTCTGCGCATCTGGAGCCTGTGCTCCACAAGGGGAGAGGCCACAACAGTGAGAGGCCCGCGACCTCCCCCCCCCCAAAAAAATGTATAATATCTCTTTAACAATTTTATATTGATTACATGGTGGAATGATAGCACGTTGGCTGTATTGGTTTAAGTTAAATATAGCATTAAAGTTAATTTTATATGTTTCTTGTTACTTTTTTTAATGTGACCATGCAAACATTTAAACTTACATATTTGGCTCACATTATATTTCTGTTAAATAATGCTGATATAGAGCTTTTCTACTCTCATTGATATAGATCTTTTTCAAGATATTTACTTCGATGAGAGAATTTATATTTTACAATAAATGACCCCCCCACCCCGCCAAATAGCAGGGCAACATTTTGATCCAATGTTATTTCCCTTTTGCTCTTGCCCCACTGCCACCCAAATATTTATAAAGCATTTTAAATACAATCTATGAAATGCCAATAAATTGCAGAAATCATGAAGAATATTTGAAAAAAGTAGTGGAAGCAAAGCTTAGAATTTAGAAAATTGATGAGAGACAAAATTAGCAGACAACTTTTTTTTTTAAATTCTTTTTCAGACACAACTTTGTATATTGTTCAAATCTAAATTTTATTTAAAAAATAACAGAACAAAGGATTTTCCTAGTGTTACTATCTCTTTAATGCTGTTCCTTTCAAAGTACATTTAACTTAAATGATTTTGATTAGAAGTTTAGTATTCAATAAAGATTTCTGTCAGGGGACACATGATCTGGGCCTATGCATTCTCCTGTGTGTCATTCGCTCTGTTTCCTGAACCATTAAAAAGAGGGAATGGAATAAAACAATTTTTATATTTGTTTTTGATTTAGATTGTCTATGTTTCTACATGCACTATAAACCAAATTTACATATATATATATATATATATATATATATATATAATAACTGGAATGGATTTCCAGTCTTCATGCTGTTATACTTCAAAAAAGTGATCTCACTATTTTCCTTTTTCTTCTAAAAGTTGTATTTGTTTAATTTTGATCTGTAGACAAGGAAAGGTTGCATAGTTTATAGATTACAATGCTTGAAAATAATTTTATTTCTGTACTTAGTATGGAATGATTAATAAAATGTGTAACTAATTACAATTCTGTTAAGTAGGAAATTTTTTGTTATTTTTGTTACCAGTCTAAATCTGTCATATGAAAAAAGACAACAAAATCAAACTTTTACAGCTTAAAATTGCTATGGAAATGTATAATGTATACTATATAACAATATATATAATAGAAAATAAGTCCGATGATAGAACTGTACGTTAAATGTACTTCATATCATTCATTATTAGTATAGTTAATAATAATAATAATAATTTTATAAGATTATATTAATTAATGCCTTTCCATTGACCCAGTGTGAATGTTTCATACTTCATGATCTCATAGTCCTGTAATAACTATTGTATTAGAAATGCCAGTAATTCGGGTCTATAAAGCCAATAGCTGTAATTTTGTTTCTTAAATTGCCACTTTTTAAATGTAGACGTTAAACCTATGACTCAGATGTCTTCAATATCATGTTTTCGTCATTCCTTATATATCATGTGTACAGAGAGAAAAAGTATATTAAGATAATAGTTTCCTGGTAAAATGGTGACTCTTTACATTCATAAATATGCACCAAAGTATTCTTTGGACAAAGATTTGTGGATAGTGTGACACACTTTTGGTAGCTTACAATCATAACAGTTTAATTAAAACAAAATTAAGGTGATGCTTCCAATGTTTCTAAAGGGTTCTCTCTTCAAATGTTGATAAATACCAGAAAGAGTATTGTTTAGTGCCTTATTGATCCAATTGTCTGGTTCTAACTGGTTAAATGAATAAGAGGACTCATACTAGAGTGAATAGAGGCATTGGGGCTGCGGAGTTTGTTGCAAATTTCAGCCACATTTGAACTGTGACTGTTGCCAATAATTTCAACAACTGACTATGACATGCTTCATCCTGCTGCTAATCAAGGGTGCATGCACACCTTGCTCAGCCCAAGTGGCTACAACTAACCTCTGTACCAAAACTCTGAGTTATCTGTACAACTAAGAGGCGTGGACTACTCTGTCAGCCTAAATTGAAATAGTTGTGACAACTTATAGCCCTTTGGACAATGACCTGGTGATAAAAGCAGAATAAAGACTGGGGATGTTAAACTGAGTTTACTACTGGCCAAAGCAGGGAAAGTTTATCCAACAAACAGGAGTGAGATTCTGTGGCATGAGTCATCAGAGTGTCAGAGAAAAAGTAAGAGAAAATTGTGAATTGGCTTGTAAATGGGTACAAGCACAGGGAAATGGTCCCTGAGAATACCATCACCCCAACCAAGGCAAAGGTGTGACTTAACAAAGGGTTAAGATTTCACAAGGGACAGAGACTGGTTGGTTCAGGTTTTTGACTTGTCGGTTCTGGATTGGGGGCTTGTAGAGTGCTTTGGTGCTGGTAAGTTGGGGAACCCCAGATCTATTTGTGGTTTTCCGAGCTGTCTTGACACACGATGCCTATTAAGGTTAAGTTCAGATAGTTCAGTTGAGTCACAGACCACAAGGAGTCGTTAACCATATGGCCACTTTTCTGCTGATTCTCACTGGTTTTCTGGGAGGGGCTGCTCTGACTTCTTCTGGTGGCAGGATACTCACTGTTTTACAATCTTCCATTCTTTTCAAGCACAGGGTAAATCACTGGCTTATAGGTGTGCGCTCAAAGCACAGAAAAGACTTCCTTTATCACAGGTGAAGTAAGAGCTTCTCCTGGGCTTGTTGAGGAATAGCCACATGAAAATGTTAGTGATGGAAAGGAAAGTCACTTGAGGTAAAAGCAGTGCAGAGAGAAATGGAATGTGGTCATCCCTCTTTAAAAATATTATTCGCATAATCACTGTTCCAGGAGCATGATATGGATGGCTGAGTCAATTGTTTCAGTTCTTACTTGGTTCTTGAATTCTCTGATTTAGTTGTCTTTATAAAATAATGGGACAATAGCACTTCTGTGCTTTAGTTAGTATGGTGTGGAAATAGTCTGAACACTGTCATCTTCATCCTGCATTATTAAAATAAAGCCATTTTCTCAACCACCTTATCAAACCCCAGGGAAATGCATCAGTACTTTTATGGGACATTGTTAAGTCTTTTATTGTGGGTCTTTACTCTTTGTTTTTTTTAATGATGCATTCATCTATGCAAACATTCAGGTCATGGTGATTGTGCTAATTAATGTCTTGCATAAAACAGTTCTCTTTACTGGACAGTGGAAACCATGTGTAAGGTCTAGTCTCTGCTCTTAAGGAATTTAACATTTACTGAGTGGAAATGTAACACAAGTCATAATACGGTACTTATTATCATTGTGGTGTGAAGAATAGAGGAGATGAGTCATAATTTAATAATTTTAGGTGGCACAATTAGAAAAGTCCTGGCAGAGAAGAAAAAGCAATTTTTGAACTGTGTCTTGATGTAGAAGTTGGACAGGTGGAGATGAGAGTGAAATTATCTCCTGGCAAAAGTGACAAGATGGGCAGTTTCATAGGGATATGGAATTATATACTATGCCCTGAGAATAGTGAGCAGGGACACACAGCATAAGCAGAGTCAGTGGGAAAAAAGAAAATCTGGAAAGAGGGGAAAAGAAGAGGAAAAAATAGGATTTTAAATACCAGACTAAACATTCTGGGTTTTTTTGTTGTCATTATATTTTTTGTTTGTTTATTTATGTTTACCATAGGGATCCACAGATAAATGTAGAGAAGGAAAATGGATTGCTCTGACTTGGAGGTTAGGCAGATGCCACTATCAGCATTGTGAAGGATGAATTAGAGAGCAGTGGACCTGATTGGAAAGTGACCACAATAGTCTTGGGGAAAGATGGTATGAGCCTAGATAGTGGTGGGTGGTGGGGACTTTGGAAGGAGGAGGATTGATTTTATGAGGCATCCTGGAAGGAGAACAGACAGAAATTGATCATCATATGAATTCTCTTTGGAGAGACGACAGAAGGGAGAGGAAGAAATCAAGGCAGAGTCATTGTTTCTTTCAGAGCTCCCTGAGAGGGATTGAAAAACAACTCATCCCTGTGCCCATGGACATCCATTCTCTGATTGAAGCTTATGAATGAGAACAGTGGAGAAGGGCTCCTTACAGAAAAGTTGGGGTCCTGTTTCCAAGAGAATGGAGAACAGATTCTGGCTGAGCAAAATACTGCAAATCTCATCTATAGATTGTAAAACCATTAACTAAAATAGTGAATACAGAAGGAAGAAATGTTCAGGTGGGTGGATGAAGAAAGAGGGGTGAGGTAGTAAGAATGGTTAGTATCTACTGCTTGTCATAGCACAATAATTATTAATAATCATCAATCATGATTATGTGTACTACCCATTCAGAGCCTGATTCTTCCAAAAGCAGGAGATATATAGTTTTAACAATATACAGTGTGCAAGATATTGTATTGTTTTGTATTTTTCCATAATAAGTGTTATTGTCCCAAAGATTTTGATATGCACAGAGCATGTATGTCTTTATTGATCAATCATAAATCAGACAATTATTTTCAGATGCATTGTAATAATATGTTTGATATGTTTCATGAATGTATGCAAGGATGGGTTGATAATTAAAACACTTGTATTATTCCATCTTTATTAACATGACATTTTTTTTTCTGTTCAAATGTCTGAGGATGGTACCAGGTGACAATTCTTCAATTTTTTTCTTTCTTTGTCATTTTTCTGAAAATTTCAGTTAAGTGCACCATATGGAAATAGACTACATACTGACACATTTCACGATCAAGACATTTTATAGAAACTCTCCATTACCTAGAATATGTGGGAATATACATCCTAAATTAGTAACTACAGTATTTTAGCTAATGGATAATTTCTCCTTGTACTATGCATGAGCATAAACAAGGGCAATGTGAGTGCAGTATAGATATATTTTATACTAATAATGCTAAATGTTTATTTTGAAAAGTAAGTATTTATTTTTTAAACAGGTTGCAATACCAATACTATATATATATATATATATATATATATATATATATATATATATTTTTTTTTTTTTTTTTTTGCGGTACACAGACCTCTCACTGTTGTGGCCTCTCCCGTTGCGGAGCACAGGCTCCGGAAGTGCAGGCTCAGTGGCCATGGCTCATGAGCCTAGCCGCTCCGCGGCATGTGGGATCTTCCCGGACCGGAGCACGAACCCGTGTCCTCTGCATCAGAAGGCGGACTCTCAACCACTGTGCCACCAGGGAAGCCCTATAGATATATTTTGAAATACTTGTACCATAATTGAAAATGTAGAAGTTATAAGTCAGTGAGGATTTATTTGTGCTGATCCTGTGGTATAACCTGACAAATGAAAAATTAATTTTATTTGTCAATTTCAATCAAGTTGTCAGCATTTGATTCTCAGTGTTACTTACTACACAGTGGTCTAGGAACAATTCTTACACCTTCAGTATTTTCATATGTGTATATATACATATGAAAATATACTCTTAGGATTCTGGATAAGAATTCTGGATAGGATTCTAGTCAGCATTCCTTGCAGGATTTTGTCAGGAATCAAAATTGGCTATATAGATGGAGAATTTGGTTAGGATTAGGGAGTATGTTCAGCAGAAAAAAAAAAAAAAGAAAGGAAAAAGGTAAAGAAAGAAAGGACTTATTGATCCAATCATTTTAGTCAATTTAGTGGGAAGGTCAGGCCAACTGGTACTTGCTTCAGGTTGACAGAGTCAGACATCTATGTAGGGATTTCTAATAAGCCTGCAGGTTTTGATGAAATGTGGAGGTGGTTAAGAAAACTATAGCTTGTGGATTCTCAAGAGTTTTGGAATCTTATTCTGTTTCCAATGGAACTAGCTAAGCATGGCTTCAGTGACAGTATAAAGTAATAGAGAAATAATTTCTTCTCTATGGAAAAATAAAATCCCCTAAATAATAGTTGCTGGTTGTACAACCATTAAACTGATCAACTAATAAAGCAATTAGTTAATAGTCTCTTAAAAAATGATACTGAATTTTGATAACATATTTTAAAGAATAGTTTGATATGTATCAAAATTTAGAAGCTTCCTGGAAGAATTTACTGACACCTAATTGAAAATGTTTTTTGAAAATTAAAAGTTAAAAAATAAAAAATAAAAAAGTTAAAAAAGAAAAAAAAAGTTAAAAAATTAAAAATAATATATTTTAAAAATTTATTAATCAAATTAGCTGAGGTTTTTATAAAGAATAATGCTGATTAGGACCCTTCAGAATGGAAACTTATGTTACCATTAAGTAGTACAATTTGGTAATGAGCTTTAAAAGTTTAAAGATTTTCTACTCTTATAAATTTGTCCCATTAAAATGGTACTTCAAGGCGTAGGTACTTATAAGACTGAACCAAGATTAAACATCACTAGGGGAAAGATTAAACATCAATAGGGGAAAGTATGAAGTTTATGCTGAATTTTCTAAGTCAAAAAGAAAGTAACAAAACAGCATATTGAGTATAAGTGTCTAGAATGAATATAGAGTGAACAGAAAAACACTGAAATACTGGGGGAAATGTGGCTATCTCTGGGTAATGGTAAAAAGAGGAATTTTTCCTTTCCTCTTTGTGCTTTACTGCAACTTCTAAATTTTGTAAAGTGTATGTTACTGTTATAATTAGAAAATGAATATTATAAAAATTTATTCTGCACCAGTCAATTTTTCCTGTTTACACTTCTGACCTCCAGCTGTTTACCTTTGGACTTAATTTACCCTTCCTTCAGTGTACCTTATTTACAGATTTTCTTCACAAAACACACCCACAGGAAAGAAAAAATATTGGCAACATCGTAACATAATCTAATCATTTTCTACCCTGCCCGTTCTTGTCTATTTTCAACATTCTGGAATTTCCTGCCAACTCCTGCCTCTCATTGGTCAAACACTGTGACCACATTTCATTCCAACACCCAGATCCTCACAGATTTCTGGGGGCTCACAAGCAAAAGTCCATTGAGACAAGAGGACTTTTTCCATAGGATTAAAAGGGGGAAAATCACTCTGAATAAACGCCTTAGAGTGTGTGGCTCACTCTCCCCTTTCCCCATCCCCCTTACAGCTTACTAACATTCTAGATCTTCTGAGACTGTGAACAGTTTTCTAGTTTTCTAACCAGCTCCACCTGCTGGTGCTGACCTGTGTTTCTTTGTGATCTATACCTTTGCCTCACATAATGTCGGAGTTTCCCTCAAAATATGATTTCCTTTTCATATTTTCTTATTTCTGCATCGCTTAGTTCCTGGCATGAGAAGAAAGAGGGTGAGATCTGTTTTAGAATATTTTCTTTTGGTCTTAAACAGTGTTTCATTTGCATCACATTTAATTGCTCTCAGGCAAATGGATGAACAATCCTAGAAAATATACCTCAGAAGAGTATGCTGAGGTTAGGGTTTTGAGTGATGAGCTGCCAATTCCCTTCCTCATAGGCCTCCCTAAGGATAAACTTAGCAGGACTTTACTGTTGGGAGCACAGAATATTTTATTTGGGAATTCAGCAGTGACTCAGATTTTGAATGTCTTGGATCTCTTCTGACACTTGACAAGCAAGTATGAAGCCCACACCTGCTTTAAAAAGTGTAACTGGCGGTCAGAAGGTTATTTTTCAGAAGCTTCTTGTTCTGTCTCTCGTGAGGTCAGTTGAGGCCATATTTCTGGTAACTTCTCATCTAGATATCTCCCAGGGTCTTTATAAGCCAACCACCCTCCAACCTCACCCCTGAAAAGTCTAAATCAGTGTTAAAATACTCGCTGGCAATTCCTTTGGGGACCAAGAAAAAAAACAAAAAGGCACAGTAAGTGAGTAACTTGAAGGAGCGTTGATATTTGGCACCCTGGCTGTTGTTTCTCTTAGGAGCCCATTGATAATAATCACTCATTCATTTTAGCATCCTTTTGCCCCATGCACAGTAGAGCCTGTAATTGGCTTCAGGCTTGATACTGTTGGCTGGATCAGCTTGTGCCTGGTGAGATAGAGAGGGGCAGGTGCCAAGAAGCTGGGAGAGAGGCTGTGTTTCCCAGTGTTTACTCTTTGATCTTACTCTTCCTGTTCTCAGCCCTTTACTTGAAGGGGAAAAAGTCTGTTGTAGTCAATCCAAAGCTTCCTTCCTGGTTATTTTCCCAGAGACTTGGCTTCAAAAATGTTCTCTGGACATATTTATTTGGCATCTTGTACATTTGTTCAGTGTCCTTTAGCAAAGATGTTTAGATGCATACACACACACACGCACACCCCCCCATGCACACACACACAAGTTCAACTCTTGGTTCACTACAGATTTCAAGACCATAAATAATATTGAGTCGTATCTACTAGCAATTCACTATGGGCTCTTTCTTCACATTCGCTCTGCCTAGGATGTTATCCTGGATTTCTAATTAGAATCTCTACTATTATGAGTGCACAAAACATAGGAGAACCCAAAAAGAAGGCTGAAGATGTAACACTTGGTTACTGACATAATCTTTTGATCGCTTTTTGACTGTTTACTAGAATTTTAATTTTAAGCTGTAGCCCCTGGACATAATGGATTCTAAACCTATTATCCACTGGAATACTTTATATCTGGGTAAACCTTATAACAATTCCTGAAAGACAGGAACTGTTTTTGCTCTGTTCTCCAAATTTTTGAAGTGGAGCTCATTTTTGCTCATGTGAAGGTAGTCAAGAGAGAAATACAAGCCCAAGTTAATTATAAATCCTTCCTAATGCATCTGCAGATTTCTCTCAATCTTCTCCTATTAGTAAATGAAAGGAAGGGGCAGCTGCAGCTGGTGGACAAATTCATTCTGAATATCTTTTAGTGTTCACTAGGAATGATACCAACAAAGTTAACCAATTCCAGATATCTTCAGGCCTATGCAGGTTGTAAGTATAGGGATTCTAGGGTATTGGTTTATGTTATAGTTTGACATGACAAATCCCTGCAGGCTTCTTAATATCTTCATAACATTTTTTCTTTATTTTTCTAATCATTTTATACAATCAGTGCTCTTACACTGTCCTTCTGGATTCAACTTTTTTTTTTTTTCCACCACCACCTGGTTTTCTGCTGGAAACAAGCATTCCCTTTAACCTCTCTTACTTTCTAAATTCCATTGTGTTTGATTCTGATTAAAAATCAGAAACATTAGTTTTATTTCCCAATTACCAGCTATGACATCTATACAGTGGTGTGCTGGTGAAAGCTCAAGAACCCTTTAGAGCAAAAATAGGCCCTGATTTATAGAGTTTGCCAATTTCCATGTAGTGTTTCCAAATCCACTGTGACTAATTTTAAGCTCCAGATGGGAAGTCAGTGAGCTCAGGTTGAGAAGAGAGGTGCACAGTTGTCTCTCTCCACCCTGTGAGAGCAGGTTTGATCCCTGACCAACAGGCCTCAGGGGTGACAACTTCCCTGAGTCTTAGTTCTACTATGGAAAATGAACTACGTTAGGACAGAATGAAGTAGTCTATGAGAAAACCATGAAATACAGTAGCACAATTAAATATTTTTCCTGAAATAGTCCTTTAATGTAGCTACCATATTTCAGGGATATATTGTATATATAAAATAAATATATTACTTTCTTCAAAATTTTGTGGTAAAATTTAATTTTTATCTCAATGTTAAACTTTATTTATCTTTTAATATTCAGCTTATAGTGATTTTTCCTGAAATCAACTATGCCTAAAACATATAGAAGGCAGAATTTTGGTGACTATGAAACAAACTCCATTCCTGGAACAGTTTTATACCACAGCAGCACTTAGTTGTCGAGCATTAGTTACTTGATATTGCAACTGAGTTTGCAACCTTCTTACTAAACCAAAGAGAGGGAAGAAAGTATGAGAGTCAAAGTTAGGACTGGTTTTTGCTCACTGATCTCAAAGATCTAGGAAAAGAGCAACATTTCTGAACTATACTACTGAGATGATTTATTTAATTGAGTCAAAAAATGTTTGCCACAGTGTCTAATGAATATTGCTGAGTTTCACTTTACACGAGCTGTTAATTATTTTAAGAAAGAATGTGTTCTCTCTTTATTTTAACTTTCCCATGTTGAGTCATTTGCCCTTGTTCCTTCCTGTCCAGCAGTGTCAATGATATGAATACTCTCTAGCTCTAGTACATCTTTCTCTGTGATTTGACTGCTTATCTGTTTCTTCCCTCCCATAGCAAATGCTGGGAGGATAAATAGGAGGGTGACAGGAGAGTGGGTTAAAATGATCAACAATAAGTCAATCAAACAAGTACTTGCCCAACGCCTCCTAAATAAGAGAGATTATGGTGTAAGCCCATAAAATCCTCAGAGGGAGAGAAAAAGAGGCAAAGCAATGAAATTTGGAAGAAAAATATTTAAGAAGAAGTCCACAGGTGCAAGATATAAGAAGAAACATTAAGAATAAAGGAAGGCACGACATATATATAAAATAGCTCCAAGGAAAACGCTTGTACATTTGTTTCAGACTGAGTAAAATGCATACAATATCCACAATACCCAAAAGTGGATATGTTGTACGATTTTTATATTTCACAAGATACTATTTCATCTTGGAAAGCTAATGAGGAATCTCTCTGGTTTTCCTTATTCAGGACTGGGAACTGCCCATCCAATCAAATCTCCATTTAGCGAAATTCTGTGAAATAAATGTAAATGGCAGCAGACATATTTCCCTACCCTATTTCTCTCCCATTCTGACATGCTAAAAGATTACTTCATGGATACTTATTTGATGTTAGAGCTGTGGGATTTGAATTTTGAAAGTTTATATTTTTTCTTTTTACCAAAAATGAAAATTAGAGGAGGCAGATGACACAACAGTTAGGAATCAAGCATCTCAATGTAGGTAGACATCTTTTTACATTTCAGCAAATTACTCAGTCCTGCAAAGCCACAAATCGTGTTGTGTCACTGTCAACTTTCTATGAGATCACTTGACCTCTTAAACTCCACAGGAAGACCTTTTTTTATATTTACACAGTTTTCAAAATGCAGATTCTCTGTATCATGCTAAAAATTTCAGTCTTCATTTTATACAAAGTGTCAGTTTTCATAAGTTGGGGAATTGATTAGTATCATAGTGTGTGGCTGGCAAATTTTGGGGGTATCTAGTTAGTTTCTGAAAGGTATTATGTTACCTATATATTGATCTACCAATCATTTATCTCTAAAAGATTCCATGTGATTCAAGCAACATCAAATCTAACTAATTAAATTCATTTATTATAATTTACATATTGCTGATACTTCATAAAAATCTGAAAATAATTATAAGGGTAATTTGAATGTTTTCTTGTCTCTCTCACATACTACAGAGGCTCTATTTCCCTGACCTTCTGGTTCAAACTAACTCAAAGAAAAAGATATTAAATGCCTAGTTTTGAAGATTTAGTCAATATCTTGAAAATCTTTATGGAAAGTGTCCATAGACAGTATGACACTTGAGTCATACAGATCTAGGTCCAAATAGCAATCCCTCCACTTACTAGTGTATAACTTGATAAAATTACCAAAACTTTCTGGGCTATAGTTAATGCATCAAAAAATATAGGCTATTTATATCTCTTGCAGGATTACTCTGAGAATAAATACGATCAATAAATATGAGTGATTGAGTGTCTTTCCCTTAATAGTTCCTGTACTTTTCATACAGACATTTATTCTTGACATTTCTTTCCTTTCCCATCAAGAAGGATGAACAGGAAAGGGGGTCTCCTGGAGTGGGGTTGATAAAAGGCCACATGAGTGTTAGTTCTGTCTTGAGGTTCTTACAGCTGAGATTCTGAGACTTGGTAGAACAAAGCTCAAATAAACACAGCTGCTTTGTGTCTCTTCTGTGGTGGTGTGGCTGTCTGTGTCAGCCTCCTTTTATAATGATTAGAGCTCTTCAGGTACATGGCTAGTGTTTGGCTTTAAGATAATGGCAGAAAATCACAAGAGGACTCATGTATTCCATTACCATTTATAGACTGAAAGGTCCAAGTCCCTGGCAAATGGCTCCAAGCACTTCCATCCCAAATGGAGGCAATGTAGCAATAAGGAAGCATCCACAGAGAATGATCTTGTGGCTCTCATTTCATTACATTTCAGGTCCATATTCTATCTGTACACAGAAAAGAAGTTGATGATTGGCAAATATGTATAGAGCTTAAGAATGTCCAAATCCACCAGTGACTCTTATGGGGGCATGGAATGTCCATATGTTATGTGCTTGCTTTGTCAGTTATTGTAAGGCACTTTATTTTAAGTTCTTTTTACATTTTAAAATTGAAGTACAGTTTAGGTAAATATTATGTAAGTTATAGGTGTACAGTATAGTGATTCACAATTTTTAAAGGTTATACTCCATTTATAATTGTTATAAAACACTATACACTGTTGTACAATATATCCTTGTAGCTTATTTTATACATAATAGTTTGTACCTCTTAATCCTCTACCCCTATATTGCCCCTCCCTCTTCCCTCTCCCCACTAGTTTGTTCTCTGTATCTGTGAGTCTGTTTCTTTTTTGTTATAGTCACTGGTTTGTTTTATTTTAAAGGTTCCACATATAAATGATATCATGCAGATTTGTCTTTCTCTGTCTGACATTTCACTTAACATAATGCCCTCCAAGTCCATCCATGTTGCTGCAAATGAAAAAACTTTCATTCCTTTTATGGCTGAGTAGTATCCCATTGTGTGTGTATATGTATACACAGGTTGCTTCCATATCTTGGCAATTGTAAATAATGCTGCTGTGAACATTGGGGTGCATGTATATTTTCGAATTAGTGTTCTTGTTTTTTTTCAGATATATACCCAACAGTGGAGTTGCTGGGTCATGTGGTAGTTCTATTTTTATACCCCTGCAATGTACATATCATTATACTTAACAGGGACATTAAGGCTCATAAAGCTTGTGTAACTAGATTAACAGATTTCGACTGACAGATCTCAGAAGCTGGGATCCTTTCTGTTACACTCGGCTCTAGTAGTGCAACAGGTGAGTGCTGTAGGATCTTTACAATTAAATCAGTGTGTGCATGAACAGAACACAAATTACATTGAATATTACCTGAGGTTGGGTTCTCTAGAAGCAGAACGAGAGACGGGGATTAGGTACACATGATTTATTGAGGGAGTGCTCTCAGGTGAATGATGTAAGGCAGTGAGGAAAGCTGAAGACAGGAAAAGGCATCAGACAAGAATGTGGGTCCATGTCCCCAGCCTGATCTCATGCGGAGCCCTGGAGCTTGAATGGCACCACAGAGATGATGTCAATTTGAGGCAAGGGGACCAGATTTTGAACCCCCTTAATCAGTTATTGACTGTGGTTTAGCCCAGGGATAGGGTCAGCAGCTGGTCTCCTGGTCAAGGTGGCTCTTTTTTGGTCAAGGTGGCTCTTTTTTGGGCAAGAACAATTCTGTGAAGAAGGAAGTAGCTGTGAGTTGGCAGCTAGGGCCTTGGGTGCACCGAGAGTGACCACTGTTCATCATATGTGTGGTACACCTGAACTAAACCAGGAAATTTGATGCTATTTAACACATTCTCTACAACATAGAGCTACTAACCAAACTGTGGTTTCAAGTTGTCTCCAAGTCACATATGTAAATCTTAAAATTTACCTAAAGCCCAAAATGGTAAAAAGCAGGAAGGTGAGTGGCCTTCCTGCACCTACTGTGGTTTTCTCCAGAGTGTAACTGGCTTAGATCTCACAGCAGGTGTAGTTCTGCCATTCCTTACATGTGAAACCATTAAAAAAAAATTCATTTGATGGCAAAACATGACCCATAAAGATATAGGTTCATTTATTTTATTTCTTTAAATTCATGGGAATAGTCAAATGTTTTAATGAAGAATTATTAATGAGTTTTATTAGCATGTACTGCCTCAGGTCCTACTAACAGAGCTATATGATGTACATAAAGTGCAGTATTTGCCATTATAAGATCTGGAAAATTCTGAATTCCAAACCATATGGCCCTGAGGGTTTCAGAGAAATTATTGCAGCTCTGCCCCACTATTGCTCCACATGGGTGAGGCACAGAAGCCCAGAAGCTTTGGTTATCTTGTCCAAGATCACATAACTAGTACAGGGGCCTCCATTCAAATTGCATATATGTGAATACACGATGCTCTATCCTGCATCTTCCTATGTCAGGTTCCAGAGATGCTAAAACAAGGCCTGATTCAGAAGAATATGCCAGTTTTCTTTCCCTGAATACAACCGGTAAAAATCACTGAACACTGAAATTGGATAGGATCTTTTAGAATCAATTAAGTGGTGTGATCAACTTAATATAGGAACTTGTTTTACAATAGACAATCATATTATCTGGTAGACATCTTGCATACATTCCAGCTCATTGCTTTGCAAGCGTTCTAATTCATAATCTAATTATGAATCATTTCATAATTCAGGGAACTCCGAAGTTTAGAAAGTCCTATATTGAATCAGAATCTATCTCCTTGTAAACTCCACCCATAGGCCCTAGTCCTGGTCCCCAGAAGATTATAGACCATAAGTGTTTCTCTTCCCAGAGTTTGCCCTGCAAAGATGTGAATAAATTGCAGATCCTGTCTCACTAGGATTTTTCTTTCATCAACTCATTGTCTCCATAACTTTTGCCATTCAAATCAATCTTTTTTGGAAGATTCTTTTCGTAAAGAGCTGCTCCTGGGCCTGAGTCTTTCAGGGACTTTATCCTAAAGCGGGAAGAAGGAAGAAGGAAGGAAGGGGATGGAAGGGCTGGAGAAAGGACACATGCTAAAAGCCTTGTTCCTACTGAGAACCAGCCTTTTCGTTGCTGCGTACAATCCAAATGCCAGTTCAGCCACAGTTTGGGTTGTTGAATGTTCAAGATTTGGCCCAGCTGGTATCATAGAAGTAGGAAAAATCCACCTAATGTTGGCTTCATGATTCCATGGAGTTCAAGCCGTTCACTGTGGAGCTGCTTGCTAGTAGCTGGAAAATCCTGGGGTCAGAATCCAGTCCCCCAACAAAAATTAAGTAAAACCTCAGTTCCTCATCAGGGCATTTTTGTACAATATCTTCCTAGTAATTCCAGGTTGGATTTTCATCTTTTAAAGTGTGTGGAGACTTGTCTGGTATTTAGTAATCACTATGTAAGTTTTCAATATATGTTTGTTGAATAAATAAATGACACTATATAAGTTGTCAATATATATTTGTTAAATAAAGAAATGAATGAAAAATTGAATGGTTGGATAAATTGAATTTTTTCAGATATTAAGTGTATGCATTTGGAATATACTTGTATCCTGTTTTTCAACAACTGTACATTTGTTCATCTCTCAACTTCCCATTACTTCTGACCTATAAAATATACTATCTGTGGATTAGAGGCTCTAAAATAAAAACTGGGAATGTAAATTTTGTCTGAGATGTGGACTAATGCAAACAGCCTTTCTAATTTTTCAGAGGCCAGCCTTGTTTGGTTATACTCAGAGTTATCAAAACCTATGCTAGAACAATTTAAGACAAAGCAGTGAGTATCACTTAGCAGTGACATGGTAGTTCTAGAATTTGTAATCTAATAACCTCAATAACCATAAAAGTAAGACAGGGCTGTAAGAAATAAAATTCACAAACTTGATTCATTGTACCTATGAAAAAATAAGTTCTCTAGACCAAATCTTCTTCGCTAGAAATTTACCCAGTCATATGGAAGATACAAACTCCCCTTTTCAGCTTTTCTTTGCTTTCTTTCCTTAAGATAATATTTTATCTTTAATGTGCTTTGAATCTTATCTTTGAGTTATTTAGAATGGTTTGCTAAGTGTCCAATTACGTATTTTTGTAAAATACATTCTTAAGATTTTAAATATCTAGTTTTATGAGAATATTTCCAATAAGGAAGAAAATTAACTTATTAATAAGGTAGGACACCAGCATATAAACAGAAAGACTTTATATAAAAGTGAAAACTGCTTTTGATTAATTCTAGTCTTTTAACATATTGGAATTCTTGTGTGAAACTTCTGGCTCAAAAAAATATTTGCTTTATAACATATCCTGATCATATCATGCATTACTTTATTTTTTAAAATATTCCTATCTCTTTATAATAAATACATGTGCAGTATGATAATATATTAACATATTGTGTTAAATATTGCTGTTTGTGCACCTAAAACCATTATCTTCCCACGACTTTCTCTACTCATGATTGAGACAGTGCGTTAGAAAAAACTGCAAGCTGGGAGCATGGAGAGAGAGGCTTTGTAACTCTAGATTGAATTTCAAATAACTCTGTTAATCAAGCATCTGTTACATATTTGTTGTAACATTTAGGAGAATAGTCACACTTTCTTGGACTTAACTGTGACCATATCTTTTTGATATAAAAATCTGAGCTTTTAGTGCTTAAGGGGTCTTAGCTTAGACTAGTATTTTCAGTCTATAGGCAGCAATTTGTATATCATTTTCCTTCACTCTTTGAAATTCATAACAAAAATAATGCAAATAACTTTATTTTTTTGTAATAAAATAATAAATGTTTATGTAGAAAAGTTTAGAAATTCAAAAAAGGGAAAAATATCACTTTCACCAACAATTATACAACCCAGGCATAATACTATTAACATATGGATTCCCAGTCTTTTATTGTCTTTTAAAAATATGTCCAATCATTAAAAGATAAAAATGCAGCTCCAAATGGATTAAAGACTTAAATGTAAGACCAGACACTTTAAAACTCTTAGAGGAAAACATAGGAAAAACATTCTTTGACATAAACCATAGCAAGATCTTTTTTGACCCATCTCCTAGGGTAATGGAAATAAAAACAAAAATAAACAAATGGGACTTAATTAAACTTAAAAGCTTTAGCACAGAAAAGGAAACCATAAACAAGAAGAAAAGAAAACCCTCAGAATGGGAGAAAATATTTGCAAACAAAGCAACTGACAAAGGATTAATCTCCAAAATATACAAGCAACTCATGCAGCTCAATATCAAAAACACAAACCACCCAATCCAAAAATGGGCAGAAGACGTAAATAGACATTTCTCCAAAGAAGATATACAGATTGGCAGCAAACACATGAAAGGATGCTCAACATCACTAATTATTAGAGAAATGCAACTCAAAACTACAATGAGGTATCACCTCACGTCTGTCAAAATGGCCATTATCAAAAAAATCTAGAAACAGTAAATGCTGGAAAGGGTATGGTGAAAAGTGAACCCTCCTGCACTGTTGGTGGGAAGGTAAATTGATACAGCCACTATGGAAAATAGTATGGAGGTTCCTTAAAAAACTAAAAACAGAACTACCATATGACCCAGCAATCCCACTACTGGGCATATACCCTGAGAAAAACATAATTCAAAAAGAGACATGTACCACAATGTTCATTTACAATAGCCAGGACATGAAACCAACCTAAATGTCCATTGACAGATGAATGGATAAAGAAGATGTGGCACATATATACAATGGAATATTACTCAGCCATAAAAAGAAATGAAATTGATTTATTTGTAGTGAGGTGGATGGACCTAGAGTCTGTCATACAGAGTGAAGTAAGTCAGAAAGAGAAAAATAAATACCGTATGCTAATGCACATATATGGAATCTACAAAAAAAAATTGTTCTGAAGAACGTAGGGGCAGGACAGGAATAAAGACGTCAATGTAGAGAATGGACTTGAGGACATGCAGTGGGAGGGAGAAGCCGGGCCGAAGTGAGAGTAACATCGACATATATATATATACTACCAAATGTAAAATAGACAGCTAGTGGGAAGCAGCCGCATAGCACAGGGAGATGGGTTCAGTGCTTTGCGATGACTTAGAGGGGTGGGATAGGGAGGATGGGAGGGAGGCTCACGAGGGAGGGGATATGGGGACATGTGTATGCATATGGCTGATTTGCTTTGCTGTGCGACAGAAACTAACAAAGTATTATGAATCAGTTATACTCCAATAAAGATCTATTTAAAAATAAATAAATAAAAATGCAAATTTATGTATTATATAAAACTAAAACAATACAAAACGTGATAAAATGAAATATTAAAATTCGCTTTCCCGCTGCTCTCAGTTCACCTCCTTACTTCCTGTTCTTAGTTTTCTCTGGTTTTGTCTTTCCAAATGTGAAATCATATACCTCCTGATTTGTCTTCTTTAGACTATGTTTTAATTCTTTATTATAAAAGATGAGAAATTTGTTCACTTTTTATCACACCAACTTCCCCTTTTCTCTGCAGCTTTTGATTTTTTTCATTCACATTTAGTTCTTCTGATGGGATTGAGGAATTAGATTAAATTCTCCAAGGCTTTGAATCTGAAATTGTTGAATTAATCTTATTTTAGGGTTTTATTTTTTAATTATTGGGAATGATGGTTTGAGTGCTCATGGAAGCTAGATTCTTATTTCTGCTAGTTGGCCCTAATTAATAGGGAGTATTGGCAAATCACTTATATTCTCAAGTTCTTAGGTTGTTTACTTATGAAATGTTAGATGTGAATTAAAGGTCCCTTGTGGCTTTAAAATTTTACTATCTGTGGTTATTGGGAAGAGAAGAGCTCTTTCAGCCAGTTTAGTTGGAAGGCAATCAATTCAATCATGGAGACTGAAGAGTTAACTCTAACACCTAAGATTTCTAACTTATTTTCTCTTTTTACTTTGACTATGAAAGGATGTAGATAGATAGATATTTATATAACCCAATGATGATGAAGAGTTTATTGGAGGCACATACTCTTAGGAAGTATGTCATGAATAATGATACTTCTAATGGTAGGCTAGAGACAGCTTATACTGGCTTGTGGAAAACCAATTGTTTGAATCTTTTCCCAACTCTACATTCAAGTGTCATCATGTTAGTAGGTTGAAATTGGCCTTACGAGTACTTACACCATGGAAATTAGTAAACAGTACAAATCTGTTTTTTTCTTTTTTTTCCAGAAAGCCAGTGTGCAGAAAAGAATTAATATAACACACCTGTGACTACTATCCTTAGAAAGACCTGCTTGCTAGGTTGGCCCCTGGCTAGTGTCTGGAGAGTTGGATTTTGGGGAGAGTTCTCACCATTTCCTAAATAATGAGAGCCTTCTCTGTGCCTAAATGGTTTGTACAAATGATGTGGATTATGCAGAATGCCTGCCTTCCTTCTGAGAATCTGGAATATTCGAATGAACTAGGCAAAGGATCACCTACATGACCAGTTTTCCAGAAAAAACCTTGGGAACCAAGTCTCTAATAATCTTCACAGATAGACAATATTTCACACATGTTGTCCAAATTCAACGTTGGAGGTGTGTCTTCTGTGACTCTACCTGATAGAGGACTCTTGGAAACTGGCTTCTGGTTTCCTTTGGACTTTGCCCCATGTACCTTTTTCATTTGCTGATTTTGCTCTGTACGCTTTTGCTGTAATAAATCATAGCTTGGAGTTTGACCATATGTTGAGTCCTGTGAGTCTTCCTAGCAAAGACTTGGGGGTGATATATTTTTTTGGGAGGTAATCATTTTTTCTTTTTTTTCTTTTTTTACTGTTAGAAGCACTTTATTAAATACTGGACACATGGCCAATCCAAAACAGAGGATACTGTTGGTGTAATATTGGTGTGATATGTGGAGGTGATCTTAAAGCCCCTCAACACAGCCAGTTTATCCACACACCACTGGTCATGTTAAGAAATTCTATTCAGCCATTAATGTGAAGTGTCACCATATGAAATGTCCTGGAAAGTGGATCATAATATATTGTTAAGGAGAAATGCAGAATGGTATAATTATATTTGCATCAAGTCATTAATATGGTTACTTTTGGATGATGATACTGGGTAGACAGAATACAATATTTCTCCTTCATAAATTTGTATAACAATAAAAAATAAAATAAAATGGTGAGATTTATAAATGACATCTTATTTTCCAGTAATACTGAATAAAATACAGATTAGGCAAAATTATATTTCCGAATAGCATTATCAATAGTGTATTTTTTTTAGAGTTCTATATCATGGGAAACTACAAATTTGAGTCAGACATAACAAAATTTGATACATTAAGGAAGCTCCAGAGCTAATGATAATTGACTAATAACGCTAATGGACATTCTGGATGTATGACCTGTGTTTAGTTCTGTAATTTGTCATGGTTTCCTGTTCCAAATGTCAAGGGGATTTTCATGCCCTGCATTTAATTTTCGTACCCAGGTAGTCAAATTTGTCTTCTCAAATGCTGTTCATCCAAATTTGTCATGTCCACTGCATTTGGCTTCTGGTTGTTGAGCAGTTTTTCTCTGGTAGAGATTTGTGAATAGATAATCTGGTAGAGATTTGTGAATAGATAATCCCAAGTCAGGTCAGTAACAGGATGACAGGTATTTGAATAATTGATATAGGCATATTGAAATCAAAAAGTAGAAATATGATATTTACAAAATTGAAGCTTTTGGGCTTCCCTGGTGACGCAGTGGTTGAGTCCGCCTGCCGATGCAGGGGACATGGGTTCGTGCCCCAGTCCGTGAAGATCCCACATGCCGCGGAGCAGCTAGGCCTGTGAGTCATGGCCGCTGAGCCTGTGCATCCGGAGCCTGTGCTCTGCAACCAGAGAGGCCACAACAGTGAAAGGCCCGCGTACCACAAAAAAAAAAAAAATTGAAGCTTTTATGTTAAACCTAATATCACTGTTGAATAACGACCTAGAGTTTTTCTAAATTTTCCTCAATTCACAAATAAATAATTCAAAAGGTATTATTTTCTCCATTTACCTCAAATTCCTATTGGTAAAATCATCCCCGCATTCTTCTTCTTGGCCCCCACCTGCAGCTGCTCAAGGAGTTATTGCATTTTAAGTAAATATTAGGTCATTATACTTGCATTCATGGATATTTGCACAGTAGACAGTTAAATCAGCTCCATTACTATGATCTATAAAACTGCATAATTACAGACCTTTCAAAGTGCATCTTATTAACTTGGGGCATGACTACTTCAAAGCGGACATGCTGCAGATCAGTTGAGTCAATACTCATATGGTACTTTTCAGCTTTCAGTCTTGCGAGGAAATAAAAATATAGAGGCTCCCTGGTATGTGCTAAGAAAGCATTAGGCATGAACTAAAAATTTTACACAATTATCCAGGATTTTAAAATATCCAGATGTTGGTTGCTCTGTTTTAGAACATTATATATAAACAAAATATCCAGTGATGTCATTTTTCATATGATATTTGAGTCAATTTATAAATATACTCTAGTTAGGCACAGGAGAAGCCAACTGACTTTTTAAAATTTATTTTATTATAATAAAATATGTATTTCCATTGTATCCACATCTAGATCCACAATATCCACACCTCATACTCAAGATGGTCCTAGTTTCTGGATCCTAGGTTTCTAGAAAACTGGATTCATTGGCAAATACTTCCTTGGACTTTGTGGAATAAAAACAAAGGGATGTGAGTAAGGTTCGACTTTAGTGCAGACTCAGGTAAACCTTAGGAAACACCTTCACCCCTCATCAGGCTACACCTTTCTCATTTGCAAGTTTTTCCCATCCCCCAATTGTGACTGCTTAGGAAATGCCAGAGGTATACTGTTGGCTTTTCTTTCCTGTTTCCAGGTTGATCATCTTTCTTTACACTGATGCACATTTCCTTTAGCAGTCTCAGTTTGACAGCATTACCCTGTTTAGTTAAATATGCCTCTTCTCACAAGGGATAGACTAGGTTGGTCATCCTCCCCACTTAGCAATGCCACACAAAACTGTAAGACTAGACCAATCCAGATACTTGTTTTCTTTATGACCACAGTCAGGCAGCTGATTGTTTCTGGGAAACACACCACACATGTTCAAACTACAAAGACATGGACACATGCAACTCTAAATGTATCCTGTTAAAACCCATTTGAGCCCTCAGTTCTTATATGATTCCATAGGCAGCTTTCTCTTCCATTTTCTGTGAGAGTCATTTCAAATTTCTTAAACATTTCTCCCCTCTGAACTTGATATTCAACCCTTCACAGATATTCTTACTTCTTACTTCAAAGATAAAACGAATTCAATCACATAGGAACAACCTCCACTTCCAGCCACTTCCCTATCCACACTTACATCTATAACTGACTCCGTTGACTGTTTATCCTCTGCCTTGTTTCCCTAGCGTTCTCTGTCTTCTGACTCCTGTCCGACAGTATTTCACCAATTTGCATCACCCTAGATTAGTAATTAAAAAGGAAATAACAACCTACTTCATGTATCAATTACCCTACAATAATGGCTCCATTTCTCTCTTCACTCAAGCCAAACTTCATTTTCCCTTTTTAAAAATTAAGGTGAAATTCACATAGCACAGAATCAATCAGTTTAAAGTGATCAACTGAGTACTTATAAGTTCATTAACAATGTTGGACAACCACCACCTTGACCTAGTTCTAAGCATTCTGGCTTCTAACCCTACAACTCCACCTAAATAGTTCTTTCTAAGTTCTTCATGTATAAAAATAGGCTGTTTATATCTCTTTAAGCATATATGATATAGAAAATGTCTTCTTTTTTTTCTGTTCAAGTACATTTGACTGGATTGAACAATTCCTCTTTCTTGAAAGCTTTTGCTCACTTGGGTTTTATTAATTAATTTTCTCATTCATTATACAAATGTTTATCAAAGAGCTATTATTGACCCACGAACGTGCAAGGTGCTGAGGATACGTTGGCATATAGAAGTAGACCAAGAGAACTTTTATTCTACTGGTGGAGGCTTCCATCAATCAGAAAATAACACCAAAAAATGTAAAACTGAAACTATGGCAAGCACTGCAAAAGTGAGATACATGGTACAAATGGCAGAAAATAGTATTGGTGGCTAATATTCATGTAGTTCTTAAAATGTACTAGACATTTTTCTAAACACTTTACATGTATTAACTCACTTAATATTCATAACAACCCATGATATAGATATTATTATTAGGCATACTTTCAGATGAGAAAGCTTAGACACAACGAGGTTACATACATAAGCAAAGTCATGTAGTCCCAAATACTGGTACAGGAGTTTGAACCCAGGTAACTTGGTGTTACAAACTCTGCATATGACCATATAAACTGAAGGTGTTAGCTGGAATGGAGGGAGGTTTTTAATCTTCCAGGAGTGATAACTTTTGTCATGTAGAGCCCTTTAGGCATGATGAAAAGATTGTTCTTCACCTTACAAGAAAAGGAGAAATTATTAAAGTACTTAAAATCAAGTATAATTTATAGGGTAATAGTGGGTGGATTACCATGAAGATAATTTATTGAAAAGGGACTAGAATTGTTGAAAGAAGACCCATTAAAAACCAGTGCAGTTGGGGCTTCCCTGGTGGAACAGTGGTTGAGAGTCTGCCTGACGATGCAGGGGACATGGGTTCGTGCCCCGGTCCGGAAAGATCCCACATGCTGTGTAGCAGCTAGGCCCGTGAGCCATGGCTGCTGAGCCTGCACGTCCGGAGCCTGTGCTCTGCAACGGGAGGGGCCACAACAGTGAGAGGCCCGCGTATCACACAAAAAAACAAAAAACAGTGCAGTAGTCACAGAATGAGCAATACATTGAAAGAAAGATAATGGTTGAAGAGATGGAGAGAAATGGACATACTTCAGATTTATAGGCTATAAAAAATCATCAGTACTTAGTGATTAATTGGGTATATACAATTCATGAAAAAGTAATGTCAAGGATTACTTCTAAACACATGACTTGTATCACCGGTTGTAAGTTGAGATGGAGAACACGATAAAAACCAGGTTGGGAGATGCGAGTTTGGTTTTAGACACAGTGCACCTGAAAGGCCTTTGGGACATCCAGGTACAGCCCAGAGGAGAGATCTGATAGATATAAAATCTATGATCATTTCTTATAGGCAGTTGAAACCATGTACTAGGATGTGATCATCTGAGAAGGAAAAAAAAACAGAAAGGGAAGACAAGAGGCTCTAAGGTTAAATCTCAAAGAGCTCCAGCATTTCACCAGGATAAAGGAGGCTGCTCAAGTGAAGGACAGAGGGAATGAGAAGCTAGAAAAGCAGGAGAAAAACTGGGTTCATGTTGTGCCACTAGAGCCCAGGAAAGAGAATGTTTCAAAAAGCAGAATGCTTCTAAGAATCAGTGGTTATTACTGTCTAATGCTTCTGAGAGGCCAGGAAAGATAAAGACTGAAAACTGTCCACTAAGACATAAGAGTGCCATGTTCACTGAAGGTTTTATTCAGGTCTTTCATGAAATGTCCATGAAACAGAGGAGCAACGGTGAGGACTTCCTTTTGGTAGCACTTGCCACACTGATAACTTCAATTTGCTCCTGTGGTGTTTTGATTAGTGTTTTCATCACTAAACTTTAAGTTCCAGTAGTACAGGGACTGTATTTGCTTTAGAAACTTGTGTGTTCATTTGACACAAGTCAGAGCTTACCCTAGGGTCTGGGTCACTGTGGGAATAGTGTAAGTGTGTCTCAAGTAAATGAGTGACTTGGAAAAGAAAGATTAAACTGTGAAAATAGTAGCTCAAGATCCTATTCCATTTTGTTGTCTCTTTTATATTAGGCTGAAGCTCCTTTGATCACTACTAACAGTTACTAAAAGGACTTCATTCTTCCACATGATGGTACAGATCATTGCTATGTGGGGAATTTTGCCTTGATATTTAGGGAAAACTTTCTAATTTCATAAGTGAACAAAATAATCTATTTTTTTATGTTACAATGCTCTTTTATACATGATATAGTCTTCCTAATTTTCAGAACTTCTTTTCTGAACATCAGTTCTCCCTGAATGTGACTGAACTTTGGTTTGACTCTCATGGACTTTCCAATATTATAATTTCCCAACAAAGTTGTAGTCTAAATAGTTTTTTCAAAGAACTGAGTTTACAAGAATTCTATCAGGCCCATCATACCTACTGAATTTAACTCCCCCATTTATTTTCTGTTCTGCATTCTCATCATCAACCCCCACCATTACCTCTAGCAATTACTACCATTCAGCAGGATGCTAGATAAAGGCAACCAAATGGTGGATTTTGAAAGATTTTTCATGGTGTATATTGACATTTATATTCATTTCTTTTTTGGCTTCTAATACCTAGATTTTCTCTTCTTTGCCTTGAGAGTATATTGGGAATAGTACATGGTGTAAGTTTTGTTATTCTTGACTGGTAAAAAAAGAACAATGTGCTCAGTGGTCTAACTCTGTAAATCATTCTCATTGTGCAAACTGTCAACATCTGAAAAAGAAGATAAATATCGCAAAAGAGAAGGTTCATCATGGATTGAGTAAAATTTAGAGACTCATGATTATAGGGTGAGAAAGTACCATAAGGAAAATTACATACTAAAACCCAGGTTCCTTAAACCTTGCACTATTGCTTTTTCCACAAAAAGCAGTGGCTTTGCATCTAGCTCTCAATGATGTGCTTTGCTCTACACACAATTCATCCTTTACTCTGCTGATAACTTGAGAACTGTGCACTTTCAGAGTCTTACCCATTCATTTTCTGCCCATTGTGTTTATCCACTCTTGTGCCATCATAGTAGTCTCTCCTCCCTCTGCTCTTTTTCTCATCACTCTAATATTAACATGAACATTAGGGAGGCTTGATTTCAGGTTTGTTCAGTGCTGGCACACTGGGAAAGTCTCCTTTTCATGGCGAGCAGCTTTGAATGCTCCAAGACAGGATTTATTTTTAAAGCTCCACATTGTACATTGTTGGCTCTCCAATATCTTCTGGCAATAAGACGCCAACAAGACTGAACACACAAAAAAGAAGAAAAGCACCCAAAAACATTTTCTCTCCCCTTTTGCACATTCTCTCCAAGCCAAGTTTGGAATAGCCTAAGGGAGGGGTTTTTCTTTCCCTTTCTTCTTTGCCTAGAACTGGCCGCTATTAGGCACCTTTTTGGATTCAGATATCTTCCTGTTGGCCTCTCCTGAGGGGATATACCATTGAATTCTAGCACATTTTACTTATCCAAGAAACCACTGCTTAAGGGGGAAACAGGCCTTTGGTTGAAGAACAACAGGTTCTACATTTTAAGGATTCTCTCTGTTGAGTGGAACTAACCACATTCCTTTGGATTTAAGGCTCTGCTGAGTTTTTAACCCATTCTGACAATTTCTAAGACCATAAAAAAAAAAAATGTCAACTGTCATTGTAACAGTTTGTCACTGTGTAAGGCTAATCACCGCTAGTGGAAGGCGAGTGTTTGGTCTTTGAAGATGGTTATGAGCAACAAGCCAAACATCTTGAGTCTTTCATTGAAGAGAACTGTTTCCCTGCAGTAAGAGTCTAAATATACAACTCTTAAGGGTTACTATCGAATCACTTGTTCTTTGTTTCCTCTTTTCTTTCATCATGGCAGACATCTGCAGTCAGAAGTACATGACCATTTGCAATGTACATTTCCCTACCCCAACCAACTCAGGTTGTTATTACAAAGGAAGCCATGTTTTGTAGATAGAATTTTCCCCAATGAAGAGTGCATAGGTCATTTCACTCCATGGTTTTACTCCAGTCTCAGAACACTGTGGGCTGAGGAATGAAAGTGTGTACCATACTGTTTACCCATTTACTTTCTTAGTAAAGTAAACTTCTTAGAAATAAAGTAAACTCTGTTTACTAAGAAAAATTAGCTAGTCAGGGACAAGTATCAAAGGTAGCAGTGTTTATGTAGAACTTAGTCGAGACTTTCGATTAGAAGAGAATTGGCAGAGGCTGACAAATGAAATTTAGTTGGGATTCTACTACTGGGAGAACATCTTCTTTGTGTTTCCAACAGATTCTAGGCATCTAGAAATATATTAAGTCCTCCCAAATTTTTAAAAGCATTAAAGACAAAAAACAAAAACAACCAACAAAACTGTATACCCACATAAACCAACACAGCAAAGAAATAGATGTATATTACTTGAGCACTACTGAACAATTCTATTAATAATGATGAAAAAAATCGTATTCTGATTTATTTAAGGTTAGGATGTAGAGATGTTGGGGTCAATTTTAGTGAGTCCCTTTAGAGCCAGCCTGTTGTAAGAAGATCATGAGCCAACATTCACAGGCTACACAAAGGAAGGATTTATTAGGCAGCCAGAAATCCAGACAGCTAGCAAGTTTGGCATTATTCTGCTCACCACAGTAGAAATTACCCCAGACTTCATTAATGCTTGCTTGGTTGCAAATGCCTCACTGCTGCTTATACAGTGCTCCTTGGGCAATGATCCTTATTTGGAAGAGCTGCTGGCAACACACATTTTTTTAAAAGAATAAACTGCCAAGCACCAAATAGGCTCATCACCAAGTAACGATGATGGCAGCAAAAGCAAAACAAAGGGATTAGAATCATCTGATAGTCACTCTCTTTTTTGGCCAGCAGGGTTCTTTCCATAGTAATTTATAGATATGGTCTTTATGCATTTTCCATAATTCTATTTTAATTATTTTTACCCCAGAAGGCAGCAATTACATTTGTTCTGTCTTAAGTAGTACTTTCTAGCCTCTAATTTTTGCAGGATCGTATTTTCTTAACCAAGGATTACCAGAGGAATGGAGGTATGGAGGATACCAGCCTCATCTTCATGCCCTTGAAGACACTGGATACACTTCCAAGAGCTTAGCTCAAGTGCTAAGAATAATGATCCACATCTTTACCAGGATCAAGCTCAGTGTCTATTTCTTAATCTCCCATTTACTGCATAGCACCCGTCTCTGCACTGAAAGCTTTACGTTGAGAAAACACAATTCAGTGTTCAGTCAATCAAGTGAACGAACGTCTCTTGTTTTTGCCTGTCAGAGAATCTTTTCCTTTTTTCCTTAGGGACAGCACCCTGGTTTTCCTTTGTGAGCATCATCCCTGCCCCAAACTTATTAGATGTGGTTTGGGTGGGGCTAACACACTAATTTCTGCATTCCCTTGACAAGGGATGGGGATGGGACCTATAGCAGACTGTGTTGGTGGTCTGCCCATATCCTTTCAGATTCCCTTTACATTTCTATGCTTATAATTTTGGCTTCTGACAGCCAGCAAAAGCATGATTAATGGAGGACTGACTTGATGTTGATGAAATTTACTGTGCCCACACACAAAGCAGGTGGGAAATATCTGGGGGGTAAAAGTCCCCCTGGGGTTAGCTTTTACCTAATAACTAGTGGACGTGGGGGTATAAATACCCCAAATATACCTCAAATACCTCACTCCTTGACAGGGCTAATTCTCCCGTATTTGTTTTACCAGGAAATATTCCTGCAATATTAAGCTCTGCTCTCTCACTGGTATCTGACTTAACATCCCTGTATTGGCTGACTTCTTTGTCACCCACTTATATTCCTTGCAACTTCCAATAAACTGTTCTCACCGAAATCCTTGGCTTAGGTCTATTTCTGGGGGAACCTGAGCTAAGACAAAACCAAGTCCTGGCACATTAGCACATTCCATTCCTTGGCTTCAGTGACTGATTACAGATGCAAACCTGACCCAAGCCAGATCAATGACAGACCCAGGCCTTTTCTGGAACCATTGAACTAGACGTACTTTCTACTGAGATTCCTTAGTGTATGAAATGTAAGCTGGTTCTGTGCCTCATCTTTCCTACAACATGAGAGGGGCACTCAAGCGCTCAAGAAAACAGTGCCAGCACTCAAGAAAACAGTGCCAAAAGATGAAGAGGAAGATTTTCTTGATGGATTCAGCCATACCTGAAACTCTGATCTGCAACATGTCCCTTCAATTATATGAACCTATTTTCCCCTCTCACCATTTTGCAAGCCAGATTGAGTTAAGTTTCTGTTTCTTAAAACTGAAAGAGCTCTGATTAATTCAGGTATGAGATAGCGTATTCCATCTCCACTTGCTTTCAATGTAGTGCCAGCCAGCAAGGCGGGGTCAGGTACTATAGGCTCTGTATTTATGATATACGATATATGCGGGGGTCAGCCATTAGCACTAAATGGAAAGCATAAGCTCTGGAATCTGAATACTGAGGAGCTTGCCTTTTCTCTGCTTTTACCACAAAAATTTTAGACAGGCCATACTCTAATTTTGGTTGGGATAAAGGAAAAAAATGTTTAAAATATTTCACTATCTTTCTTCTTACATGAGAATTTTTGTAGGATATGGACAAACGGTCTTTGAGGACAAAGCATTATGTAGTGAAGAAATTTGTCCACATGACATAACTGATTGTCTTAAATTTTTCTGTGTGTATTGCAGGGTGCATTTTTGTTTTAATTAAGCAATGGCAAAAATGGCTTTGTGACATTTTCCTTCCATGATTGGGAACCTACACATATCAGCTTTGTGCCTGAGAACCAGAAATTAAAACTGACTACAGTTAATGGGAACCTGCTCAGGCCCATTTTATAAGCTCTGCTGAGTGAATTGTAAAGAGAAAGCAAGATAAAGAAGGAAAAAAAACAATTCTGCCTTTTCAACAAGATTTAATAATGTATAACCTTCCAGAAAGTAACATATGATCAGAATTACAAATTCTGAGTTTGTTGTTTTTCTAGCATTAAGGATTTGTTAAGTACCCGAAGGGATTTGCTGATCCTTTATATTTTTAATTCAACTCCAATGTCTTCAATTAGAGCATGCTGTCAGAATAAATATATGGTCGAGGAGGACTGATGCTAAATCTTGAGGTGTACGCACCCAACTGGAGATGCTAAGGTAAGTGGTAACAGAGGGGATTCTTGTTGGCAAGGTGGCCTCCTATGATGAGTGTGAAAAATCTTGCTAGCCTGTGTATATTCTGTGTATGAAGCAACCTAAAAACAGAAGGGCATCCAAGAGATACTTGTCATGGTTATTAGCCCTTTTCAATGGTCCCAAGAGGCATCGTCTGCTTCCATTAACTGAGTCTCTTACTCTGGGTTCTACCTCTCTTTGGAGCTTAATTTTGTGACGTATTATGAAATAGCTCTTCTTTGAAGGCATATGGCAGCCCCCAGGTATTCCAAGCCTCTGAAGAGGGGCATAAAATATGCAGAATGCGACCTTTTATTAACAACTGTAGTGACTCAACAGAAAAAAAGGCTGGGATCCTTCTAGTTTGATCTCTGGAACACGCTCCTGGGGAATTTTTTTCAGAACTCACTCAGTGGCCAGCTGCAGTTGTATGTCTTTATTTTGTAAAGTTTCTCTGTTTACTCAGTTGGCTCTCCTACACTGTTCTTCTCTCCATTACATATTGTGGGACCTATCCTGGGTTTCCCCCCTTTTCCTATGGCTGAATCTTCCCAAAGATGCAGTCCTTTAAAAAATATGAGATGCCCTAAAGCCAAAGAAAGCAGCCTGGGACTTGGTTGTTCATAATTCAGTTGTAAATATGTTGAGTGGAGAGATGCTCTGTCAGTTATCCATTGATATGTGAAAAACCACCTCAAAACTCGATACATTAAAACAAGGATGTATTATTTATTAAGATTATGTGAGCTGTGGAGTAATTCTTCTGATGGTTTCAGCTGGGCTTACTCCAGTGGCTGCATTTATCTGTGGATTGGCTGGAGTTAGAGTGTCTACAATAGCCTTATCCTTAGTAATTAGGAAAATGCAAATAATAAATGCCAGCAAAACTGCGGGAGCTATTTTCCTTGAGGTATTAACAGGTATGAGCCTGGAGAAGATGGCCCAGGCATACCTATCTCACTCTGATTTAGGGAACACAGAATATTTAGGCTGAAGTAGCAGTTCAATAGCAAAATTATTGGAGGTATTGTAAGGTAGAGCCTCATCCTAAGTTTTCAGCAAAGGTGAATAAAGTCATCTGGAATAAGGAGGCTTGCTTTCTTCTGAGGGGTCAGAAAGTGGAATGTGTTGGTAAATGAAATGGGTAACAATTGGCTCTCTACAAATTATATCTTAGTAGAGCTGTTATTAAGAAAATGAAATGATATAATGAAACAATTGGCTTTAAAAAAAATTGAAATCACTGGTTTTTAGCATGTGCCAACTTCCATTGTGTAAATATTCTGCCATGGCTAATATCAAGCATTTGTTCAAGTTGGAAAAACATGCGCACAGTGGACTCTTATGAGCCTGTACTAACCAGCAATAAAAAGAAAAAAAAATTAAGCATTACCAGGAAATGGAAAAGAGGTCTCTGGTTTCTAAACAACATTGGAGGAATGATATTCAAACATGTGGATGGGGGGATGAGACAGAATCATTGGTGAAATCTTCTGTTAGCTACAAAGGAATACCTCCAAGCATTCTTGAAATGTATGCAGCCTCAAATGCACACACTTGGAAAAAAAGCATAATGCAAGAGTGAGAGGAAGTAAGATTGAAGTGCCCATTTTGGCCCCAAAGTCCTTATTAGATCATGAAGTGGACAAATTAGGTCCTGGGTTTGGTTGCTAATCAGCACCTCTGGGAGATTTGAGGTGGGATATGGTGTAAGATGAGCACTTCATTGAAAGATGCCTAAGGAGGTTGATGGAATGGAAAAAGCCCGATGAAGAATTCAGGAATCTAGACATGATTCTGGTTCTGTTATTAGCCCAACTCTGTAAACTTGAACATTTGACTTTTATAAGTTCTAAGTTTTGAGTCACTTCTCTGCCCGTCTTTGCTGTGTAAATATATCCCAAGGTAACAACGATAACTTCTATGAGCAAAGATATAAAATAGTATGAAGATAACCATGGTAAGGCAATGATGATTTTCCCTATTTGTGGCATAGAATCCAGGACAACTAATCAGGGAAAAGCACAGTTGCACTGACTTGACCTAAAACAATAGGGAGAGAGAGTATACAGTTCTCAGAAACATCTTTGTCAGTGGTAGGTACTAGTCCCAGGAGAGGACATGATGCCTTGGCTGCAAGTGTGGCATTACATTAGGTAAACTAGCATGGGATAGGAGGAGATGATGCCTTCAAACTGGTCCTGGGTCAGGAGGTGACAGTGTGGCTTGGCTCACAGTGAGAATAAACAGAGTGGCTCTGCCTCAGGGAAACAGCGTAGAGGTGTTGACTGAAGTCCACCCCACCCTCACCCCAGCCTCCTACACTGGTGTTTCCTCACTTGTCAAGTGGAGTTAATGTTCATAAGGGTTTGATGACAATTTATGCACAATGGAAAATTATTCTTACTGAGGTATTTCTCTTAAGCGCAGATTACTTATACCACTTCTGTGATACCTCTCCCTAGAACAGCTCATTAAGCAACAAGTTTTGACTCAAGTTCTAGAACAGTATTCTAAGAATTTTCTCAGAATTAATTCATTGACAAAGTCAAATATTGGCAATATCATATGGTTAGGCCAAAATTTATCAAACATCTATTCATCTTAGTAAGGTTCCTTAAAAATAGTCATAAATACCAAAATGGGTCTCTTTAGCACCTGTGTTCCACTTCTGGAGTATGTTCTGAACTGGTCTTTGCAAACTGTAAATTACATTAAACTCTGTTCTTGATCTTCCTCTGGATCCATGACTTACCATCATGCCCTTCATTAGCACTTTGGCTTTGCCACTTTTGTGGTGGCAAGAGCAGAAGTGCTGCCCTGACCTTGCACTTCTGCCTTCAGAGATTCAAATGGCTGCCCAGGGACATCAGCCAACTTCATTTATTCATGCAATGACTATATCTGCTTCTACTCTCCAGCATATGCATTTATGGCTACCATGTGGTTCTTGGGTGCCACTGAGTATTATGGCATTTTGGTTTCTTTCTTGACACATTGTTTAAAGAAACAGTAAGAAACAGTCGTATGCATATAAAGTCAGTTAACTCTGGAGAATGGTTACTCTCCTGAGCTTCTATGAGAACTGTGAGAATTTAAGACACTTCACAAGAGTGGGGATGCCTATTTATCTACCTATGGTCTCTGATAGAGGAGGGAGGTCTGTTTTGAGAGATTCCAATTTCAACTCTGGACTATTGGACTGCTCTGGAAAGGATATCATTAGGAAAGTGATTTTCAAAAAAGCTTAGTCATCCCTTTGCCATGAACTGACCAGCATCAAAACCAAAGGGTCTGTTTGGGTCAATCACCAGATGAGTATAGGGGACTGGTCATAACCAACCTAGTTATGTTTTTAGTTCAAGGCCTTTCCTAGAGCAAAGAATTAACCCATACTTCTATGAGAAGTGGTCCCTCCATCCTCACTCAAGAAACAAGTCAAGTCCAAACTTCATCCCTTCCCTTACCCTGAGATATATTTTGACAACTCATGGTTTTGGTGTTTAGGACCAGTCTCTCTATCTTGCTGATAATGCTCTAACAAAACAGGTACATTTACAGCGACTAGAAAACCTAGTTGTCTAAGTATATCCTCATGTCCCCACAATTAGTGTCCACATGCCCATGGCCCTGCCTTTGGGGGTCCAAGTAGAGTATCCTGCAGAGAGTGATGATGTTTAAGATTCCTGGTTTGAGGTCCATGAACTGGAGGACTTTACTTTGAGTAGAAAACAGTTTTGGCCAACTGTGCCAAACTTTGATAACTGGCTGAGTAGGAAACTATTTAACTCACCACTCAAGTAGCCTGCATGTCTTTCAAGCCCATGGCCCACCATGGGACTTAAAAAACAAACAGAAAAAGAATTGCATCTAAATTGCACTAAGTCTGTGACTGTGATCTTATGTTGGGACTGGAATTCTTTAAAAGTACAAACTCTGTCTTAGAGCCAAGGGCCTAAGCTGCAGAAAATTCATCTACAAAGCTTGAAGTGTGACACTGTTCAGCAGATAGTTATCTCTTTCTTTTGAAACTTAAGCTCTGTAAGTATCCTGATTGCTGTAAAAGTCTGAGAAGGCGTCAGATGTTCACAAGAAATGAATTTCCAGAACCTCAAAAGGTAGATGAATAGAAAGTTAATTGTCAAGTTAAATTCATCTTTTCCTTGGTTTTGTAATTCTATTTTGCATGTGCATCTTCCCCACAGTATTCCAGTCCCCAGTGAATCACATCTTCTACCATCTTCAGGTTAGGAGATAATTATCTATTTCAAAGATACTTTGATCCAGTCTTACCTAAACTTATGATCTGGGATGTCCCAGCCCAGCTACATAGCAGAGGTTGGGTCATGTGTGCATAGACAGGATTGGGGGAAACTAGTACTGTGGCCTTGCAGGTCTGGCTTCAATCAAGGACTCATAGCCTTGATATTTAGAAATTAATAAGAGACGTTCTGGGTTGGGAAACAGAAGAGGCAGTGGGGTCAAAGCCAGATGCTCACAGAATGAAAGCTAAGATTTAAATTTAAATGAGAGTGGGGAAAGTCAGTGGGGTTGGGGTTGAACCATTTAGCTTAGTCACAGAAAGCCATGGAAGAGGCTAGGGATGCTGAAAACTGGTCCTGGGTTCGGATAAGGGGCACAGGGTCTTGCTGTACCCATTTAATAGGGTCTTTCCTCAAGCGAGGTGTGTGGGACCTGATTTGTGAAAAGAAGATGGTGTCTAATAGATGAATTCTTCACTTTGAGCAAAGACATGAGTTTCTCATGTGACAAAAGAGGGTATTAAATAAGCAGCTCTGGACTCTACAGTGGTGAGTGGGAATGCCAAACTGGATGAAAACAGCCACCCCAATTATTTATTTATCTCTCCAGTCATTCTTTAATCTACATGAGTTTTGCAAGGGGTGAAAGACCGATTTTGGAGTATATATAAATAAGACATGCTAGTGATGAATGGTGCTCACCTTTATGTGACTCTTGTCAAATATAAACATTGATTTAAACCATCTTCCTGAGTTCTCCCTTAGTTTAGTCTTGCTGCTTTCTGACTGAGTTTCATGGAACATTATACTTTTTTAGAGTATGAGGAGCTATAATAGAGAACAAGAGAGGTGCCAAATGCCCAAGCCATTGGGGTCCCAGCTGTGTTTCCAAAACATTTACCCCTCTATCACCATCTTTATGTATAAGTGTTACACTTTGGAGGAAAAATTCTGTTATTAAAAGTAACTAGTTAGAAGACCACTAGCTACGTTTTTACCACCTGAAAGACTTGCATGCTTGAATTTTCCAGGAAAGTATGACTATTACAACCTATCGTCTCCTAATAAACAAGAAAAAAGAGTCCTAGCCCCAATTAGTACCTTCAAGGAATGACTGCTGTCTTCAAGGAACGACATCTTGTGGATTAAAGAAGACTTTATTTTTCACACCACATAGCTACAACTAAGACCCAGGTGGATAAATTTTCCATAACTCTTTCTTCGATAGAAGTAGTTTATTACATGATGAGAGAGATTAATGAAAAGGGTTAAGACAAGCTGTAAATAGGAGACGATATCATTGGAGACCAAGTCCTAGAGACCATTACTTTTCCCTATTGAAGTTTCTCTGACACTGCACTTCTTAATACAATTAGCCATTTAGAGAGAAAGACGACTTCTTTATGTTGTGGGATAAGCACAAGGTGCAAACAGTATGCTGTCTAGGTAAGAAATGGCATGCTGTCTTTGGCTATATCATCTGGATGGATGCCACGGAATACCTGGACTCATCATACACTGATGCTCACTTTTAAAAAATTAAACGATTCAGACACCAAAGAGGTTGATTTAAAAGTGTGGGTTGCTCCAACCTGACCAATGTAAGGCCCTTTAGAAAATTACAATAATCTTGCCCAGTGGGGGCTTTGAATTTCCACAAGACATGATCTGGGGGCTCAGATTATTATCTACATGTCAAGGTGTTTGAAGATCCTAACAAGAATCGGGTTATAGCAGAAATAATTTGGCCCTAAAGCTTAGAATTTTAAATAATTGTATGCTATGTGCTCTAAATGTACTTACCTGCAGTTGTTTTTACTAAGATATTGTTCCAATGGTTTCAAACGATGCTAACAAACAGGCTACTCTGTATTCCAAGCTGACGTTAACCACTCATCACACTGTATCATTGTTTCAAATTCAATGCATCAAAAAGATCGACTATGTGGCTTCCCTGGTGGCGCAGTGGTTGGGGGTCCGCCTGCCGATGCAGGGGACGCGGGTTCGTGCCCCGGTCCCGGAGGATGCCACGTGCCGCGGAGCGGCTGGGCCCGTGAGTCATGGCCGCTGAGCCTGCGCGTCCGAAGCCTGTGCTCCGCAATGGGAGAGGCCACAGCAGTGAGAGGCCCGCGTACCGCAAACCAAACAAACAAACAAACAAAAGATCGACTATGAACTCCTACTGTTCCTACCATCATTCATGGTTTTATTTTTGGTGGGTGAGGTGGGGTGGGGGTGGAGGAATAATGTATAAATTAGATTTAGCAGACTTCTGGTTTCCACACTTCGTGTAGGGTGATTCAGTAAAATAATTAAAGGAAAACAAAAGTTATAAAACAACAACAGCAACAACAAAACTTTTTTCTACCTTTTTCAACTCAAGCTGAATGTGAAGTGGTCTTATTCCCACCGACATCCAAACTTATATTCACACCAATTTATCATTGTTTCTGATTCTGTTTATTTACTTATACTTTAGAACCAACTTTTCAAACAAGGAAAGCTTCTTGCATTTAAAATAACTTTATGTTGCCATATTTTCAATTGTTTGGTTAATTTCTAGCAAAATAATCATTCTGGGGTTTCAGGATTTAAAATTGTCTGACAGACTATGGCACCCAAATAGGTCAGACTATATCTCTCAAATATGAGATGCCTGGAGAGAGCCAACATCCCAACTCTAAAACAGGAACAAGGAATTATCAAACATAAGTAGCTGTAAATGGACTTACCTCTGACGATGTCCTTCAAATATGACAACCTTTTCTATTCTCCATTCTACAGAGAGATGTGCTCTTTTGGCTGAGTTTACATTTCTTGTAAGGTAGGGATCCAGAGGGAGAATAAATTAGAACCAATTAAATGAATAGGACCAAACCCTTAGGGCATTGATTCCATTTAAAGTGTAATTATGAGAAGAGAAGGCCAACTGTGAAGAATGTTAGCAATGCCGTTTTCAAGGCTCAGCAGCCTTTCAGTTAGCGGATCCTATGGCTTCTTTCCACTGGGAGAGGGTGAGGTGAGGTCCTGTTTGAAAAAACGCCCATAGCAGAGGGTGCAAAAGATTCAGTGGTCTCAGCCACACAACTTAGGCAAAACTCTCCTAGAAAAAGGAACCATGCTTGAACTTGGCAGCCTACACAGTCTCAGCATGATTCAGATTTAGAAAGTCAGTGAAGATTTAACTGGCTAATACTGCTCCCATGGCTCCTCCAAGCTAAGATTGAGCAATGGATTCAAGATAGTAAAACTCTCCTTGAGACATATGTGAAATTTACAGGATGAATAAAGCCTGATTGTGACCTAGCATTGGAAAAGCAGGCATTTCACTATTTGTGCTAAACTCACTCTATCACCTTGGGTGGAACACTTCTATGCTTCTTTTTTTTCTTTCTCTTCTAAGATAATTATGAAATTAAAATAAAATTTATTCAAGTTGAATTCTTATATTCTTTCTTAACATGATAACTTTTTTCAATTTGGGGAAAATTTTTAATTTTCCCTATGAGCATACAATTATTTACCAGAAATAAAGTGCCTACCCTTAAAATTAATAAATACCCTTGGCAAAGCAAAGCAATGCCCCAATTCTACTCATGATATGTCAGAAGCTCCATCTTTTTAAAAGCAGAGGACACAAGTGCAGAAGCTTAAATTATCTGCACGTTCTCCACTCATCCTGCAAATAAATATCTCTGAGGTACTGTGTGCTAAGCATGTTGTAAGGGTTGAGGGTATGAAGCAGACACACCACCATCTTTGCTTTTAAGAAGTTTGCTATTCTTGTGAAAGGAGCAGGCAAAGCCATTGTGAGTAAGTGTTATACCTGGAGCAGGAAGAAGGAAAACAATAAAGGTCTCAGGTAGAAGACTAGAGCTATCAAAGGCAGGTAACAAATGGTAAACAGGTAGCAGAAGGTAAATGAGGAAGACTGAGTAGAAATGATTGGGAACAAAAATAATAAAACAACTGGAGCAAAACGCGAGGATAATTGAGTACATGGCATATTATAGGAAATTTAAGTTGTCCTGTGCCTGGAGCAAAAGATGCAGGTGGAGCACGAAATGAAACTGGTAGCATATGGGGTGGGGGTCCTCTCCTTTATAAACTCCTGAATCCTGTGGAGAATTCTTGGCAAAGAATGTGAGGAGTAAATGGTTTCTTTCACGATGAAGCTATCAGCCAGGATTCCAAACCACATTTTCTGCCCATAAAATCCTTTTATAAAATTAATGTCTTTATCTTTAGAATTATCCATAAAAATCTAGTGGAGAAAGAAAACTAAAGTCAAATAAGATCACATACAGGTCTCTGAGACTATAAACCTCATGTTTTTGCCTAATTTCTTCATTAAAATCATACAAGAAATAATCATGGCCATGTTTCTTTTATAAAACTCTGAGTATTATAATTCAGATTATAGCAAGTGATGTCCTTGAAGAAGAAAAGGAGAGGTTTTCATGTGACCCATTTTACAACCAATTTACACATTGGAGAGTGAAGATGAGGGAAATGCTTAGGTCAGATGTTTCACTCCAGGAATCAAGATTGTGTCAGTGTCTTCAAAACTTTCATTCATGCCATTCCAGCTTTTCTTCTTTGTGTAACCTGTACATTGTCACTCCTAAGAGCCTAGATTTAAATAAGGTCTGGTACATCTTAAGTAATTCTTTTTCCTCATGTAATGTTTTTATCCTGTACTATCCATTTCATTTGGCTTTGACTTCTAAATCTTCAGAAGTTTCAAGGAGACAAAAATAAGTATGAGCCAGGTAGAGTAGTGATCCATATTTTATCATTTGTGTAATTAGATACTTAGATCACGCCCTTGAAGAGGGAATAATAAGATCATCCTCTTGTTCTTGTGTTATTCCTTATAATAATGCAATGTTGTGGTTTTCTTTTCTCTAGCAGTTTTAGTCTATAAAAGAGAATGCAGAGGAGGGACAGAGCTAGGATATGGGATTTGAAATCAGAAAGACATCATTTCAAATCTAATTCATCCATTGACTGATTGTAGGATACATGTAAGGTGAAGATTACAGTCTTTTTTATAGGACTGTTCAATTACTTCTAAGTGTTATTAATTATACAGGCATATATAGTCTTACATATAGCAGAGATCACTAAACAGCTACTCATTAAGCAATATTCAAGACTGCAACCTAGGAAAATAAAGTAAGAATATTATAAATAGCAAAGCTGAGACTAAGCTTTGCTTTCTCATGTACCTCTTCTGTCGGGAAAATTCAGTCGTATGGGTTAGAAATGAAATAAAGCAGTGATGCTGTTTGAGTACTGTTTAGGGGAGTGAGCTTGTTAGGTGCTGATTTAACCTCTGAAGATACAGCAAAAAACAAAACTTGGGACAAGCAATGAACTTGTGGACTGAGGAGATTTGAAGTGTATGCAATTGTTTGCCTCTATACTATTTGGCTATACTGTTTTTAATGATTAAGTCAACTTTTTATAATTGCTCTATTTCCTCTCGACCAGTTAGTGACCATTCCATCTTGCTGTCACAGTGATTCTTAATATCTTCACGTTGACTTGAGGTAGACATGCAATTAGGAATTATTTGGTTTTCAACAACATTGTTGTTACGCTGGACTAATCTCTCTGCATGTTCACTCCAGTATGCAACTAAATACATATACATATGCAACTAAACCATATGCTTTTGAAACAAAGAAAAGTCCCTAACATTAAACCATAAAACTCAATAGCTTTCATAAAATAACTTAATGTCAATTTATTCCTTCTGAGATGCTGTGTGCCCAATGAGTGGCTGAATGACTTATGAGATCATAAGCATTTGTGTAGAGGTTTTTGAGACATACATTTTGATTGCTTTGAGGATTTATTTCCTTTAAATTTATAATTTGCTCTAGGGAATTTGACTTCTCATTTCATATTAAGGTAGGGATTACTACATACAGCTTTTAAAATTGCAAGGGGAACTATTATTGCAAAATAGGACCTTCAATGTTACCTATAAACTAATCAAATTACCATTTGTCAAAGAGTGAGAGTGCCCAGGAAATTGAGAGTTTATAACATTTTAGAAGGACCACTGAGTTCATGTATTGGAACTGCATAGTTCTGCAGAAATTAGGTGTTCACATTAATAATTAAATGTTTCTATGATCTATTATTGTTTAGACATGGATCCAATCCAGGGGATAAAGGGTAGCCCAGGTCAAGAAAAATGGAACTCTTTCATTCACTCCTCTCCATTATATCGGTATTTGCTCTCTTGTTGTTGTCATATTTTAGAGAATAGAGAAGTACCTACAAACGTCATTATGGTACTTAATATCTGAGTTTTCTTCTAGTATAAGATTTCTTAACACTGCAGATGGAATTGCGTGGTTTAAAGTTTTTTGTGTAATTACTAATAGAGTTCATATGTATACAGCTACTAGCAGTGTAGCCAGACATCACTGGTCTGTGGTTCTTATAAACTCTAATCTCTCCCCACTAGGATACTAACAAATCACTTTGCTGTTGTTGTTTTTTGCCAATGATGGAAGGGGATTCTAAGGAAATATCTGGCTATGATCTAATTTCCTCTGTTTCCCACATCTAATGTTAATTATTTCCATGTCCATTTATATAGTTTGTTTGTTTGTTTGTTTGTTTGCTGTACACGGGCCTCTCACTGTTGTGGCCTCTCCCGTTGCGGAGCACAGGCTCCGGATCTGCAGGCTCAGCGGCCATGGCTCATGGGCCTAGCTGCTCCGTGGCATGTGGGATCTTCCCGGACCAGGTCACGAACCCGTGTCCCCTGCATCGGCAGGCGGACTCTCAACCACTGCGCCACCAGGGAAGCCCATATATATGTAGTTATATAGTTATATAGTTATATATAGTTATATGGTTATATATAGTTATATATATAGTTATATATATATATATAGTTATATATGTATAATTTATTCAGAGAGCTTATATCTTGAACTCATCAACCTATTGGAATGTTGGGGTTACTTACCATTTGATGCCTTTTCTTTTATGCTCTCACTATAATGAGAGGGATGTTATAAATACTTAGGCTTCACAGAGGACACTTTTAACATTAAATATATAAATCAATGACTGTTTCAACATTGTTAAGAAACAATTTTTTGAGAATACATGAAACATTGGCAGAGGAAGACAGAATTCACTCACATGATATTTTAGACGATAATACAAAAAGCACAATAATACAAAAAACAAAGTTGATCATTTGTCTTTGAGTCAAAATGTGGCCATTATACTTCTGTGATAGTCCCCCTGATACTTTATTGCCTTTATATGTTTACAAGTCTGTCTCCCTCACCACAGGGTATTCTCTTGTGTTTCATTCACCTTGTATCTTTAGCTCCTAGCACGGAGCCTGGATGGATAGGATGTGCTCGATAAATAAATGGGTGTCGACAAGAGTCATAGGTCAATGGATTGAACAGACATGATCTGGGCTTCGAAAAAGCTGAGGAATTTGGTGTGACGAGGATGAGCTGAGAGAACATGCTAAGTGGAGCAGGTGTGAAGACATGAAGGCGAATATGTCAAGGGGATATTCAAATCACCATGTGAGATTCAGTTATAAGCACTCAATCCATTTTTAAGTGTTTACCATAGATTGATTCTAAAATATGTTCAAAAGATTCATTTTCTACCCTGAGGATAGAAGTTTTTCTCTATCAGTCTACCATCCCACTTATAATTAAGTCATTGAGTCTGTGGCTTATATTTATGATTACAAGGTATGATCAAGGATTCTAAACACCAGGAAAACTGTATTATCACACTGTCTAATTATCACGTTAAGAGAATGACAGCAGACAAACGTTTCATCTCTTACTAGAAAGAAGAAATCTGACAGAACCTGGGAGTTCGCTTTGATGTAGGATTTGTAGATGAATGTATCAAAGATTGAACTATTTTCAAACAGAACAATCAATGTTGGTTTCATCCAGGCAGTCAGTTTTTGGCTCCATTGCCATCATTTTCTTTGAAGTGGCATAGCCTAGAGTTTGTTATTAGGACATATTTATTGCAATGAAATTCAAGAAGGTTAAAGAAAAATCAGAAGACCTCAAAGCCAACAGCAGGTATTATAAGTTGATCTCTGAAATGTGTAAGGTGCTAACAGACCCAGCCCGTTAGTGTGAATAGCCTAGATAGACCAGTGGTTATTAAAGTGCTGTCCTTAGTCCAGTAGTATCAGAAGCACCTGGTAAATACAGATTCTCTGGCTGTGCTCCACACCTACTGAATCAGAAACTCTAGGGATCGGGCTCAGCAATCTATGTTTTAACAGGCCCTCCCTCCAGGTTGTTCTGTTCTCTGCTAGAGTTTGAGAACCACAGCCTAGAATAATGCACGAACTGCATCTTATGCATCCTTTTGACTTTTCTAATTCTAGTGGCTCCAGCATATTTAAAAAAAAATATATTGAAAAATAGTTGATTTACAATATCATGTAAGTTTTAGGAGTACAGTACAGTGATTCTTTTTCAGATTCTTTTCTCTTATATTATTTTCAGATTATTTTTTAGATTATTTTCCCTTATAGGTTATTACATAATATTGAGCATAGTTCCTTGTGCTATACAGTAGGTCCTTTTAGTTATCTATTTTATACATAGTTATCTATTTTATACATAGTATTGTGTATATGTTAATCTATCTGTTTTATACATAATAGTGGGTATATGTTAATCCCAGGCTCCTAATTTATCCCTCCTCCCACACTTTTTTCCACTTCAGTAGCCATAAGTTTGTTTTCTGTGTCTGTGAGTTTCCTTCTGTTGTGGAAATAAGTTCATTTGTGTCTTTTTTTTAACTTTAGATTCCACATATAAGATATATCATATGATATTTGTCTTTCTCTGTCTGGCTTACTTCATTTAGTAAGATAATCTCTGGTCCATCCATGTTACTGCAAATGGTATTATTTCATTCTTTTTTATGGCTGAGTAATATTCCATTATATATATATATTTATTTTTATATATATATAGTGCCATATCTTCTTTATCCATTCCTCTGTTGATGGACATTTAGGTTGCTTCCATGTCCTGGCTATTGTAAATAGCGCTGATGAACATTGGTATACATGTATCTTTTCAAATTATGATTTTCTCCAGATATATGCACAGGAGTGGGATTGCAGGATCATATGGTACATCTATTTTTAGGGAACCTCCATACTGTTCTCCATAGTGACTGCACCAATTTACATTTCCACCATCAGTGTAGGAGGGTTCCCTTTGCTCCACACCTTCTCCAGCATTTATTATTTGTAGACTTTTGATAATGGCCTTTCTGACCGGTGTGAGGTGATACCTCATTACAGTTTTGATTTGCATTTCTCTAATAATTAGCAATGCTGAGCATCTTTTCATGTGCCTTTTGGCCATCTGTATGTCTTTAGCTTATTTTTCATAGCTATGCCAGTCCATCTGTAAATTCACTTCTCTGAACAATTTGTCACTTAAATGTGTTCTGGACTATGCTGCTCTCTAATTGCTTCATATATGTTCATTATGCTCCCTAAAAGTCTGTTAATGCCACCACAGGTTAGTGTATCTTATAGAACTATATCTTCCTGGCTGTAGTAACAGGGAAGGACAAGAAATAAACTCTCAAACACTTGTTGGTTTATTGACAATGCCAAGCAGCATCCATAATTGGCTCCATAAATTACTATAGAAGAAGATAATACTATACTGAACAACTTTCTTTTATTCTCTCTTTCATCAGTAGTGAAGAAGTAGCAAGCACCTCTTGCTACTTAAGTTTATAGTTAGGAAAATGAAAAAAAAGTGGGCAGATGAGCATCCTATTGAATTATTCTCTAGGAAGAGATCAGGTATAGTTCATCTATATAGGTACATTAAATGGTACAAAGCCTAAAGTTAAAGGTGCCCTGTATTGATGATTTAAGCATCTGAACCTGATATAAGAAGCTAATACAACTCTAATGTGGTTACCAAGGAGTTTTGAATTCCAGTCAATTTGTACAGTGGTTGTTAAAAGACTTTGGAGTCAGCACATTTGAATTCAAATCAAATATTACTGTCTTAACTACAAGTTACTTATCCCCTTTGTAACTCAATTTCCTCATTTGAAAAAAGAATTTTTGGAGTATTGTTGCTTTACAATGTTGTGTTAGTTTCTGCTGTACAGCAAAGTGAATCAGCTATATGTATACATATATTCCCTCTTTTTTGGATTTCTTTCCCATTTAAGTCACTACAGAGCAATGAGTAGAGTTTCCTGTGCTATACAGTAGGTTCTCATCAGTTATCTTTTTTTTGTGGTACGCGGGCCTCTCACTGTTGTGGTCTCTCCCGTTGAGGAGCACAGGCTCCGGACGTGCAGGCTCAGCGGCCATGGCTCACGGGCCCAGCCGCTCCGCGTCATGTGGGATCTTCCCGGACCGGGGCACGAACCCGTGTCCCCTGCAACGGCAGGCAGACTCTCAACCACTGCGACACCAGGGAAGCCCATCAGTTATCTATTTTATACATAGTAGTGTATATATGTCAATCCCAATCTCCCAATTCATCCCACCACCACCCCTTTGCCCCCCTTGGTGTCCATACATTTTTTCTCTATGTCTGTGTCTCTATTTATGCTTTGCAAATAGGTTCATCTGTACCATTTTTCTAGATTCCACATATATGTGTTAATATACGACATTTGTTTTTCTCTTTCTGACTTACTTCACTCTGTATGACACTCTCTAGGTCCATCCACATCTCTACAAATGACTCAACTTCATTCCTTTTTATGGCTGAGTAGTAGTCCATTGTATATATGTACCACATCTTCTTTAACCATTCCTCTGTTGATGGACATTTAGGTTGCTTCATTTTAAAAGTGCAATAGTACTACGTATCTCATATAGTAATTTTGAAACTTAAATAGGGAATCTAAAGCTTTTAGCATAGTGAGCATAGAAGACATCCAATCAATGAAATTAGTTATTATTAACTTCTCTGTCAGGGTTCTCCATAGAAAAGAACACAATAGGATGCATGTATGTGTGTGTGTGTGTGTGTGTGTGTGTGTGTGTGAGAGAGAGAGAGAGAGAGAGACAGAGACAGAGACAGAGACAGAGAGACAGAGAAAGAGAAAGAGAGAGATTCAGTGAGAATATGTATTTTAAAGTTTGAAGGGCAGGCCAGCAGGCTAGAGACTCAGGGGTGTTAATGCTTCAACTTGAGTCTGCAATGCAGTCTGGAGGCTGAAACACTTCTTCCTCTGGAGGACATCAATCTTTTTCTCTTAAGGCCTTCAACGGATTATATGAGGCCCCCCCATATCACAGAGGGAAATCTCCTTTACACAGAGTAGTAAATTAAATTACTAATTTAAATATTAATCACATCTGAAAAATACCTTCAGAGCAACATCTAGACTGGAGTTTGAGCAAATATCTTGGCACATAGCCTAGCCAAGTTGACACATAAATTAATTATCATACTGCGCAAATCACTTAAATTCCTGCCCCACTCTCTGCTATTAGGTTATGCCATTAAGATTTCCATACCTGTATGAACTGATAAAAATCACCACTTTTCTTTGTCATAAAGCATCAGAATGTAAGGTTTAGCTGTTGATGGATGGGAAGAAAAAAGAGAAACAGGACTTAGAGTGTGGAAAGACCTGCCAGAATGTGGTACACCTCTAGGTAGGTCTCAACTGAAGAAGGTTTCAGAGAATTAGGATCCTCCATCGCTTGCTCTCTGTGTCTCAGTGACTCTGGAAGCCACATGTTGAGATGACAATTCCAAAAATAGTGAAGTTCTCATACTTGGCATCAAGGATGCATAATGGGATAGTGGGAGGTGGGATAATCTGCACTCTCCTTCCTCCCTCCTTTCCTCTGGTGCCAGAAGTTTCCCCAGTAAGCAGCTGAGCTTCTGCTCCCACCTTCCAGTAACAAGTCAGTGTAAGTCAGCCCTCTGTTCTCCCTCCTCAGGTGTTAGCAAGGCCCAGCAAGGAAGTAAAAGTCCCTAGCAACCCCACCTAGGTCAACAGGGAAGTTTGAGTTGGTGTCAAATTTTTGCTAGCATGTTTCTGGCAGGGCCTGGTGGGAAGTAAAATCACCCAGCATGGAAACCCAACTTTTCTTTGGTCTAATCCTCTGGTTCTCACAGTGCCGCAGCCAAACCTGGGGCATCAGCATCACTTGGAATTTTGTTAGAAACTCAAATCCTCAGGCTTCACTCCAGCTCACTCCATCCACCTGGTCCTCAGGCTACACCTCAACAGATGGACTGTCTGCTAAAAAATAAGATTAAATAGGATCCAGAGTCTCACAAAATAATACTAAAATGTGCAGGATAAAATAGAAAATCACTCATAATACCAAGAGCCAGGAAAATCACAACTAGAATGAGATCAAACATTCAACAGAGATGACTCAGAGGCTGGAATTCTCTGCCAAGAATCTTAAAGCAGCCAATTACAGAAATGCTTCAACAAGTAATTACAAATTTTCTTGAAACAAATGAAAAATCAGAAAATCTCAGCAAAGAATTAAATGTAATAAATAAGAATCAAATGCAGATTTTAGAATTGAAATATAATACAGTTGAAATTAAAAACTCACTGGATAAGCTCAAACATAGAGTGAAGATGACAGAGGAGAGAATTAGTGAACTTGAGGACAGATCGATAGAGTTTACCCAAATTGAACAGCAGAAAGAAAATACTCTGGAAAAGGATAAACAGTCTCAGAGACTTGTGGAATAACAACAAAAGAGCTAACATTCACATCATTAGAGTTGACGAAGGAAAGGAGAGAAAGAGGAGGATTGATAAGGGATTGGAAGTAATAGTGTCTGAAAATTTCCCAAATTTGGCAAAAGACATATAAACCCACAGCTTCAAAAGGCTGAGAGAATCCCAGGTAGGATAAATCCAAAGGAATTCATGCTAATACACATCATAATGGAAACTTCTGAAAACTAAAGAAATCTTGAAAGTAGCCAGAAAGTAACAACATATTATTAATAGAGAAACACCACCTCAACAACAGTTTTATTGTCATCTGATAACATGACGGCTACAAGGCAGTGCTGAAAGGAAAGTCCTGTCAGCTATGCACTCTATATCCAATGAAAATATCCTTCAGGAATGAAGGGAAAATAAAGACATTCTCAGATGAAGGAAAGCTAAGAGAATTGCTTAGCTTTGCAAGAGACTTGCTTGCAAACCAACTCAAAGAATAGCTACAGGAATCTTTCTAAACAGAAAGCAAATTTGGCAGAGACTGGTTAGCTAATCTTCATATCTGTCTTGACTTCATCCTAAGCCTACAGCTAGAACACATTTCCAGCACCTCTCATTCATAAGTGTGATTATGTAACTAAGTTCATGCTAGTGGAATATGATCTTTACTACTTTGAGAACTATCTTATAAAAATCTTCCACGTTTGCCTTTCTAATGTTCTTTCTTTTTCCATTAGCTTGTGTTGGAAGAACAGTATGAAAGGAGCTTGAATCCCGGAACTGCCACTTGGAGTAGAGCTATTTACCAACTAGGATGAACTATTTTGGAAGTAGAAATAAATTTCTACCATTGAGTGTTAGCCATTATACATTTTCCGTTTATTATTGTTGTTAAAGCAGCTGGTATTACTTTGACTTATAGAGTAAAACAATCGATTAAGGGGTAGAGAGGACTAAATGGGGATACCTATACTATTTTATCCTCAACTGTTTATACCTTCATCTTTTATAAATGCAGATAATCTTTTTTTATTTCTTTTTTTTTGGATTTTAAAAAAATTATTGAAGTATAGTTGAATTACAATGTTGTATTAGTTTCAGGTGTACAGCAAATTGATTCAGTTATATATATACATGTATATAAACATATACATTATTTTTCAGATTATTTTCCTTTATAGGTTATTACAAGATATTGAATATAGTTCCTTGTGCTATACAGTAGGTCCTTTTTATTTATCTATTTTATATATAGTAGTGTGTATCTATTAATCCCAAACTCCTAATTTATCCCTACCGTTCTTTCCCCTTTGGTAACCATAAATTTGTTTTCTATGTTTGGGGGTCTGTTTCTGTTTTGTAAATATGTTCATTTGTATCATTTTTTTTAGATTCCGCATATAAGTGATGTCATTTGGCATTTGTCTTTCTCTGTCTGACTTACTTCACTTAGTATGATAATCCCTAGGTCCATTCAGGTTGCTGTAAATGAAGCACAGATAAAATCTTTAAAGAATCAAGGAAACAGGTTTTTGTCTTATGTCTTAGGAGGAAAGATTAAAATAAAATTGTTATTCTCCTAAGATGTTACTGTGATTAAGCTCACTGAAAAAAAAAAAAGAAGTTGTGTTCAGATTGAAAGGACAAGTAATTTCACTTTCAGGGAAGTTAGACAGGAGTGTGGTGTCAGACTAAATGGACTGAGGCCATTGAGTTTCTGTAGCGTGTGGAATAGCTTGACAGGAAGACAGAGGAGAAGCCTAACTGGTTTGCTTAGGTTGTACCCCTTGTTGGTCTTGCCTCCAGTAGAAGTGATGAGAAAGATTTTATAATGGGAAATATAAAAAAAAGTGTAGGTTGCAGAGATGGTGGGTGAATTGGAATGAGAATAAACAGAGGAGTGAAGGAGAAAGTTCATAAGTTTGTCAAAATGCATTATTTTAATAAATAAATGCTGCACAGTAAATAAAAATTGTGGCTGTGTGCTCTGATATAGATAGATTGATGGGAAAATCACAGAACTTTCAGATTCTAATGAAAGAGCTCACTATTTTGATCTCTGATATTTTTGGAAGAGCTTTGAGGGTTTTTAAAAAATATATACATCTTCCTGCAAGTGTATTTGTGTATGTGGTGCATGTTTATGTGCTTGAGAGAGAAGAGGAAGGAAAAAAGATGGAAAGAGAAAAAGAAAGATTTTTAGGTTACCCTTCCCTTCCTCCATTCAAAGTAAAGCCCTAGGGATACGAAGACTGAAGGAGAAGAGAGGAACTATTTTCTGAGCAGCCCACAAACAAAGGACTTTTAACCATCAAATCAAGTTAGCGATTCCTGTCCTCTCTGCAGTAAGCCAAGAGATCAATAGTAATGTTGGGAAATATTTTCTCTGACCTTGAATGCATTTGTTAAGCCATTGCCTGAGTTGAATTTCCTTGAGATGTTCGATGGAATGCTGCCAAAATGTGCTGGAAGAAGCAGCAAGGCTGTGCTTCTCCGTGGGACCTGTGCAATGAATCTGAGGTGTTTCTGTGAGGTCTTGAGAACTATCCTATCAACAGGGGAAATCCACAGAGCTTCTGTGTTAAGACACTGTGTTCAATAGTTAAGTATTTCTTTCCAGCCCTACCATACTGCTTTCATTTAGGCGCCCCCACTCCTGTGGAGGCATAAGGATGTGCGGACAGTATGCAGACGCCACATCAAAGATGGTAGTGATCATGGCCAGGGGGTATTTCAGATTATGTGAATTAATAAAAGATGCTTCTCAAAAACCAAGTTGTTTTTTTTTTTTTTTTTTTTCTCCCCGTTGGATGTACTGCCCTAGATTGAGAGTGGCAACATTTTGTTTCCTGTTGCTGAAACTGTGGGATTCTTGTGGGGCAGGAAAAGTGGAAGTTTGGGTTGTGTTGTATGAAAGGAATTGCTGGGTGCCTTGATTTTTGACCAACTCCACTCAAATTTAAGTCTTTGTTTCTGAGAAACCTGGTTATTCAGAAGAAATGCCTTGCTCTGGATTTTGAAACACATTCCATAATCACTTAATTTGTTCTAGGAACAAGAGCCTTGTTGGAAAAGTGTGGATGGTCACTATGAATGGGGCACAGCGGTGGCCAAAGATATGGTAACAGAGGAAAACCTGGGGCTTCAGAACTCAATATTGGGATAAGATTTTTCCCAAGGAGCAAATGACACCTCTTTAGGCCACATTAAAAACTAAACAAAGATTCAATATATTGATAATCTACCCACACATTTCAGGCTGTGGAAACAGGGTTTCACTGACACCCTTTCCTTTCCTGTTTCCTACATGGTGTTTGTTATTCCTTGGACCCTTAAAAAAAAATTTAATGCTGTAGCAATTAATATTCAGCTATATCTTTATAAAACAGACAGTTTCTCCTGTCTTCGTTTTCTTTCCTACCCCTCTAATCCCCAGAGTATATAATCTCAGTTCTTTTTGCTATTACTCTTGCATTTTTCCCTTTTAATGCATGTTCTCTAAACTCCCAATAACCAGGTCATTCATATGCATCCTATTCTCCAAATCCAAGGTCACAGAGTCTGCTGAGCTAGTGCAATAGATTCTCTTCTCACCTATAAACCTCTGTTCTGGGGCCAGCTTCCATCATTGCCAGTGCACCCTCTCTAACCTGTGAATCTTCCCATATCTCTCCCCTTCTCACAATCTTTCCGTGGATTTACTTGTTTTCAGTTGCAAATCTAGCTCCTTTGAAGGTCAAGGAGGTTTTGCATAATCAGGCTACCACCAAATTTAAGCCCTGCCATTCCCCTTATTGCACAAAACACCACACAACACTAAGCTTTGTGAAATTCTTCAAATAAGCCTCCTTTTCTTTAGCCTTTTGCCCTTAATAATGTTGCCCCCCCCTTGCCTTATACACACTAAACTTCACACTGGTGCCCCTGCCACCTGTTTCCTATAAAACTATCCTTTCCTCAAATTTTGTCTTAAAGGTTTCATCTTAAAGATAAAGTTTCATCTTAAATGTCTCATGAATAAAGGAAGACTTTTTTGATGCTACACAGTCTGTCTCATATATTCCTATAGAATAGTGCTCAGTTTATAACTCGCTTGTAGCAATTATTATGCTGCATTTTAATGATATGTAGGCATATATGTACCTCTCTAAACTTCATGAGGTTGTGTTAATCTCTCCAATTTTTAACACCTTAACTTTTTATGGGGTTTCATCTTTGCTTACCAATTGTTATTGATCATTTAATGGCTTTAGTAATTTCACCATACATTTTTTTAAAACATCTTTATTGGAGTATAATTGCTTTACAATTGTGTGTTAGTTTCTGCTTTAAAACAAAGTGAATCAGTTATACATATACATATGTCCCCATATTTCTTCCCTCTTGTGTCTCTCTCCCTCCCACCCTCCCTATCCCACCCCTCTAGATGGTCACAAAGCACCGAGCTAATCTCCCTGTGCTATGCGGCTGATTCCCACTTGCTATCTATTATATGTTTGGTAGTGTATATATGTCCATGCCTCTCTCTCAGCTTGTCACAGCTTACCCTTTCCCCTCCCCCTAACCTCAAGTCCATTCTCTAGTAGGTCTGTGTCTTTATTCCCATCTTGCCCCTAGGTTCTTCATGACCATTTCTTTTTTTCTTTTAGATTCCATATATATGTGTTAGCATATGGTATTTGTCTTTCTCTTTCTGACTTACTTCACTCGGTATGACAGACTCTAGCTCCACCTACCTCATTACAAATAAATCAATTTCATTTCTTTTTATGGCTGAGTAATATTCCATTGTATATATGTAACACATATTCTTTATCCGTTCATCTGTTGATGGACACTTAGGTGGCTTCCATGTCCTGGCTATTGTAAATAGAGCTGCAATGAACATTTTTGTACATGACTCTTTTTGAATTATGGTTTTCTCAGGGTATATGCCCAGTAGTGGGATTGCTGTGTTGTATGGTAGTTCTATTTTTCATTTTCTAAGGAACCTCCATACTGTTCTCCATAGTGGCTGTATCAATTTACATTCCCACCAATAGTGCAAGAGGGTTCCTTTTTCTCCACACCCTCTCCGCCATTTATTGTTTGCAGATTTTTTGATGATGGCCATACTGACCGCTGTGAGATGATATCTCATTGTAGTGTTGATTTGCATTTCTCTAGTGATTAATGATGTTGAGCATTCTTTCATGTGTCTGTTGGCAATCTGTATATCTTCTTTGGAGAAATGTCTATTTAGGTCTTCTGCCCATTTTTGGATTGGCTTTTTTGTTTTTTTGATATTGAGCTGCATGAGCTGCTTGTATATTTTGGAGATTAATCCTTTGTCAGTTGCTATGTTTGCAAATATTTTCTCCCATTCTGAGGGTTGTCTTTCCACCTTGCTTATGTTTTCCTTTGCTGTGCAAAAGCGTTTAAGTTTCATTAGGTCCCATTTGTTTATTTTTGTTTTTATTTCCATTCTCTAGGAGGTGAGTCAAAAAGGATCTTGCTGTGATTTATGTCATAGAGTGCTCTGCCTACGTTTTCCTCTAAGAGTTTGATAGTGTCTGGCCTGAAATTTAGGTCTTTAATCCATTTTGAGTTTATTTTTGTGTATGGTGTTAGGTGTGTTCTAATTTCATTCTTTTACATATAGCTTCCCAGTTTTCCCAGCACCACTTATTGAACAGGCTGTCTTTTCTCCACTGTGTATTCTTGCCTGCTTTATCAAAGATAAGGTGACCATATGTGCGTGGGTTTATCTCTGGGCTTTCTATCCTGTTCCACTGATCTATATTCCTGTTTTTGTGCCAGTACCCTACTTTCTTGATTACTGTAGCTTTGTAGTATAGTCTTAAGTCAGGGAGCCTCATTCCTCCAGCTCCGTTTTTCTTTCTCAAGATTGCTTTGGCTATTCAGGATCTTTTGTGTTTCCATACAAACTGTGAAACTTTTTGTTCTAGTTCTGTGAAAAATGCCAGGGGTAGTTTGATAGGGATTGCATTGAATCTGTAGATTGCTTTGGGTAGTAAAGTCATTTTCGCAATGTTGATTCTTCCAATCCAAGAGCATGGTATATCTCTCCATCTATTTGTATCATCTTTAATTTCTTTCATCAGTGTCTTATAATTTTCTGCATACAGGTCTTTTGTCTCCTTAGGTAGGTTTATTCCTAGATATTTTATTATTTTTGTTGCAGTGGCAAATGGGAGTGTTTTCTTAATTTCACTTTCAGATTGTTCATCATTAGTATATAGCAATGCCAGAGATTTCTGTGCATTAATTTTGTAACCTGCTACTTTACCAAATTCATTGATTAGCTCTAGTAGTTTTCTGGTGGCATCTTAGGATTCTCTATGTATAGTATCATGTCATCTGCAAAGAGTGACAGCTTTACTTCTTTTCCCATTTGGATTCCTTTTATTTCTTTTTCTTCTCTGATTGCTGTGTCTAATACTTCCAAAACTATGTTGAATAATAGTTCACCATACATATTTAAACATTTCTTTCCTGAAATTCTTTCATGGGGACTCACTGACATTTATTCTGCATGTATTTTGTAATTATATATTTATTTTATTATTTTTTTTAATATATTTTTTTTATATTTTTATTTTTAGTTCATTTTCAGCAGGGACTAATATGCAGTCTGTTTGGAAGATATGACTTTTCAGGGAGGTTTAGCATTTGCTTTCACCAGGTACCCTAGGTATCACTTTCATGGAAATATCTTTATGCTTGTTTTTTGGCTTGAAGTAAATAAATCAGCTCAAGTGTGGATAACTATTTTTAGATAAGTATTTTTAGGTCAATTTTGTATCTTCAGTGTGAGTTAATTCCAACTCCAAATCCCTCTAACAAAATTGAAATTAACTATTCTCAGGGGAGATTTTTTTTCACCCAGATCATAGGCCAAAAGAGTAAGTTATTTATTTATCTTTCCTGCTATTTAATGGGTTTCTTCAATTCATTCTTTCACTAATCCCTGAAGTATATAATCTCAGTTACCTTGCTGTTACTGAAACCAAGCAGGACACTGTGTGGCTCCTGGGCATGGAAGCCTTTCTGTGTCCCTTGTTTCTTGTTTGTAGGCAATAAACTTCAGCCTCCATGACCTTCCCTGAGTTCCAAAGGGCAGGTTCAAACAGTTGCTAATCAAGGAAGGGAGAGGATACAGAGACAAAGGAGGAGCAGCCAAGAAACAATAGTTCAGCCTTGGGACAGGATCCTCGTTCCACCTCAAGTGATACATATAACAGTATCTTTGATCTCTTCTACAGAACTAAAACCCCCAACAAATGGAAGATGCTAACTACTTGATGAAGCACTCTTCAGAGAAGATCGAGATCGAGACGACTTGAGGCCAGATTAAAGGCATGCTGGCCCTGAACACACCCTGATCCTTATCAACAATCCAACCCTTGAACCTTTGCTGTAAAACTCCTCACCAAATCCTCCTGGGTTTGGACACACAGTTTTTGAAAGGCACGAACATGCTCTGTTCCCCTTTGGCTGGCAAAGCAATAAAGCTATTCTTTTCTACTTCACCCAAAACTCTGTCTCCAAGATTCAAGTTTGCACCAGTGCACAAAGGCCAAGTTTGGGGCAGCAATACCCTCAGACTCTTGCATTTTTGCCCCTTTACTGTGTGTATTCTCTAAGACCCTAATAACTAGGTTATACAAATCTCTGCAGTGGGTCCATGTATTGAAAATGCTTTTTAAAAAAGTCAAACAAGAATCCTATATCCAGCAAAACTGTCCCTCAAAAGGGAGGGAGAAATTAAAGACATTTCCAGGTTTACCAATGCTTCTCCCAGGTCAAATATACTATTAACTCCCTTTCAAGAATTTTTCATTTTAGTTGTATTTTTTGACTCCCAAATTTCCACTTGGTTCTTTTAAAATAATATTCTATTTCTTTATTGTTATTCTCTATTTGATATGACATTGTCATTGTACCTTCCTTTACTTCTATAATGATGGATTCCTTTGAACATATTTATAATGACTACCTTGAAATCTTCATCAGTTAAATCTGACATCTGTTTACTCTCACAAGTAATTTCAGTTGCCTGCTTTTTGGGGTATATGGGTAATACTTTCCTATTTCTTTGCACGTCTCATAATTTTTTGTGGAAAACTGGAAATGTTAGGTCACATATTGTTTCAACTCTGGGTTAGATTATTTTAGTAAAGTCTATTATCCTCCCCCCCTACCCACACAGTGTAAAGCATCTAACACAGCTCTTCAGGGGGTGCAGTTTCTAGTAGGGGGTGCAGTTTCTAGTAAGCCCAAGATCACCCTGCAATGACATGGCTTTTTTCTGTCTCTTTGCTTCTTTCCCTGACCACACACCGCTGTCAAGATTCAATAACTTCCTACTGATTGCTCTCTTGTTTTCAATTATGCCCTGGGTGTCTAAATTGCTATAGGAACTTCTCCAATCAAAAATTTTGTTTTCAAAGGACAGTCCCCAAGGTTACTGTTTAGACTTGCTCTTATCCCAGGAGGACTCCTTCCAGCTGTCTCTTTCCCCAGTTGTCTTTGGCAAACTAACCGGCATACAGTTTAGCCTGTATCTCCAATGCGTCTACCAAGCTCCTCCCAATTGCATAACTTCCACTGTATTTGAAAGCTTCTTTAGGCTAGAACTCCACACTCTGTTGCAATTGAAGTCAGTTCCATTGGGAAGAAATTCTGAGCAATCAAGGTAGAACATTTACAATATTCAAAGACCTATAGAATGTAGGTACTCTTTTCTGTTATGATTTTTTTTTTTTTTTTTTTTTTTTTTTTGTGGTACGCGGGTCTCTCACTGTTGCGGCCTCTCCCGTTGCAGAGCACAGGCTCCGGACGCGCAGGCTTAGCGGCCATGGCTCATGGGCCTAGCTGCTCCGCGGCATGTGGGATCTTCCCGGACCGGGGCACGAACCCGTGTCCCCTGCAACGGCAGGCGGACTCTCAACCACTGCGCCACCAGGGAAGCCCTATGATTTTTTTAAAAATGCAAACTTACTATGCTCTATGGTAAAAATTTCCTCTTTTGTGTTTATTTTATTTCTTTAAGCATACATTTTGATAAAGGTTTTCAAGTCTCAGGCACTGTTCCCTGTGCTTGAAAACTATTAGCTTGCTTAAACTTCATGCAGCCTGTAAGGTATATGTAATGAAGGGTGGAACTGAAGTTGAACACAGGAATTCTGATTTCAAAGGTCCAACTTTTAATCACTACTATATATATATATATATATATATACATATATATATATATATATATATATATATATATGGTGATGCAAACTGTATGGTGATAGGGTGATGCAAAAGTGATGATAGCTTTTACAGAGTCATCTCTGTAAAATGTGGTTCAGACACTTACAGATTCAGCCAGTACTTACCAAATTGAGCTTCCCTGGTCTCATCTGTGAAATAGCAAAAATAATCACCTAATCATGTTGTAGAGTGGATTAAATGAGATCATGTGTATGAAGTGCCTGATAAGATACCTGGCTTAATATTATTAGTTATCTTACTTTACCTTTAAGAGAGTATTTTGCTGTTAATTTTTATTTATTCTTTATAGACATCACTGTAATTTATCATTTTCTATTTGCCACAACTTAAGAGAGACAATCCCTGATAAAAGAATCAGAAGCTAAAGAAAAGATATCTCCTTAAAATGTCAAAGTCACTGCACATCAGGGCTTAATTTTGTTTATAACACATCAATGAAGAAACAAAGAATAAGGTCTATAGAACAATGGCATAATACTCCACTATTGCAAAGGAAAAGGGAAATTTCTGGTATTGATAGATAAGGTCTGGAATGAAAGACCTCTGCCCCCTGGATTTTTCTCTTTCACAGGTTCTCTGTTCTTCTAGATGTTGATTCCATTATCCTGTTACTTCCTAGGGACCTGTTGCCTCATCTCTAAAGCACTTGGGGATCTAGTTTCGGTTTTCTAGACCTTAAGAGTGGGCTGTGGACCAGCAGCTTCAGCATCACTTGAGAACTTGTTTGAAACACAAGCATGCTAAGGCAGAAATGCCAGCGGGTAGGGCTGGGCAATCTTTCTTAACAAATCCTTCAGGTGATTATGATGTTATCTACGGTCTGAGAATCACTGTTTTATACAATTGCAAATGCTGCCTCTGGGAAGAGCTCTTCATGTATGGGCTTTTGCTCAGGAAGCCCTGTGTGGGGCCACCTTTGAATCAAGTGCCCACTCCTGGTCACAGGAGTTGCCTAGTGCTGCACTGGTGAACAGTAAGCTGATTCAACATTGCCAGACAATTCAGAAGAGTTTTCTTCCAGCCCAAACGATGGCACATATTATCATCGAACATTTAGGAGGTGACCACCATCCTCCACTCTGTAGATTTCCAGACACATTAGCTTACTTTGGATTTCTTAAAGTAGCCTTGTTTGCTACTGCCCTTGGCCTTTGCCCAGCCTGTTTTCTGTGCCTGAAGTTCTTTTTCTCCCTTTCTTTACCAGTTAATACTAACTTTCCCTTCTAATCTCAACTTAAATTTCAGTTCCTTGAGTGTGGCATTTTCTGAGTCCATGATTGAAGTTAAGTTCTTCCTCCTTCCTTCCCTCCTTTCCTTCTTTCTTTTTTTTTTTTTTTTTTTAATTGCTCATAGAACAATTTCAGTTTGCAATCATCATACTTTCATTTATGGGGTATTTGGATTCATATCTGTGTTCCTTAGGAGACTACAATCTCCATTAGGACCAAGAATGAACCTGTTTTTGTTCACAAATGCATCCACAGTTGGGACACTCAACAAATATACACAGGGCTTCCCTGGTGGTGCAGTGGTTGAGAGTGTGCCTGCCAATGCAGGGGACACGGGTTCGTGCCCCAGTCCGGGAAGATCCCACATGCCATGGAGCGGCTAGGCCCATGAGCCATGGCCGCTGAGCCTGCGCGTCCGGAGCCTGTGCTCTGCAACGGGAGAGGCCGCAACAGTGAGAGGCCCGCGTACCGCAAAAAAAAAATACACACAGATAAATAAATGACAGACGAAGTTCCATTTTATCAATATTTTGTGTTATTTAGTAGTTAATTCATGTCCATGAAGAAATACCATTTAGTTTCTGATTATTTAATTTGACAAATTTTTATTGAGTACTTGTTATGTGCCAGACATTCTTTCAGTGCTGGAGACAGAGCAGTGAGATAAACAAAGTACTAGCTCTCATGGAGCTTATATTCTAATTTCTGTCAAAGACCCATAAGTAAAGCTATGAAGCTAGGTTGCTGAAAATTCCACTTCTAACTTCTATAACAGAATTTTAAAAATCTGAATTACAATTAAATTAAGTTGAAGAAAATATATTTAGTATAATTAAAGAGAATATATGTGACTATATAAATTGAGGTAATTCTTAAATTTGAAATGCCTTGTTACAAAAATTATTCTGAAACAAAAAAGGGGACTTGGTCTCCAGCATACCTTTCCAAAATGTAAAAAACAAGTCCTCAAATAATAACAATAGCCTCAGTGGAAAATGTATATTTATATTTCAAAAATAAAGCTTTAATTGAAAATACAATAATTTCTGTTTCTTGGTAATGAAATGCTAATGGTAGACAGACTTTTAGGAGAGTAATTTAAAATGAATGGAGCAAGTTTTTGATTTGGTTGGGAAAGTTTATTTTTAAAGGGAATTAGCTGCACTTTAGGAGGTAAGAGGGGAGAAGAGACAGGAGAGGAAAACTGCTGATCTTGTTGGCAAATGCACATGTACATAACCTACACAATCAAATATATTACCTTTAATTAATAGAGCAGAATAATTAATGTCTGTATAAACTGGCTACCCTGGCATTGGTTGTTTCAGCCCTACTTCAGATGTTCAAGTATTGGCCTCCATGACCAGAATCAGAGGTAAAGAAGAAACTGCTTGGAGCGATATTAGGCCCTGTTTTCTAGAGTTGTAACTTGTTAAAGTGCCTGGTAACTCTCTTATGACTGTGTTTGGTCAGCCTGATTATTTCTACAGCTATGTAGCAGCTGCCCACAGTTCCTAGCAAGAGGCAGAAACAGAAATGCAGCTGAGCCCCCTTCATTAGTTGGATCTTCTTGCACCTAATTTGCATTTCTTCCCTCCTCTTTTCCTCTGTTTGGAAGTAATCTTACCAACCATAAGGAATTCTCCAAATCAAGGAGTGACTCCTCCTTCTGAAAATTTAAAGAAAATTTAATCTTTCCTAATTGAGGAGCACTTTTAGCTTTTTAAACTGGTCACATTGGAGAGCTGGAACTGTTGGTTTGTCAGTCATTGTTAACTAAGTCAGATACACTAAAGTAATGAAAACATAGGAGAAAAGAAAGAAAGGAAGGAAAGAAGGAGGGAGGGATGGAGGGAGGGAGGGAAAGAAAGTGGGAAAGAGGGAGAGTGGAGGAAATGAAGAAGAAAGAAATGAGAGAAAGAGAAAGAGAGAGAAAGGGGGAACCCACTAACCACATCCTTATATCAGTCTAAGTCCTTTAGGGAAGTTTTGTAAGCTTTAATGTGATCCCTCTTCTTACTGGAACTCCCTTTTTTTTTTTTTTTATTACAAATAAAAACATGGCATGTCTTTGAAGTCTTAACTGCATCAAAGACTTGCTCCCATTAATTTTAAATTACTCTCCTAAAAGCCTGTCTACAGTTAGCAGTTTATGAAAAGGATGCCCTGTTTTGCTGTCCACTGGGTTCTCAAAGCAGAAGAACCTCTTAATTGATATTCCTGCATTTTTTACATCAAATATTAGTGAGCAGAACAATGCCCTTTAACTTGTAAAATAGCCACATCTTTGGAGATTCTTGAGGCAGATAGGACTGAAGAAATGCCTCTGGCTCACACTCTGGAGTTCTGGATTTAGAACTGAACTAGAAATTAAGGAATTGAATTTACCCCTGAAGTCAGTGAAGTCCTGACTTTTGATTGGTTTCTATGGCAGTCAGAGAGACAGTGAAATATTCTTGGACATAAACTAGCATTTTTAAGGTATTTAAAAAATTCAATGTTGTAACGCAGGATTTGTTAGACTTGCAGATTTGAAGGAGGTGAATAAAATTAAGTATATGCTGAATTTATTAAACAGATACATTTGTTTCATATTTTTTATGTTCTTCCTGTACAAAATGTCCATATCTGTTTATATCACTATTTAATGATTCTTTACATCATAAAATTTTACCTATATCTTAATTTTATTCTCCCTTCAACATGTCTTGTAGATCAAAGAAGTAGACCAACCTAAGAATAGCCCATCATATAGCTGAAGACCAGTATTAAGTAACCCATTAAATCTCTCTTCTTAACAAGAATCATTCAATAGCTTTTAACCATGAGGCTTTTGCACATACAAATAAATTCAGGGGAATGATAATAAAAATCACCAGACTTGTGGTATTCTATCAAAATGATTATTTGGAAAAATAAATCAATTTATTCCTTAGAAGACAACTAATTAAACTGCATTTTGGTCTAATTTTTATTTAGTAAATTAATACTGTTAAAAAAGACTTTAATTGGTTGCCTAACAAGTTGAAGATTAAATTGTTTTAATTTTTTTACATCTGTAATTTTTAAATGTATTGCCTCTATTGCTTCATTCATTTGCAAAATACAAAATTAAGTGAAGTGATGCCATGTATTAGGAAATTTTATCTCCTAAAGTCTCCTCCGTGGTGATACTTGGCAAAATTCTGGGAATAAGAAGTCTAAAAGAATAATATATTTCTCAGTGTATTGTTATTGATAACCAAGAACTCAATGATAAGCAAAATTGTTTCATGTTATGAAAGCAGCTTGTCCATACCAAACTGAGAATTCTAACTACTTAATATCTTAACAAAGGTTGTAAAAGAAAATTATAGTCAGCACAGGGTTGTATGTGGCTTCCTTGCCAACAACTGCCAAGAGAATAGTTATCCAAATAACTGAATTAGCCACACAATTTTTCACTGATGGGGTCCCCTCCTTGATATTCAAATATTTATGGCTCCTTCTAACATAAAATGACACAAAATATTTTTAGTCTTCTTTATGTCAAATCTGAAAATAAATCTCTCCTGGTATTATCTAACCCTGGTGATAGGTTATAATGTTACCCAGGAGGCCACCCTCTAAGTATTGGGTTGGCTAAAAAGTTCGTTCAGGTTTTTCCGCAACTTCTAACGGAAAACCCAAACAAACTTTTTAGCCAACCCAATACTTGGAAAGAAAACATAGTCTTTGAAACTGACAAATATCTTGGAGGTCATTTTGTTCAAATGCCTCATTTTAAAGACAATAAAACTGAGGGCCAAAGAGGTTGGTGACTTTCCCAAGGACACCAAATTTAATCATAAATAGATCAAGAATAGTGCCTGGATAAGGTTGGAAACTGAGAGTCAACCACTGAGTAGCAGAAAGAAGCTTGGGTAGTAGAAAGAACCACTGGGATTCAGAGGAAATCTGATGCCAGGAACAGCAAGGGGCCAAGAAGCAAAACAGTGAATTGGTTTAAAGAATATTGCCAGCAAGGTCCCGTGAAGTTGACTGTTAGCATCGTACAGCAACTTGGTTCATTTTGAAGGTCCATGTGTTAGTCCCATGGGAATGATTCTACTGACTCTAAACAGGCCATGGAAGAGCCAAGAGAAATGTCAGCTCTCCTGATGTGGGTTTAAATGTGATCCTTATTTTTTTCCCAGCCAGCTATTGATATCTTCCATCCCATGGCAAAGATTTTTGCTGTCCTCCACCCTAATTCACTTACACAAAACTATGGAGATGATTGATTAGGAAAAATAGAACTTAGGCACAACTCGATTCAATGGAAAATCCCAGTGAAGGTGGGTGTGTATATCTAACAGAGTTGATTTAGCATACTGCTTATAAGCATAGGATCTGGGAACAAAGTACCAGGGTTCAGATCCCAGCTCTGTCCCTAGCAGTTTGACTTTGGGCAAATTGTTTTTCCTTGCTTTGGTTCTTTAAATTCATCTATTAAATGGAAGTAAGAAATAATAGGGCTGTGATGAGTACTAAATGAGATAACACAAATAAAACAGTGTCAGGCACAAAGTAAGTGAAACTGTGATACCTAAGGGATTCCAATGGAATCTGTCTCACCATACATTCAGAAATCACAAAGTTTTTTTTTTTAAAAGGCAACTCTGTATTTTCATACAAGAAATTTGTCTATCTATTTGGCATTATACACAATTTGAAAAGACTTCACAAAATTTGAAGAGACAGGTTATCTGCTATAGATAACTTGTAAAAGAGGATTTGAGGAAAAGTGAATTTTGCTTTATAATGAAAATCAAATGAATTCAAATATAAATTTCTAGGTTTCATTGTTAAAATGAATGAGTCATCTTGGGTCCAAACATGAAAGAATTTGGTTTTATAATCCTAAAATTTCTATGGAACCAAAAAAAAAACCCAAATAGCCAAAGCAATCTTGAGAAAGAAGAACAAAGCAGGAGACATCATATTTCCTGATTCCAAACTATACTGCAAAGCTATAGTAATCAAAACTGTATGGTACTGGCACCAAAACAAACATATAGATCAATGGGATAGAATAGAGAGCTCAGAAAAAAACCCATGTATATATGGTCAATTAATTTATGACAGAGGAGCCAAGAATATACAATGGGGAAAAGATGGTCTCTTCAATAAATGGTGTTAGGAAAACTGGACAGCTATGTGCAAAAAATGAAATGGACCACTTTCTTACAGCACATACCAAAATGAACTCAAAATGGATTAAAGGCTTAAATGTAAGACCTAAAGCCATAAAACTCCTAGAAGAAAACATAGGTAGTATGCTCTCTGATATTGTCTTAACAATATATATATATATTTATCTTTCTCCTCAGGCAAGGGAAACAAAAGCAAAAATAAACAAATGAGACTACATCAAACTAAAAAGCTTTTGCACAGTGAAGGAAACTATTAACAAATGAAAAGGCAACCTACTGAATGAGAGAAGATATTTGCAAATGATATATTTGATAAGGTGTCAATATCTAAAACATATAAAGAACTCACAGAACTCAATATCAAAAAGAAAACAGTCCAATTAAAAAATGGACAGAGGATCTGAATAAACATTTTTCCAGGGAAGACATACAGATGCCCAACAGACACATGAAAAGATGCTCAAGATCAATAATCATCAGGGAACTGTAAATCAAGACTGCAATATCACTTCACACTTATTAGAATGGTTATTATCAAAAAGATAAGAATCAACAAGTGTTGGTGAAGATGTGGAGAAAGTGGGACCCTCATGTATTGTTAGTAGGAATGTAAGTTGGTGCAGCCACTGTGGAAAACAGCATGGAGGTTCTTCAAAAATTTAAAAATAGAACTACCATACAATTCAGTAATTCCACTTCTGGATAGTTATCTGAAGAAAATGAAAACACTAATTTGAAAAGATATATGCAAACCTATGTTCCTTGCATCATTTTTACAATAGCCAAGGTATGGAAGCAACCTAAGTCTTCATTGATAGATGAATGGATAAAGAAGGTGTGAGATATATGCAATGGAACATTACTCAGCCATAAAAAAGAATGAAACCTTATCATTTGCAAAACATGGATGGACTTGGAGGGTATTATGGTAAATGAAATAAATCAGACAGGGTATGATTCTATACTGTATACTTATTTATATGTGGAATATAAAAAAAACAAAAAATCAAAGTAAAACAGAAACAGACTCATACATTCATAGATACAAAGACCAAACTGGTGGTTACCAGAGGAGAAAAGGGTGGGGGGTTGGGTGAAATAGGTGAAGGGGATCAAGAGGTACAAATTTCTAGTTATAAAATAAATGTCATGGACATATAATGTACAGCATGGGAAATATAGTCAATAATTCAACAATTTTGTATGTTAATTGATGGTTACTAGACTTATCATGGTGATAAATTCATAATGTATATTAATTTTGAATCACTATCTTGTACATCTGAAACTAATATAATATTGTATGTCAACTGCACTACAATCAAAAAAATTTTTAAATATATTTTTTTAAAGAACACAGGCAGCTCTCTAGGGACTGCTGAGGGGTAAAAAAGCCAGTCTCAAAAAGGTTATATACTGTCTGATTCCATTTATATAACATTCTTGAAATAACAAAATTATAGAGATGAAGAACAGATTAGTGGTTGCCAGAGGTTAGGGAGGGAAGTGACTGTAGGTATAAAATAGTAGCATGAGAGATCTTTGTGGTGATGGAACAGTTCTGTATCTTGATTGTGATGGTGATTACACAAATCTACACATCATACAATTGGATGGAACTAAACACATACACACACACACACAAATGAATGCATTAAAACTGGTGAAATCTGAAAGGGCAAAAAAGAAGGCAAAAAAAAACCCTTGAGAATAAGGAAATAAGAAAATTAGTATCTACTGTACACTAATTATGTGCTAGTAACTCTTTTAAGTGCTTTAAAATCAGACCCAATAAACAACTTGAGTACATTTTACAAACATAATTGTGAGTGAATAAAATCAAATCTCAGGATACTATATGCAATACTATTCCAATTAAAATTAAAATAGGCAAAATTAATATTTTAGTGTTATATACCAAACTGATTTAAAATATTTTTTTAAAAAAATTATGAACGTGATTATCATAAAAAGCAGAATAGTAGTTACTTAAGTGAGAAGAGGATGAGCCTGTGTAATGGAGAAGGAATAAATGGGGAACATGGGTTCAGAAGTGCCCCAAGGGTTGGATGTGTACTTGTACACTGTGTTTATTCACTTTCATAGTGTAATATTACATTTCAGAAAAATAAACAACAAAGACTTAAGAGGCAAACATATACAAAATTGCCATAATTTCTAGAGACTATACTGCTTTGCTAGAAATGCTAATAATTGTGCTAAATGAGACCTGATTCAACCTGCATATCAAATATCCATCTCAGCAACAAATGCCTGATTCCATGGGCAATTTGTAGACAGGAAATATACAGCAAATTGTTGCTCAGCAGATATATATCACAAGTTTAATGAAGATGGCAATGTTTCAATACCAAATGAGGAATGAAACTTGTCAGAACCATGATGTCTGTGAAGAGGAATGATACATGAAGCATTTCATCATCCTCATAATGTCTTAGTAAAATAATTATCTGCCTTTTAAATTGAGAAATTGACTTGGAAGAATGCTTCAGCTTGTGGTTTTGTAGTAATAGAAGCCAAGGGAGTAATGGGGTAAAATATACTTAATGATGAGTCAAAAGTGAAACTGGTTTGGCAAATTTACCTCATCTCAGTGGCCAATAATTAACTTACAGTGAAAACTGAAACCAACTACACTAATGTGTAACTGAAGCTCAGTTTTTCAAGGCACCAACTAACTATAAATTTCATGAACTATTGATTTCTATGTAAGATCGAAGGTATTTATTAGCTCTCATTGAGTGATATATTGCATTCATCAGCTCCGAAAATTCCCAATAATTGTTAATGATGTTTCTAGATCGGTGCCAGATTGTATTTTCCACAGATGGCTGTGACATTCTCTCTATTCACATATGTTTTCTAAGATCTTACTATTGCCCCATCATGAAGTATGAGCTGATTCTCTCCATATGAAACTAAATAGGAATATTACTTATTTGTAATCAATAAAATGTGGTAAGTATGATGCTGTATAATTCTTGGGGCTGAGTCATAAAAGGTGATGCCACTTCTGTCTTACTTGCTGGAATACACATTCTTTAGCCCTTCAGAGGTCTTATAAAACATTGACTGCTCTGAGGCTACCCTGTTATGAGGAAGCCAAAACTATCCATCATATAAAGAGCACGTGGTGAGGGCATTAATCTACAGGAAGAGAAAAAGATGCCCTGGCAAATGCCAGCTGGTTGCTGCTCCAGCCCTCCCCCTTGTCAACTTTATATGTCGTTTCTACAGTTATCATCTAACTGCAATCACAATTCAAAGCCAAAATTCTTTCCAAATTTCTTACCCACAAAATTCATGAGATAATATAATATTTGTTGTTGTCTTAAGTCACTAATATTTAGGTTGATTTGTCACCTGGCGATAACTGACCAACTGCGTTATTCTCTTGAACTTCAAGGCTATTTATTCTCATTGAAAGATTAAATACAATATTCAGGAGACTTCATACAAATATTCACATGATAGTTGCAATTGATTAGCTCAAGATATTTGACCAACCCTTGGAAAAGTTCGATATCATGCGTTTGATTTCTGAGGTGGCCACTTAGGATCATTTTGATAAACCCATAAATGCAGACTTTGGGTCCACAATATATAATCTGAGGTGTCATCAGCAAAAATAGCAGAGTAAGTTCCTCTGAAAAATCCTCTCCTCTATAAAAGCTATGAGAACATTGGCAAACATTGTCAGAATTAAATATTTCAAAACTGTGGAAATAAACCAAAGACTTGTGGTATTTCCTGGAATATTTATTCAAGAAAAAATGGCTGAATCTCAGAATCTAGGAATAGTGAGTTATATGGCATTTTATTTATTTATTTATTTTTAATTAATTAATTTATTTATTTTTGGCTGTGTTGGGTCTTCGCTTCTGTGTGAGGGCTTTCTCCAGTTGTGGTAAGTGAGAGGCCACGATGCACGGGCCTCTCACTACCGCGGCCTCTCTTGTTGTGGAGCACAGGCTCCATACGCACAGGCTCAGTAGTTGTGGCTCACAGGCCCAGTTGCTCTGCGCATGTGGGATCTTCCCAGACCAGGGCTCGAACCCATGTCCCCTGCATTAGCAGGAAGATTCTCAACCACTGCGCCACCAGGGAAGCCCCTATATGGCATTTTTAATTGCCTTATTCCCACCCTCAGCTCCAGAGTGGACCTAAAAACAAATAGCCTGCAATTATCATGAAAACTAGCAGCCTGACAACCACTGGTAGCAAAATGGATTTGGAGTTCCTTCAAAATTCCATTCCTATAGAAATATCATTATTTGGCCTGCTTAGTGGGTCACTAGGCTTACACTTCTTGAAAGGCTTTCTTGATTTGGCATGAGTGGAAGTTTGCCTGATATAAACCACCTTTTCCCTGGGAGTATTTGTTGAAACAGAAACAATTGTATAACATCACAGTTATCTGTGGTGGTAGATAGTGGTTGGTACAAACAATAGGCAAACCAAAAAGCTTAAAAGAAAAAGTGGGGGGAATGGGATGTCCATAAAGAATTTTAAAAAGAAATGTTCCTGAGAATCTCAGGCATATGTAGGACTGTGCACATACCCAGGACTGTGAGCACACTCAGGCAAGACTTGAGAAGCTGTAAACTCTGACTAACATTGAGGTTCTGTGTAAGTAGGAAGTGAAGGCTAAGGCAGAGTTGTAAAATGCCTGACTGTTGAAGATTTACCCCAACACACACACAAAATCCTTCATCAAAGGCAGTAAGATTTAATGGTTTCTCTGTACAATCATTAGATGATCATTAAGATTACTGAGCAGAGACATTGGTGGACACACACAACAAAACATATATACTAGAAAAGGTATAAAGTTTTATTCTGATAAATTCTGTAGATATCTAAGATTCATTTCTAGGTATATAATTGTTCTTTTTTTTTTCTTTTTCCTCATGTAAATTGTATTTTGTGGGGGGGTTAATATTTTACTAGCTCTTTTGGTTGTTTTTTATTTTATCAAAAAGAGCTATACATTTATCTCTATCAATTATTCTAACCACTTTAATGCTTCTTATTTCTATAAGTTTTTTATTCATTCTGTCTTGTTTCCTAGGCAAATAATCCTGTAATCTGAGAATAATATAAGTTTTAGTTCTCCTCTTTTAAATGTATATCTCCTTTTTTTTCTTGTATTCATTTCATTTATTGCTAGTTTGGCAAAAGAAGACTAAGTAACCATAATGGTGATGGAATTCTTGTCTTGTGATCTGTGGGGATACTTCTACTATCATCATTTTGCAAGGTGTTGACTTTGAATATACGCATGTTAAGGAATGGTCCTCTATTTTATTTTATTATTTTATTCTATTTTATGAACCAGATATGGATGTAAAACTTTGACAGTTACCTTTTTGGCATAAATGGAATGAAAATATGCTATTATATATTAATTTAAATTAATAGATTTTTCTAACCTTGAATCATCTACACCTTCTATTTTATATTGCATTATTTGTTGTCAAAGAATATGGACTATTGTAAATCTACTTTAAAAAAATATATTGGAACTTTGTGGCCTAATACATTGTAAACAAACTCTTATCAATAATGCATTTATCACTAATATCTCTTTAATTCCCTTTAAAGAGAATGTGTACACTATATTTTTAAGGTACAAAATTTGACCTATATGTAATGCAACAATCTTAGCTATTATTCAGTTTTTCTCTATTATTCTTTATTCTATACTTATTTTCCCATGAGCTGACAGCATTAAGGTCAAGTCTTTTTTTTTTAATTTTTATTTTATATTGGAGTATAGTTGATTAACAATGTTGTGTTAGTTTCAGGTGTCCAGCAAAGTGATTCAGTTATATATACACACGTATCTATTCTTTTAAAAATTATTTTCCAATTTAGATTATTACAGAGTATTGAGCAGAGTTCTTTGTGCTATACCTACTTGTCAAGTAGGTCCTTGTTAGTTATTTATTTTAAATATATCAGTGTGTACATATCAATCCCAAACTCCAAATTTATCCTTCCTCCCCACATTTCCCCCTGTTAACAAGTTCATTCTCGAAATCTGTGAGCCTGTTTCTGTTTTGTAAATAAGTTCATTTGTATCATTTTTTTCTGTTCCATATATAAGCAATATCATATGATATTTGTCTTTCTCTGTCTGATTTACTTCACTTAGTATGATAATCTTTAGGTCCATCCATGTTGCTGCAAATGACATTATTCCATTCTTTTTAACAGATGAATAGTATTCCATTGTATATACATACCACATCTTGTTTATCCATTCATCTGTTGATGGACATTTAGGTTGCTTCCATGTCTTGGCTATTGTAAACAGTGCTGCAGTGAACATTGGGGTGCATGCATACTTTTGAACCATGTTGTTCTCTGGATATATGCCCAGGAGTGGGATTGTTGCATCATATGGTGGATCTATTTTTAGTTTCTTGAGGAAACTCCACACTGTTCTCCATAGTGGCTGTACCAATTTACATTCCCACCAACAGTGCGAAGCATCCTATGGTTATTTTCTGAATCTCAAATAGTGAAGCAGAAATTGACTACTTTGTAACCCACAGAATCCACACTCTGGCTCCCTGACTTGTAGACTGAGTGTTATTATGGCAAGAAAGGGAATATACAATTTCCCTTTCCCTCCATTTTGTCCTTCACACTGTTATATTTTAAAGCAAAAGCAATGGCACATTTCTAGACAGATCTTTTAGTGGCAGAGATTGTTGTCTCCAAAAAACACTTGCATGATGAAGAAAAGATAATTACTAGCAGTTCTCATTTAACTCCCCTGTTTGACCTGTGCAAAAGTCAGATGGGTAATGATTGTAAATATCTGCATGCTTCATCAAGTAGTATTGTCAATCACAATTGTAGTTTTGGAGTGGTATATTGGAACAAATCAATCCAGTCCCTGACAACTCATATGTGACCATTGACTTAGCAAGGGCTTTCTCCCTTGTACTTAGTAACAGGATAATGAGAAGTCATTTGCCTATACTTATCAGCAACATTATTTCTTTACTGTCTTGCTGCAAGGATATGTCATCTCTCCTATTTCTAACATAAGAAACATATATTTGCTTAATGACTGTTAATCCATCCATGACAACCCTGCTGATGAATGAAAAGCCATTAAATATATATGTATATATGTTATATTTATACACATAATATATATAATGTATATAAAATAAGTTTCAGTGGGAAAGTTGGGATTCTTGCCATCCCAATGTAATATTACTAATAAGTCTAAGAGAGAGAAAAATGTATTAATTGAACAGTAAAAACAACTTTGTGTCAGTAATAAATTAGAATTGGAAAGTAAATAAATAAAGGCTGTAAATAAAATGCAATGTTCTGAAAATTTATTGTACTTGCCAAAGAAGAAAGGGAAGACTTAATAGTGGATGCTGGAAAAAGATATGAGGGGTCATTCTTTGGAAGGTGATGGAGAGTCTGGTTGATTGATGTTCAGAAAGGCATTTGGTAACAGAATCAGGTGTGCTTATAATAATATTCTTTCCCTTGAGAACATGACCCTGGAAGAAGCATCTAAAGTGTTAGACACTGGCATTTCTCTATAAGGAATAGAATCTCTGGATGATTGAAAAACTGCCTGTTGAAGCATGTGGAAATATTGTTTCTTCCTGCAGCAAAGAAGGGGCTTAGAAGATGTACCTTCTTTATCACTCTCACTTGGCCTACATAAGCAAAGAAAAAAAAAAAAGTTCATCCAATCATGGTGTGCAATTCAGATGTGTTCTATGTGATATGCTCTCACTGGGTAATGTTGGCTAGTATAAATTGGTTGGTGTGTCTTTTCCTGAAATATTATTATTGAGATATCACTTATAGCATATTTATTTAGTGTGTTTCAAGCTGAAAAATAATTATTTATGACAACAGTAAAAGAAGAGGTCATTGTCCAAAGATTGATCAAACTTTTCCGGAGCTATGATAGCAAAAGGTGATTAATGAAATACACATTCTATGAGTTAAGCTTCTATGGTGCAGTGGGACCCTGGTCATATCTCAGAGATTACCACACTGCCCGACTGCATTGATGACATTGCACAAATTCAACAGTGAGCTGGAAGTATTAAGTATCTTACTACTTAATAAGACACACGCATAGCCAAAAGTGGAAAATAAACCCCCCAAATCTCAGGAAACTGTGATCAGGGGGATTTCAAAACATCCTTTCTAAAGGGAGAGATAAGTTATTACAGTTACACTGCCCACCACCAAGAAAGAGGTACATCACTTTTGGGTCTTTTAGATATGGAGGCAATATACAGAACATTTGGGGATGAGGCTCATTGGACTCATTTTCTAGGTTATCCTTAAGGATGCCCTTTGAGTAGGGTCTGGAATAAGAAGGAATTCTATAGCAGGTTAGATTTTGGTTGTCATCTGATCTGTCCTGATACTTGGGCCTTATGACCCACCAGACCCAATAGTACTGGGATGTTTGTGGCCAGAAATGATGTTTCATGAAACCTCTAGCAGTAGACTTCTAGGTTTTTAAAGTAAGGCCATTTCATCTTCAGACAACAGATATTCTCTATTTGAAACTTCTGGCTTGCTACTGGGCCTTAATAGACTGAATACTTAATTATGGAACATCAAGTGATTGTGCAGCCTAAATTACCTATCATGCTCTGAGCATTATCTGATCCACTGAACCATAAAATTGGGTGTGCACAGCAGCATTCCATTATAAAAGATGAATCATATTTGTGAGACCATGACTAAGCACCTTAAAAGGTATAAATAGAATGGCATGAGTAACATTTCCATTTTGTCTCCTTTTTCTATGCTGCCTCTCCTTCATTCCATGAACATGAACTCAGGGTAAGCTCATTATGACCAGTTAGTAAATGAGGAAAAACCTTAGGCTTGGTTTGTGGATGGAAGGGCATGGCATGCTGGTACCAACCAGAAGTAGAGAGCTGTTGTTTTCAACTGTACTCAGGAATGGCCCTCAAAAACAGCAGTGGTCATCGTATGGTGCTCTCTTTATACAGCTAGAGTTCAAAAATTTAAGAATTAAGTGTTTGAGGCAGAAGTGACTTCTTTCACTTTTATACATAAAACCCACATAAAGAATTTTTGCTTCCTGTCCCCATCAACTTTGGATGTAAGAGCCTTGGAAGTCCCAGTGCCCATCATGGGGAAGTTTCTTCCAGGCATCTGGCCATGGTTCTGATGAATTCACACTCTCCACCCTGGACCAATATTTTGGACTTATCATGTCACTGGGCAGAAAAGGGAATTACAGTTTTAGGTAGAATTTCATTACAAGGTAAGATTAGTATTGATATTACACAATGTGGGCAAAGGAGGACCATATATGGAACACAGAGGATTTCCTGGTAGCACCTTTTAATATTGTCTTTGAAAATAACCCTAGTCAATAGAAAATCATGGTAACCCAAGATTCAGATCCCACAGGAATGAAGGCTTGGGTTACCATGCTAGTAAAATATCCCAACCAGCTAAGGTACTAGCATAAGACAACCAAAATAGAGTGAGTGTAGGACAAAGGCAGCTTTAATTAAAATCTTAAGTTGCATGCATGACCAGCTATATACCAGCTAGCTATAGGGACTGCAACAATCTCTTTTCTGCCAGATCTTTGGCTAATACATCATATTTGATATGGATGTCTCTCTGGACCTTTAGTTTTCATAAGCGAAGCACAGCTGGACCTCCTTGATTACCTGCATGCCTTATCAGGGTACTGTTTTTGATCTTCCCTCAGTCCTGAGTTTAAAGGCCGGATATTGATGGTTGTGTTACCTCAGCTTTCCAGTTGTCTCTGGATGGGGCATCCTAATTGAAGTTATGAGTAGCTGTGGCTTATGGATTGAGTGAAAACTTTTCCTACACATTTTTATTTTCTTGTAATGGAGTTCCTTTCAACTACACTGTAGTTCATTTAGCATGTTGCCTTAGTTGAGGTGTTTGTCAACGATGAATTATCCCCAAATTCAAGAGCTCTATCTAGATTTGCTTCCAACAATTTTTCAACACAGGGCTTTTGTAATACTGTTTAAACACCCTCTTCTGAGAAGTCAAACTCATTGTCAGACGATCTAAGAGAGAGGAACGGGTGAATCCTTTGTGAAATATAAGAGTTTTAATCATTGTGTTCTTAGTGTATATTGGAGTCAGATTTGTATGGGGGATTCCCTTAAGTTTATATTTCTTTTGTTTTTAGTACTTATTGTTTACAAATTCTGTTGGTTATTGGTTAAAATTTGATTATCTCTCTGTTTTTATTTTGCATCTTCTCAGCCATGGAAACACAATACACATTGTCCAGACAGGAAACCAAAAGTTGAGTAAAGATGCAGTTGAAAAATTGAATAGGAAAATAAGTGGAATAAAAGCTGTCAAAATGTGTCTTCCCCAAGATATCCTATGTCATCTGGTTCTTTTTCCAATTATTAAAAGTATTCCTTAGCATACAGAAAATATTCCCGATTTCATGAAGGCTGTGTAGTTATGATATTGAAATCACTGTTCCTTGTGTAGTTTATCATTGGACAATGTTTTATGCACTATCTCTTTATTTAACCAACTCAACCATTTAAGTAGCAAATACTGTTTTATGCATACCTTATAGATGAGACAAATAAGGTTTAAAGAGGTTGAGAAACTTGTTAAGAATGTGAATTATGATGTCAACTTAGATATACTTTATTTCAAAGACCAAATATTTTCTCATTATGCAACATTGAATTCCACCATTTAACACAGTGGACCATTCCCTCATTCTTGAAATTCTTTTTTTCCTTACTTGTATGCCACCAAACTCTCCTGGCTTCCTTTATATCCTCTCTGTCTCTTTCTTCTTATCTTCCTTACAGTTTTACCTTCTTTTCCTGTAACTTTAATGTTCATGTTCTCCAGGATTCTGTCATTAATCTTTTTTTAGCGTATATACACTTCTGGGCTATCTCTTCTTAATTATTATATTTTATTTATAGTGTGAGGACAAAATTGTTAGATATTGGGCAAGGATTATCACCCCTATTTTCTGATGTATAATTTCCCTCTTTTTCCCTACTGTAATATTCCATGAGAAATATTCCATACATAAGAAAGCATCAACTAAGTGACAACACAATGAGAGGAAGAAGTCAAGATCTTGCTTTGAATTTCAAAACAATCTCCTGAAACTCCTATCAGGACAGTCATATTAAAAATCTAGTCTATTTATTAGCAAAAGCCAGATATTATGTAGCTCCAAAAATAAGACCTGAAGGCAAAGTAGCACACAGATTATGCCCTAAACAATATTACGTAGACAATTGTAAAAAGGTCTGTGCTGCCCCTAAATAGTAAATAAAGTTTCATTTGATTGGAGTGAGAGGGAATTTTAGAGAGGGAGAGCTTTAACATGAGTGAGTTTTTAAAATGGAACTAGAGAATCTGCCTCTTGAGTGACTCATGGATCTGAGCTAAAGAAAAGAAAGTCTCAGCAGAAATGAGAGCCTTCTGAGGGTGGAAGAGACTTTCTCTTAGGTCAAACATAGGCTTGGATTCTGAGCTTACTGTGATAGAAAGTACCAAACAAATGTCCTCTATGTCAGTGTGATCTATAGAGTGGAGAAGGAAGCAAGACAGGTAATATGCAACTAAATTGTTCTTGCTCTCACACTCTGGTCTCCTGATGTCTCAGAGAGGTGTTGGAAAAGACATAAACATTTCCCAGGCCAGAAGACGCATGACGGAAGATCTAAAGAATCCTGACAATGTGGACAAAGAGAAGGTAAAGAGATTTGCATGATTTCTTGAAGTTGAGGACATCTGGGTAAAAAGCAGCACGAATAGAAGGTGATGTCCAAAGGAGAGTATGATAAAGTACATTACAGAAGATGCCAATAGAGGAAAGATTACTTCAACTAACCAGATAAATACTCTACACAGACACAACACAAACCATCCAATAAATGAGATCTCTCATCAGGGAGAAAGGGAGAGGGAAGTAACACCAAATTAAAAAGCTTTCCTTCCAAAGATGCTTAGCAACTTGCATATTGGTTAGTGGCACTATTGATCTTGGCTGTTCTGGCTTATATACCTGGGTGTTGGCTGGCTATTGACTGATCTAGTATGGACTTAGCTGGAGTATAATGGATGATGCAGTTCTGCTCCACATATTTCATCCTTTAGTAGGCTAGTTCAGGCACATTCTCATGACATTTGTGTAAGGGCAAGAAAAGAAGCAGAAACACACATGATGTTTTGTAATCCTCTGCCAACATCAATCTTCTGACATCCTATTGGGCAAAACAAATCACATGGCTACACTGAGAACCAAGATGGGGGGAAATATACTCCATCTCTTCAGGGAAAAGAACTGAGAAGTCTCATGGCACATGTGAAAGTTTGGGAAAAGAGACCAGAGCGGGTGATGAGAAATTGGAACCATTAGTACTCATTCTAGCGCAGGAGGTAAAGGAGAGGGTGGGTGGGAAAAACTGGAAGGCCTACCAGAAGTGGTAGTACATAAGGACTTAATTAAGGAATAAATAGTAATAAAAATCTGTGAACATTTTCATATGTAGAGATCAAAAAAAATTTTATTTCCATTTCCCTTTAGAAATCTAGATATAGGGGAAATCTTCAAAACCATTCAGTTCACTCCTAATTAAATATCCATTAGGAAAAAATTAATATCCTCTGCCTCTCTCATTGTCAATTTTTCCCTAACATCAAACTGTCATTGTTCGTTTCCTTTAAGAACATCCTTTTCTCTGCTATGCTAGAGAAAAGCAGATCTATAATCCTCCATTGACTCAAAAAAACATTTCCCATCTTGATTGGCTACACCAATTTTTAACTAGTTTATTTCTCAAAAATATCTGTCTGAGAAACTTTGATCATTTATATAAGCTTACCTAATATATCAAAAACTTTTCCTTCAAATCCTTTCTAGGTACAAGAAGAAAAATTACTCTTAATATGCAGATACGAATCTGATCACTGTGATGAGAAGTTGAAAGGTTACTTCCAGTTTTGCCTGGCTACTCTTCTTTACATAATCTAGGATCAAATTAACATATTAATGGTCTCATTATCAGACTGTTTATAAAACGTGAGATCCAGTCTGGCTCCTGGATCTTTTCCTGTTGTCTCTATGCCCAGGCAGGCACTCCTCATCTTGACTGATATAATTTCCCTTGAAATTAGGGAACATCTCTCACAAAATAAGAGTGAAACATTGACTTAACATTCCATTTTCAGATTACAGTTCACTTAAATGCAGGTGTGAAGTTCATGCTGAATTGGCTGTTCTATAACCCAAATCCTGAAGAAAGATATAAGCTGTTATTAATTTTGATAGAATTATCTCTTTCTTTGGAACAATTACTTTCCAACACGTTTACAGGCACGGCTTTCCTCATTTTCTAGAGCAGAATCCCTTTGCTATATAGTTCATCTGCCCTCAATTATCAGTCTCAACTCCAATTGGGAAATGAATGTCCTAAAAATGTCTTTTGTCTAGAGAAAGGGATAGCCAGTTAAAAAGACAATTGAAATTCAGTTAAAAATTGTGAAGAGATAGAGGTTTATCGAGATTATAACAGTCATTGGAAAGAGCTGGAGAACAGTTTTGGGGAGGAAGCCGGAATAGTGAAAAGGAAACATTACTGAATTGAATTTTTAAGAATGAGCCAAGGAAAGATTGGTGAAGATGTTTCAAACATAGAAATAAGCACATGCAAAGGCATACAGTGAGAAAGGTCCTTCTTCTTTAGATTGTTACATGGTGGGTTACATTATTAGATTTTTGAATATCAAATAAACATTGCATTTCTGGAATAAAATTCACTGGGCTGTGGTGCCTTATTCCTATTATATCATTATTTTTAAATATATTTCTTGATTTGATTTTGTTGAGGGTTTTGTGTGTGTGTGTGTGTCTACGTTCATGAGAGATGTTGGTGCACACTTTTCTTGAATTGTCTTTGTCTGGTTTTGGTATTAGGATAATGCTGGCCTCATAAAATTAGCTTAGAAGTATTCCCTCATCTTCTATTTTATAGAAGAATATGTCTAAAGTTGTTAGGATTTCTAAAATTTTTAAATAATTCACTGATAACACCATCTGGGCCTAGGTTTTAAAATAATGGATTAAATAAATATCTTTAATAGTTGTAAAACTACTGATATTATCTATTTCATCTGAAGTGAGTTTTGAAGATTTGTGGCTTTTTAGGAGTTGGTTCATTTCATTTAAATTTTAAAGTTTATGTGTATAGAGTTGTTCAAAGTATTCCTCTTATCTTTTAAAAGTCTATGGGTATCTGTAGTGATATCTCCTGTTTCATTACTAATTCATTGGTAATTTTATGTTCAATCTCTCTCCTCTCTCTCTTTCTCTGTCTCTTGCCATTGATAGGAGTTCATCCATTTCATTTGTGCTTTTCCAAAGAACTAGCTTTTAATTTCTTTGATTTTTTCCTGCATTTTCATTTATTTTTCAATTTCACTAATTTTAGTACTTTTAAATTAGTGTTTCCTTCCTCCTTTCTTTGAGTTTAATTTGTCTTCTAAGGCTAAACAGTGGGAAGATTGGAAGGAAAAAAATAGTAAGTTCATCTTCCACTTTGGTGGTACTTCAAATTATAGTCTTTTCTTCTAATATGCCTGCTGTTACTTATCTAGCAGAGTCCTCAAATAACTGACCTATATATTCTTCCCAGGATTTTGGTTGTATTCAGTGAAAGAGACAGGTTGCCCTTTTATTGGCTACTCAAACACCATGAGCTGTGTTTCTGTTCATGATGTGATTTTCTAAACATCCAACACAATGAGTGAATTTACAAAGTACGTAGATTCACGTGGTAAGTGCATTCTAGAGAATAGAGTATGTATTAAAACCACTTTTGCTCTATATTTTACAAAGTTTAGGTATAGACTCAGATAATTATAAATAGGTTTTTTGTCTATTTAAATATTATACAAGATAACGGAAAAATATGAGAAAATATAACAGTTCTCCACGGTACAAGATTGTTCTGTTCAATCATTATGAAAACTGAAAATGCCCTAACAGATTTCCAAAATGCCACCTTTAGGGTAGTGCTCGGTCCACTGATATGCACTTCTTTATATTGGTGGTGTTCAGTGGAACTCTACAATGACACAATGATATTGGCACCATCCAATATGGTAGTCACTAGCCCCACATTGCTATTAATTACTTGAAACTTGGTGAGTATGTCTGAAGAACTAAACTTTTAATTTAATTTGATTTGAATGAATTTTAATTTAAGTTGAAATGGCCATCTGTTGCTATCAACTACTGTAATTCATATCATAATTCTTAGAGATATGAGGTAACATCCTTAAAATTCTCAGAAGGCAAGCAGAAGGGAGTGACTATGGGAATAGAGCATGACCTTTGGTTTAGAAAGCTCAATTCTAAGCTAATAAAGGTAAAAATTAGTGATGAAAATACCAAACTATCTTAGAAAGATGAGCCATAACAGAAGGTCTGCTCAATTCTCAATTCTAACTGATCTTAAATGGGAATTTAACTTTTGTGTTTGTTAAATAGTATCTTTTGAAGCTGAGCATATGTCTTGAATGTCATCCAAACAATTAGCTACTCTTCTATTTTTGTGCCATGCATAAACTTAATAATGTCATCACTTAATGCCTTTGTTCAAGGGGTTTATAAACTTATTGAACGAGAAAGAGACAAGAATATATATTTTTATAATAACATTAGAAGCTTTTTTTAAAGTGGACCCTGTTCTATTGGACAGCCCTAAATCTTTAATTTTTCTTCTTGTCCTCAAAGATGTCAAGGAATTCTTGATCAAATACCTTTTCAAAATAAAAATACCATATATATATATATATATATATATATATATATATATATATATATATATGGTGTATGTAGATATATATTTACCAATGGTACTTTCTAATATCAAATATATATATTTAAACAGGCTAATATTATACTTAGAAACAGATATGAGATTAAACTGGTAGGATTTGTTACAAAGAGATAATATTATTCCAATTTACAAATGAGGAAACTGTAACAAAATGAGATTTTTCAGTTTACTTAAAGTCAAATAGTGAGGAATTAATGGACCAGGAAGTATTAATATAACTCAGGGACATATGTCTCCAAGACCTGTGACATTTCCACTAGGCCACTGTAATAAGCAGCCTTTAAGATAGTCCTCAGTGATTCCTGTCTCCCAGTATCCTTGAGTAACTTGCTTCTAAACAATAGAATACAATGACATAACACTGGAAGATGCTTAGTCCAATTTGACACATGAAGAAACTGATGTTTACTCTTCAAATTTACTCAAATGTGCAGCTGAATTGGAATCAAATCTAGATTTTATATTTTTACAATCTGTGGTCTGTCTATAAGCTGCTTGTTATGAGCTCAGATTTACCTTCCTGTGTTAAAATTTCAGAGGTGCTCATTTATTATGTGTATTCTAATCTTTGGTACATACATATCCACATTGGTCCCTTGTGTCTATGTTTCCTCTGCAGTGCCCTGGCTATGGATTACTGAACATTGTCCTTCTATGCAGTGCTTATTATGTAGTACCCTTTCCTAGAATGAAGTTTTATCATTTTGTTTATATTGAGCAAAGTACTAAATGCATGTGCATGTCCATAACAACATATAGTTCTTTATGCATCTGCTTCACACAAGAATGCTCTAGCAACATCAATGGAAATTATGATTGGGGGATATCTCAATCATCCAAAAGCTCTCACGGGGATGGAGTTGACCCTGGAGGAGTTTTTTTTTTTTTCTAACAGACACTTTTGGTAGAGAAGCTTACAGGAGAGGGTCCTGAAATTCAGTTTCAGTCAGAAGTGTAATCTACACTATGCCAAGAAATTGGAAATTCACCCCTGGTCAAGTGGTTTACTAAGAAGAGGAATCCATGAGAGTGCCATTGGCTTGCCAATTGGAAAGGCTAGAGCAACTTCCTTCCTGAATTGGGAGTCAAGTCAATAGGAAGGAAAAGCAAAGTGAGGGTAGGTGCTCCAGGGCTAGGATGGAGTACTCTCATGTTTGAGAGAGTATGTTTCCAAAAACTAGAAGCAGGCAGTGAAATTGTCTGAACCAGGCCAGATACAATTAATTCAGCATGTGTTTAAATACTATTCTAGGTGCACATTTGTGAATATCTACTTTTGTTTTTCAGCTCTTCCCCCCCACCCCCCTTTAACTTATGACTCCTCAAGGCATTCAACGTTGAAACTGGGCTTTCAATTGATGTGGTTAAAGAGGAAAAACAGCCTTAATTATATTAGAAATCTAAGCAGAACTTAGTTTTAACCAGTCTCTTCTTCAACTTTTGTAAGCCAGATGTTTTTCTAGTAATCCTCATGAAACTGTGCATTGTACACAGTTCTTATAATCTACAACAAAATTTATTTTGCCCTTTTCTTTTTGGCTAGAGATAGTAATCTAGGAGCAACCTCAACTCATAAAAATGAGAATCTACTTCTGTTTTGATGCTTTTTTCCTAAATGATCCAAGTGAATAAGGCTATGGCAAAGAGCTCACCTTACCAAGGCCAACTTGGTAGCAGGCCACCTCGGTGCTATCAATTTTGCATTCCCAGCTGGTGTCCCAGTGTAGTTTTAATAGAATGTTCTGCGCATGGCCTTTACAAACTCTCCATTGCTTGCTGAGGTGGATTAAAAGATGCAAACTCACTGAAATATGCCAAAGAATATAATGGTCTCTACAGAAGATCTGGCTATGTCAACCAACAAAAAGTTCCAGCTGTGGCTGCCATGTGGAACAAAGGGAACTCTTGGCTTAATGTGGAGTGCATGCTTCTGACGTTCCAGTTCAGGCAAGAAATAAATAAAGCTATTACAAAGCCCTTGACCAGATGTGTCTGACATAGTCTAAAATGTGTTTGCCCAGAAACTTCGCTATCAACGTGGCTCATTCTTATAGCAAAGGACATCTGTTCCTGAAGGCTAATGCAGGGTACAGTCCATAATCACAGTACAGAGCTGATCTGGCTGGCCTCTTTGAACTGCCTTTTCCCCAGGCACTGTTGTTCACATTTATCTACATAGTCTCAGTCATGTGCGGGTCAATGATTTATTTAACACAGAATCTGAATGCTTCTGTGTCATGAAATCAAACTCTGTCCAATAGTCAAAGACTTGAAAATTTCCATTTGTTTTCCAGGAGCAATTGTGCACATTCCCCATAGATAACTTGACACTGTTATGCCCTGTCACAGTTTACATCTGTCTTGGACTTATATTGTTCCTAAGGTTGGCCATTGATCATTGTTCTCACATGAGTCCTTCATTATTCTAATTGGAACCATTTATAAACACATTCCTTGGACAGATGACAAAAGGATCCATGATGGACAACTTCTTATTCAAAACAGCTGCCCAATATGTAAATCAAAAGCTGTTAAAGATTGTATTGAGCTGAGAACAATTATACAAGGTTCTAGCCTGTTGTGAATTAAAATGACTGCATTAGAGCTTAAGGGATTTGTAAAGGGAGTCTTTCTTTTCAAGAATGCCAGTTCAGATTCAGCTCAGGTCATTGACAAGAAATATCATGGAAATAATACATCTATGCTCTCAACTTTATTGTTAATAGATAGATAATATTTTCAAAAAGGACTATTTACTGCAGCCAATTCTTTGGTTATCTTATCTGAAAACTTAAGGACTGAAAGGTCATAAATAAATTAAGATCATAAATAAAATAAATTACTTAGAATTTATTTTAAATTTCAGAATTCAGAATTTAGAAACTTTTCACCATTTTAGGCACATTATAAGATTTTCCTCAAGTTGCTCTAGTTCTGTATCACACACACAAACAAACCCACGCAGAGGGTATCTTCTTCCTCTTTTTATCTGAAAATAAAAGTTGAAACTGAATAATTGTTTAGATGACTGTGGAAACAATAACTGATATTTATTGACTCTTTGCTATATATCAATTACTGTTCTAAATGTTGGCTCATTTATTCCTCACAATAACCCCACGAGGTAAGAACTATTACTATCCTCGTCTCATAGATGGGAAAACTAAAGCCAGTGAGACTAAATACAATTGCTTAATGTCACACCATATTCAAACCCAGAATGTCCGACTCAAGAGTCCATACTTCTTTACTATAATTTCTCCAAGAAAGGCACACTGAATGCCAGTACTTAGTCAAGTAAATTAACATTGGTTGTCCATCTACAATCTATAATAGACACATAGATGAATGATATATAGAGAGGTAGTTACAGAGATAGATGGATAGATACAAAGATAGATGGATAGATACAAAGATAGATGGATAGATAGATAGGTGAGAGATACTAATATTTATTGAAACCCTGAAACCCTCCATTATTTTCAATACCTATGTTTTCTCATTTAATGTCCCATTTTTAAAAGGCAAATTTTATTAACCCCATTTAAGATGGCTTCTATTAGCTCCATTTGTTTAAACATGAATATATTTACATACAGCAAACAAGGGATAAATTCCTAACTCCTCTCACCCTATTCTAAATCACAGTGCAGGACAGCAGCAGGTTAACTAAGCCTCTGCAGGGAGTTGATGTCTTTGTGTGACTCTCATTTCAAATACAACTTATGCATATGGAATCAGCATCTTGTGTAATACAAAAATTCAGTGATGCTGAGACTAAAAACATTGAAGTTTGTCTTCAGGATGTTTTTATATTATATATTTTCATGTATGTGTGGTGTAACAGAGGAAGACTAAAGAGGGTTTTGTCTGGAATTCAATTCCAACAGTAAAGATGAAGCTAGTGTCAGAATTATATTTGTCTTCTCAGGGTCTAGGTCTTGTAATAACCTGTCATCTCTAGCCTCTCCCCCAAAGCAGGTAAGCAATGGGGGAAGGGGAAGAAAACCAGCTTTGAAGTAAATGGAATGGGCAAATATTTTGTGATTTTTTTTTTACGTTAATACATTTTATTTGAATGATCTGTTTATGTAATGCCACCATGTCAGTAATTATCCTTGTAGCCTATTTATGCACATAAAAACCTATGGGATAAATATTTAATTCCAGCTGACACACTACTTCAAGGATACAAGGAAAAGTAGAAATATGCAAAGATAAAAGGAAAATAAAAGGAGACAGTCTATCACTATTTTTCCTTGTCTTTCCATTGAATTTCTTTCTTCTTCTCAGTTAACATTCCCCAATCCTAACTCAATAACGACATGCCCTCTTGGCATTAGGAATTAGTTCTTTTAGCCCTCTGATTGAAATGATTACATTTCTGTTTCTCTCTCTTCCTAAAGGCTGAATTCTTAAGATTTAGCTGTGTTCATTCCTTTATTCAATATTTTGGCAGTACATACTCCATGCCAAGCACAAGAAGACAGGGACATGGCATGATTATAGTAATGTATAAAAGCCATAAAAAATTTATCATTGTCATAGAAGTTTACAGGAGAGAAAGACCACTGACATGGGAAGATCAGGAAAGAATTTACCAAGCATACAAGGGAGAGGAGGGTAGTTTAGACAGGGGCATAGAAAATGCAAATATCTTTTCAGGATGCATCATCTTCTGCAAATTAATCATTCAACTTAGAATATGCATTCAGAGAGGACAGGGAGACTCTTTATTCCTGTGGCATTGTTACAGTGTAAGTGTATTAACGACAAAATACTTATAATCAACTAATCTCCAGTTTAAGAAAGGGATAACATTAATGGATTAAGCCTACTTTGATCAGTACAGCATGTAATCTCTCCTTTCTCTCATCCTCTAAAGTGGTTATTAACTGAAACACTAAGTTTCTCAATTAATTATGTCTGGCTTATGACAGTGCTTCAATCACTGTGTCAATCTATTAGTTAAATATGTAATTAGGTAACATCTTACTTCTCTTTCACTACCATATTATGAGCACCCTGTCAGGAGAGAACATTCCTGATACTTCCTCCTATTCCATATGAGGACTTAGTTAGCCCATTCCAATCAAACATTTCATTTAACTTGATAAGTGCAATTAAAGAAAGGAAAAGGGCAATTAAGTGAATTGGTATTTACTGAGAACTTGCTAGATTCCAGAGAATATGAAGTCACATTCAGCTACATCTAGATGGATGAAGCAACATAAAACATGAGGTTTGGAGACATACAGATTGGAGTCACATCTTGTTTTCAAAGTATCTTAACCACTCTGGGTCTCAGCTTTCAAATGTGTAAAATAGGGATATGGGTAGTATCTGGTTTATGGGACTGTGGTCATGATTAAGTGAAATATCATATGTTACAGTCGCTACATATAGAAGTGCCTGAAAGTAAAATGGTGTTAGTTCATGGCTAGTTGTATCAGTCTGCTATTTTCTCAATAATGCTACATAAAACATACAAAACTCAGTGGCTTACAGCAATGAGAACTAATTTTTTACTCCCATCTTTTCAGTCCAGCATGGAATCTGCCAAATCTAGACTGTGTTTGACTGGGTGTGGCTCAGAGCTGCAGGCTGAGCACAGGTCTGCGGCAGCTGTTTCATGTCCTCTTTGTCCCAGCCGGTGGCTACAGAGATGTGTTCTTCTTATAGCAAAAGGCAGTAGAACTAGAGAGCAAGCCCAATGCACAAGCACATTTTAAGCTTCTGTTTAAGACACATCTGTTGACATCTCATTGACCAAAGCAAGTTACACAGTGAAGTCGAAAGTCATGGCACGAACATCAGGGAGAAGAGTAAATATTTGCTAAAAATTGATTCAACTTGCCATAATAGTTATTTTGGCTTATTATCTTAATCAGTTTTTATAAATTTGACTATCTACATATAATCTGTTATCTACATCTAAAAATAAATAACTTGATTAATTTTATTTTTTTAAAGAAAGCTATACAACTGACTGATTTTAAAGTTGCTTAAGAAAATAAGGAAGGTTCGAATAAGCTATCACTGATTAACTGTGAAATTTCCCAAGATGAACAGTGATGTCAAAAGATAGACAAATGATGATCATGAATAATATATTAAATAAACAACTCACCATTCTGGACCTTCATGGGATTTTGTGCGAGATGAGAAACATTTTGACTGTGTATTTTGGAAAAGTCAAAGGAAGCGGAAGACACGGACCCATTATTCTGTGTTGTTATGGCAGTTTGAATCCAATTGTTTTTTTCCATTTCTTAGTTTGCTCTTCATATATGTGATGGAGATTGGGCCTTTTTACACTGACCTTACTAGTTATTTATTCATCCTTTCAAAAAAATATTATTGAGTGCCATCTATATGCTAGGCTCTATGCTTGTTATTAGAGAAACAACCGTGGCTGTAAACAGCTTTCCAAATTGGAAACTTCCATTACATGAGTGTAAAAAAATATTTTTTTAATTCAAAAAGCCATGAAGGAAGAAAGACATAATTTGGAAAACGTTACCCACACCCTGAACATTCTGTGTGTCTACACGTGGAACAGAGTCCCAGGAGAACGTGAAATGGGACTAAGATGAGGTGTTCTAGATAGATACTAATTATTTCAATTGTGTTGCAGAACCAGCAGGCATTTACAGCTTAAGGACACTGTTAGTCCCCTTATTTGGGTTTTTAGTAAGACATTTCATCGATTTAGAATTCTTCCAATTCTTGCTTCTAGTGAAAAAAGTTAACCAGCAGGTATGTATTAATTTTGAGGTCTTGTGCTAAGCATTTCCACCAATGTCAATTTGAGTCTAGAATCATCACACTTAGAAAGGCTAGAAACTGAAGGTGCTTAAAGTGGACTTCTGCTTCTGTTTTCCAAGCCCACGGGATATGCATGGACAGTGAGGGTAATTCCTTTCTAAGTTAAAACTCTTTCTAAAGATGCTCTGTGACAGACAGCTCATCTGGGCAAAATCACAGAATCAAATGTTGGCTGTACTGAATTAAAAGGTAATGATCTCAGTACCCACACTGAGATGTTGAGTGGGGAACTATGCTTTATGCTAGTTTCTTTTTTTTTCTTTTAAATAGCCTCAATTAAGTTATAGTTGTTCAGTGACAATTAGTAAAGGCACAGAAGTTTGCACCTTCACTCTAAGCCCTCTGTTGGTTTCTGTTTTATCATCAACCTCAGAGCTGCCTTGCAGAGAGAAAAGAAGGTTGGTACAGAGCATCTTCTAGAACTGTGATTAATGGTATACCTTCATTATCTGTCATTTTACCACCTTGAACCCACAACCTGACTTTAAGTGCACCCTATAAGCATACACCCCATTCTACATTTCTGCGAGTTTCACCAAAAGGGCTACATTTCTCTTCTAATTACCATCGCAACAGCACCCATTACGGTTTGACCCTAGTAATTTAGTTATGTTTATGCTGCTACAGTGAACCAAATAGATAATAATGAATACTGATGCAGCCTTGGGTTGAAGCAAACTATAATTACACAGGCTTAATGAAGTTACCAGAAAAGGCAGTATGTAAAAAACATACTCAGATAAAGAAAAGAAAAAAAGCAAACAAAAAAACTGAACTTTTCACATTCCTAAAGCTCTGCTTTATACTTGGAAACTCCTGGAGAACTAACATGTTCTGTTCACTTCTCTCCCTTAATTTCTGGTCTGTGATTTCCAGACTTCTGAGCTTTCATCTTGCACCTCTGAGTGTCTAACTGTATTTGTCAACTCAGGACAAACAGTGGCATAACTTATAGAGTGAATGAAATGGGATACTTACTTGGCAATCCAATTTTGTACTAAATATGCTAAATTAAAATTAAAATTTAAAAATTTGTTGTTTGGTCAAGATGTTGGCCATCAGATCCATCAAATGAGGCAGAGACCATGGCTGGAGCTTCTTAAGAACAGCAGCTAACAAAATTGCTGCACCTGTAAGTTAAAGTTATAGCCAGTTAACATCTCAGGATGAATGAAATTGAACCAGAAATGGTTTTTGTGAAGTCGATGCTTAACAGGTACTGTGTGGTAGGAAAAAGCAGAAGGAGTGGTGGTGTGGTTATCATGTACTGACAGTAGAGGTGTTCTTCTAGAAAGATTTAGACTAACTTTGGGCATCGGTGAAACAAGACTAAAAGATCCTACATTCCCAAGTGTTCAGAGTGAGTTGGACACAGTCTTCAGTTCACTGCAGGATGATAAGATACAGAAAAAAAAACATACATCTGTCTCAGTATTTCATAAAACATTTTCATAATTATTATGGCACTTTCCCTGATGGAAATGGAGATGCAAGAAGAAATGTGATTTAATCAGACTGTCTATGACACTAAGAAGTGAGGGCAGGAGGTCTTGTGGGATTCACATCCCTAACCTCATTCTTATTCACCCTAATCTCTTATAGATGTGAAGAACAGTCATTCTTACCTTATCTCACAAAATAGCTTCTACAGTTATCAATTTCTAAGAAGGATGATACCCTTAGTACAGAGTCAAGTCCTCGTAATAAAAATTCTCCTCCTGGTTTAGGGGTCATGTTAAATTATCTGTGGCTATTTAAGTTCAACAGTCTTAAATTCCAAAAGGTCCTTCTAAAGAGATTTCCCTCATTCTCCTCATTGTTGAATAGTTCTCAACTATTTCATGCCCCAGTAGGCCTGCATTCCTATTTTAAGTGCATATCTGGGTAGTAGATTAAGAGAGAAAGGATAGAGGCAAAGTTCAAACTTGCCAAAAGGATTTTTTTTTAATTTGACATCTTTTTCCCTATGTCTCCTCATCAAATGTATAACTAGAAATAACTCTTGACCAAACTGCATTCTTATGCTCCTAATATATTCCATATCCACATCACTCACTCTCTGTTATCTCTACCACTTTGATCCATCAGCTGCTCTTTTCTCTACACCAGGTGAGCTAGCTTTTTAGCTGTAGAGGGACCCTGTTGTCCATCTGGGAATCATTTGTGTATCCAGTATTAAGTAGTGGAGCTGCTGTATTTTGCTTCACCTGCTGTACTTGTTTCTATCTTTGTAATTGGATTTCCTGACGCGAGTGAGGTTGCAGTGGGGACAGATGTTCTTAAAATTAAAAAAGAGAAAAGGTTAAGGACCAGAGAACATGTATAAACATGGTGGTGATTTGCATTGTTAAAAATGAAGTTTGTGTGCTTTGGATTTCATACACTTTTCTGATTAAAATAAACCAAAGTGAACCTTGGACTTCAATGAAACTTCACTTTCTTGCAGAGACAAGAGAGAAGAAGTGGTTATGAGAAACATGTGCCTGTGATATCTGGCCAGTAGTCTCTGCAACTTGTCCGAGGAGTATGAGGGACTCTTCAGGAAAGTAGCCACAGTGAACTCAATCAAGGGATTATAGCAAAGAGAAGTCTTTGAGTAGAGAGAGTTGAGAAATGTAGGTTCTTTCCTCACTTCAAATGCTTCAACTCTGGCCCAGATAGGATGTGTTTCCCTTCAATCAGATTCTGATTGCTATGTCATAAATAAAATAAAATAGAGTAAAATAGAATAAAGTAAAAAAAAAAAATGAAATAAAACAAAAGTCCCCTTGTGGTCTCCTAATCACAAAATACATTTCAAGTATTAATCTTCCTCACCTATACACATTGGTTCCATCTATCAGTTTTATCATGCAGTTGGCTTAAAATTAAGGATACATCTTGTCTTTCACTACACAAGATGGATTCCAGATGCTCAGATTAAACAATGGCACTCCCCTGTAGACAAAACGGACCATAGCAGCAAGGTAACTAGGCAAAATGAGCAAACCAGACCCTGCAAATGATCTTAATTATTTCAACTATGAGAGAACAGAAAAGCCCTGCGTAATACAACAAACAGCTCTGTGAAAGAGCAAACAAAAAGCCCTGATAATTTACATTTAAGCTAAACCTGCTTCCTGCAAAGTATAATATGTGTGGAATAATTCAGGAAGAAATCTTGCACCATACCATTTTCATAATTGGTATTCTCTGCCAAGTCTTCAGCATCAAGTAGCATATAAATCATAATGCTAATATTGGTCTGCTTTTCAATTTTTTAAAATGATGTTCTACAGTCAAAGTATTATTGTTGAAAATATGGATGTGCTTCTACATCATGTCTCTGTTGCTTCCAGCATTTGAAAAGTCAATTACAAATGTCACCACTGAGGAGTCAGATTTATACAGCAGACACATATATAGAGATGTATGGAAAAAAATCTATATCTTTATTTCTACTTTCCATGATTAAGAGAAAGTACAGCTGATATACTACTTGGCATAAAATTACCAGGCCTTGGAAAATGGAGTCAAATTGTAGTTCATGTCAATGCTGCACTGACAGGTGAGTTCTGCCCCAGCAATCTTCTGTGGTTCTCAACTATGCTGTAAATTGATCTGTTCGAATCATTGACACTCATCCACAAAGCACAGGTAGCAGTCTCCTTTCATGCACACCAAAGAGAGTGAGATAAATATAAATTGTAACATCATTAAAAACTTGCCAAAGTAATATTTTTCCCATCTGCTAAGCCCAGTCCCTGTGATAAGTGAACTAACAAGTATCCATACTCATATTTGATGTACAGACACTGCAAGCAATTAATTAACATGAACATGACAGGAGTCAATTGGGTTTCTCTCTTTTAGACATTAATCAAAGCCTGAAACAGAACACACACCCTGTATAATACTCAGACTTGTGGGTCTTCAGATGCAGCTGCTGTAATGCCCATTTCTGTCTAAATATTTACAACAAAGTTGGCCTGCTCAATAGTCCTATCCAGGGGACTCTATGTCCCAGGTTCTATGCTGCCAAAGCCATGATCAGCAGACCCGTCACAGCTTGGTCTGCCTCGTTTTCCTGATATGCACACTACAAACAAGGACAACCCAAGGGCAAAGTCTATTTTTGCATTGAACCAGTCAGTTAAAAATAAACTTTACCATGTCTTTCCCAATAAAAAAAAAAAATGCTAGACAAATATGTACATCTTAAAATGTTACTGTAAGGAGTATTAGAAAATCCAAAAGGAGATGAGTCTTGTCATTAGAAAGCCCCTAATTATCTTTAATCTCATCATAAATACTTAGGAAGAACATTAAACTTTAATATAAATAGTTGGTGAATGTTTTTTTAAAAGTTTGAATAAATGGATATATTAGAAAATAAGAAATCTAGCAAAAGTATCCTCCTAAAAAGCCCCAGCCAGGAGAATTTTACTGGTAAATTATTTCAAACTTCCAAGGGAGAAATAATTCTGCTCTTTAAATTTTTTTAAAGCACAGAGAAATAAGTTAACTCCTCAAAGTCCTTTTAGAAAGTCATCTTAATGGTGAGGTTTCATGACTTCTAATGTGGAAAGAGATCAAGTTAGGCCATGAGAGACAGTGGATAAAAATAAATTAATTGATCATCCTCTGTATTTAAAGTGATTCATTTTGAGTTGAGGCTCAGCAGGTAAATCTAGGTGAAGTGGAAAAGAAAAGCAGACTCAATTACACACTAGTGGAAAAAAGGAACAAATAGCAGAGTTGAGACATGTAATTATACTTACAAATAGTATGTCTATGGATCATGAAACAATGGAGATGTGAGTCCTTGCTCAGTTAAGTTGTTTTGTCCTGAGGTCGTTCTGGTAATGCAGACAGGATTGAAGGACCCCGAAAGGGAGACTAGATACTGGAAGGAGGAGAGGGTTCCTGGGTGTTATCTCTTCTCTTCTCCTTTCCCCACCTCCCCCAACCCCTGTCTTTCCCTTTCCTCTCTTTCGCTCTCCCTCACATCTTCCTTCTGTGTTCTCCCTCTCTCCTTTCTTTCCTCTCCTAAACTTTTCTTGGGACACTTATAGATGTAATTGACCCTGTGACTAGAACAGTCTCTACTTGCTTGCTTATGTCAACTATTCCTGTTGAATGGACATGAGGACGGAAATGCATCTTGAGTGGAGGCTCAACCCAGAGGAATCAGGCACATCTTCAATTGCTGTCATGCATATGCTTTAACTGAATCCTAGCTAGCTAGCTAGTTAGCTGTCTCCATTTGAATCCATTCTATTTTAGTTAATCCTATCAGTGTCTGTGAAACACAGTATTTACCAAAGATGACTGCAGTAATGTCTCCATGCCACATGATCTTCTAGAACTTTGCCTTACCCAAATCAAGAGATGAAGTCTAGTTCTCCTCTCCTTGAATCTGTGACTTCCTGCCAACCAATAGAATATGCAAAAGTACTGTGTGACTTTTAAGGCTAGGTCGTAAAAGGTGTTACAGCTGGGATATTGTTTTTTTCTTTTTTTTCATTTTTTAACATTTTTATTGGGGTATAGTTGTATTTACAATGTTGTGTTGGTTTCAGGTTTACAGCAAAGTGAATCTGTAATGCATATATCGACACTTTTAAATTTTATTTATTTATATTTTTTACATCTTTATTGGAGTATAATTGCTTTACAATGGTGTGCTAGTTTCTGCTTTATAACAAAGGGAATCAGTTATACATATACATATGTTCCCATATCTCTTCCCTCTTGTGTCTCCCTCCCTCCCACCCTCCCTATTCCACCCCTCTAGGTGGTCACAAAGCACCAAGCTAATCTCCCTGTGCTATGCGGCTTCTTCCCACTAGCTATCTATTTTACGTTTGGTAGTGTATATATGTCCATGCCTCTCTCTCACTTTGTCACAGCTTACCCTTTCCCCTGCCCATATCCTCAAGTCCATTCTCTAGTAGGCCTGTGTCTTTATTCCTGTCTTACCACTAGGTTCTTCATGACATTTATTTTTTCTTAAATTCCACATATATGTGTTAGCATACGGTATTTGTCTTTCTCTTTCTGACTTACTTCACTCTGTATGACAGACTCTAGCTCCACCTACCTCATTACAAACAGCTAAATTTCATTTCTTTTTAAGGCTGAGTAATATTTCATTGTATATATGTGCCATATAAACTTTATCCATTCATCCGATGATGGACACTTAGGTTGTTTCCATCTCCTGGCTATTTTAAATAGAGCTGCAATGAACATTTTGGTACATGACTCTTTGAATTATGGTTTTCTCAGGGTATATGCCCAGTAGTGGGATTACACGGTCATATGGTAGCTCTATTTGTAGTTTTTAAAGGAACCTCCATACTGTTCTCCATAGTGGCTGTACCAATTCACATTCCCACCAGCAGTGCAAGAGTGTTCCATTTTCTCCACATCCTCTCCAGCATTTATTGTTTCTAGATTTTTTGATGATGGCCATTCTGACAGGTGTGAAATGATATCTCATTGTAGTTCTGATTTGCATTTCTCTAATGATTAATGATGTTGAGCATTCTTTCATGTGTTTGTTGGCAGTCTGTATATCTTCTTTGGAGAAATGTCTATTTAGGTCTTCGACCCATTTTTGGATTGGGTTGTTTGTTTTTTTGTTATTGAGCTGCATGAGCTGCTTGTAAATTTTGGAGATTAATTCTTTGTCAGTTGGTTCATTCGCAAATATTTTCTCCCATTCTGAGGGTTGTCTTTTGGTCTTGTTTATGGTTTCCTTTGCTGGGCAAAAACTTTGAAGTTTCATTAGGTCCCATTTCTTTAGTTTTGTTTTTATTTCCATTTCTTTAGGAGGTGGGTCAAAAAGGATCTTGCTGTGATTTATGTCATAGAGTGTTCTGCCTATGTTTTCCTCTAAGAGTTTGATAGTTTCTGGCCTGAAATTTAGGTCTTTAATCCATTTTGAGTTTATTTTTGTGTATGGTGTTAGGGAGTGATCTAATCTCATACTTTTATATGTACCTGTCCAGTTTTCCCAGCACCACTTATTGAAGAGGCTGTCCTTTCTCCACTGTACATTCCTGCCTCCTTTATCAAAGATAAGGTGACCATATGTGTGTGGGATTATCTCTGGGCTTTCTATTCTGTTCCACTGATCTACCTTTCTGTCTTTGTGCCAGTACCATACTGTCTTGATTACTGTAGCTTTGTAGTATAGTCCAAAGTCAGGGAGCCTGATTCTTCCAGCTCTGTTTTTCGTTCCCAAGATTGCTTTGGCTATTCGGGGTCTTTTGTGTTTCCATACAAATTGTGAAATTGTTTGTTCTAGTTCTGTGAAAAATGCCAGTGGTAGTTTGATAGGGACTGCATTGAATCTGTAGATTTCTTTGGGCAGTATACTCATTTTCACAATGTTGATTCTTCCAATCCAAGAACATGGTAAAACTCTCCATCTACTTGTATCATCTTTAATTCTTTCATCAGTATCTTATAATTTTCTGCATACAGGTCTTTTGTCTCCTTAGGTAGGTTTATTCCTAGGTATTTTATTCTTTTTGTTGCAATGGTAAATGGGAGTGTTTTCTTGATTTCACTTTCAGATTTTTCATCATTAGTGTATAGCAATGCCAGAGATTTCTGTGCATTAATTTTGTATCCTGCTACTTTACCAAATTCATTGATTAGCTCTAATAGTTTTCTGGTAGCATCTTTAGGATTCTCTATGTATAGTATCATGTCATCTGCAAACACTGACAGCTTTACTTCTTCTTTTCTGATTTGGATTCCTTTTATTTCCCTTTCTTCTGTGATTGCTGTGGCTAAAACTTCCAAAACTATGTTGAATAAGAGTGGTGAGAGTGGGCAACCTTGTCTTCTTCCTGATCTTAGTGGAAATACTTTCAGTTTTTCACCATTGAGGATGATTTTGGCTGTCGGTTTGTCATATATGGCCTTCATTATGTTGAGGAAAGTTCCTTCTATGCCTACTTTCTGGAGAGTTTTTATCATAAATGGGTGTTGAATTTTGTCGAAAGATTTCTCTGCATCTATTGAGATGATCATGTGCTTTTTCTCCTTCAAATTGTTAATATGGTGTATCACATAGATTGATTTGCATATATTGAAGAATCCTTGCATTCCTGGAATAAACCCTACTTGATCATGGTGTATGATCCTTTAAATGTGCTCCTGGATTCTGTTTGCTAGCATTTTGTTGAGGATTTTTGCATCTATATTCATCAGTGATATTGGCCTGTAGTTTTCTTTCTTTGTGACATCCTTGTCTGGCTTTGGTATCAGGGTGATGGTGGCCTCGTAGAACGTGTTTGGGACTGTTCCTCCCTCTGCTATATTTTGGAAGAGTTTGAGAAGGATAGGTGGTATTTCTTCTCTAAATGTCTGATAGAACTCGCCTGTGAAGCCATCCTGTCCTGGGCATTTGTTTGTTGGAAGATTTTTAATCACAGTTTCAAATTCAGTGCTTGTGATTGGTCTGTTCATATTTTCTATTTCTTCCTGATTCAGTTTTGGCAGGTTGTGCATTTCTATGAATTTGTCCATTTCTTCCAGGTTGTCCCTTTTATTAGCATAGAGTTGCTTGTAGTAATCTCTCATGATCTTTTTTATTTCTGCAGTGTCAGTTGTTACTTCTCCTTTTTCATTTCTAATTCTATTGCTTTGAGTTTTCTTCCGTTTTTTCTTGATGAGTCTGGCTAATGGTTTATCAATTTTGTTTATCTTCTCAAAGAACCAGCTTTTAGTTTTATTGATCTTTGCTATCATTTCCTTCATTTCTTTATCATTTATTTTTGATCTGATCTTTATGATTTCTTTACTTCTGCTAACTTTGGGCTTTTTTGTTCTTCTTTCTCTAATTGCTTTAGGTGCAAGGTTAGGTTGTTTATTCGAGATATTTCCTGTTTCCTAAGGTAGGATTGTATTGCTATAAACTTCCCTCTTAGAACTGCTTTTGCTGCATCCCATAGGCTTTGGTTCGTTTTGTCTCCATTGTCATTTGTTTCTAGGCATTTTTTGATTTCTTCTTTGATTTCTTCAGTGATCACTTCGTTATTAAGTGGTGTATTGTTTAGCCTCCATGTGTTTGTATTTTTTACAGATCTTTTCCTATAATTGATATCTAGTCTCATAGCGTTGTGGTCAGAAAAGATACTTGATACAATTTCAGTTTTCTTAAATTTACCAAGGCTTGATTTGTGACCCAAGATATGATCTATCCTGGAGAATTTTCCATGAGCACTTGAGAAAAATGCGTATTCTGTTGTTTTTGGATGGAATGTCCTATAAATATCAATGAAGTCCATCTTGTTTAATGTATCATTTAAAGCTTGTGTTTCCTTATTTATTTTCATTTTGGATGATCTGTCCATTGGTGAAAGTGGGGTGTTAAAGTCCCCTACTATGAATGTGTTACTGTCGATTTCCCTTTTTATGGCTGTTAGTATTTGCCTTATGTATTGAGGTGCTCCTATGTTGGGTGCATAAATATTTACAATTGTTATACCTTCTTCTTGGATAGATCCCTTGATCATTATGTAGTGTCCTTCTTTGTCTCTTCTAATAGTCTTTATTTTAAAGTCTATTTTGTCTGATATGAGAATTGCTACTCCACTTGCTTTTGGTTTCCATTTGCATGGAATATCTTTTTCCATCCCCTTACTTTCAGTCTGTATGTGTCTCTAGGTCTGAAGTGGGTCTGTTTTAGACAGCATATATATGGGTCTTGTTTTTGTATCCATTCAGCCAGTCTGTGACTTTCAGTGGGAGCATTTAATGCATTTACATTTAAGGTAATTATCGATATGTATGTTCCTATTCTCATTTTCTCAATTGTTTTGGGTTTGTTATTATAGGTCTTTTCTTCTCTTGTGTTTATTGCCTAGAGAAGATCCTTTAGCATTTGTTGTAAAGGTGGTTTGGTGGTGCTGAATTCTCTCAGCGTTTGCTTGTCTGTAAAGGTTTTAATTTCTCCATCAAATCTGAATGAGATCCTTGCAGAGTAGAGTAATCTTGGTTGTAGGTTTTTCTCCTTCATCACTTTAAATATGTCCTGACAGTCCCTTCTGGCTTGTAGAGTTTCTGCTGAAGGGTCAGCTGTTAACCTTATGGGGATTTTCTTGTGTGTTATTTGTTGTTTTTCCCTTGCTGCTTTTAATATGTTTTCTTTGTATTTGATTTTTGACAGTTTGATTAATATGTGTCTTGGTGTGTTTCTCCTTGGATTTATCCTGTATGGGACTCTCTGTGCTTCCTGGACTTGATTAACTATTTCCTTTCCCATATTAGGGAAGTTTTCAACTATAATCTCTTCAAATATTTTCTCAGTTCCTTTCTTTTTCTCTTCTTTTTCTGGAAACCCTATAATTCGAATGTTGGTGTGCTTAATGTTGTCCCAGAGGTCTCTGAGACTGTTCTCAGTTCTTTTCATTCTTTTTTTCTTTATTCTGCTCTGCAGTAGTTATTTCCACTATTTTATCTTCCAGGTCGCTTATCTGTTCTGCCTCAGTTATTCTGCTATTGATCCCTTCTACAGTATTTTTAATTTAATTTATTGTGTTTTTCTTCATTGTTTGTTTCATCTTTAGTTCTTCTAGGTCCTTGTTAAATGTTTCTTGCATTTTCTCTATTCTATTTCTATGATTTTCGATCATCTTTACTATCATTATTCTGAATTCTTTTTCAGGTAGACTGCCTATTTCCTCTACATTTGTTAGGTCTGGTGGGTTATTATCTTGCTCCTTCATCTGCTTTGTGTTTTTCTGTCTTCTCATTTTGCTTATCTTACTGTGTTTGGGGTCTCCTTTTTGCAGGCTGCAGGTTCATAGTTCCCGTTGCTTTTGGTGTCTTTCCCCAGTGGCTAAAGCTGGTTCAGTGGGTTGTGTAGGCTTCCTGGTGGAGGGGACTAGTGCCTGTGTTCTGGTGGATGAGGCTGGATCTTGTCTTTCTGGTGGGCAGGTCCACGTTTGGTGGTGTGTTTTGGGGTATCTGTGGACTTATTATGATTTTAGGCAGCCTCTCTGCTAACGGGTGGGGTTGTGTTCCTGTCTTGCTAGTTGTTTGGCATAGGGTGTCCAGCACTGTAGCTTGCTGGTCGTTGAGTGAAGCTGTGTGTTAGTGTTGAGATGGAGATCTGTGGGAGATTTTCGCCATTTGATATTACATGGAGCTGGGAGGTCTCTTGTGAACGAGTGTCCTGAAGTTGGCTCTCCCACCTCACAGGCACAGCACTGACTGCTGGTTGCAGCACCAAGAGCCTTTCATCTGCGCAACTGAGAATAAAAGGGAAAAAAAAGTAGAAAGAAAGGAAGAAAGAGGATAAAAGAAAAGAAAAGAAAGTTTTTAAAATAAAAAAAATTATTAAGAAAATTTTTTTTTTTTTTTTTTTTTTTTTGTGGTATGTGGGCCTTTCACTGTTGTGGCCTCTCCCATTGCGGAGCAACAGGCTCCGGACGCGCAGGCTCAGTGGCCATGGCTCATGGGCACAGCCGTTCCACGGCATGTGGGATCTTCCCGGACCGGGGCACGAACCCGTGTCCCCTGCATCGGCAGGCGGACTCTCAACCACTGTGCCACCAGGGAAGCCCGAAAAAAAAATTTTTTAAAGTAAAAAAAAAAAAAAAAGGACGGATAGAACCCTAGGACAAATGGTGAAAGCAAAACTATACAGACAAAATCTCACACAGAAGCATACGCATACACACTCTCAAAAAGAGGAAAAGGGAGAAAAAATAATAAATCTTGCTCTCAAAGTCCACCTCCTCAATTTGGGATGATTCGTTGTTTATTCAGGTATTCCATAGCTGCAGGGTAGGTCAAGTTGATTGTGGAGATTTAATCTTTTGCTCCTGAGGCTGCTGTGAGAAATTTCCCTCTGTTCTTTGTTCGCACAGTTCCCTGTTTTCAGCTTTGGATTGTGCCCCGTCTCTGCGTGTAGGTCGCCTGAGGGCGTCTGTTTTTACGCTCAGACAGGATGGGGTTAAAGGAGCTGCTGATTCGGGGGCTCCGGCTCACTCAGGCCGTGTGGAGGGAGGGGTACAGAGTGTGGGGCAAGCCTGCAGCAGTAGAGGCCAGCATGACGTTGCACCAGCCTGAGCTGTGACGTGCATTCTCCTGGGGAAGTTGTCCCTGGATCCCGGGACCCTGGCAGTGGTGGGCTGCACAGCCTCCCCGAAAGGGAGGTGTGGAGAATGACCTGTGCTCGCACACAGCCTTCTTGGTTGCGGCAGCAGCAGCCTTAGCGTTTCATGCCCGTCTCTGGGGTCCGAGCTGTTAGCCGCGGCTCGTGCACGTGTCTGGAGCTCCTTTAAGCAGTGCTCTTAAACCCCTCTCCTCACGCACCAGGAAACAAAGAGTGAAGAAAAAGTCTCTTGCCTCTTCGGCAGGTCCAGACATTTTCCCGGACTCCCTCCCGGCTAGCCGTGGTGCACTAACCCCTTCAGGCTGTATGCACACCGCCAGTCCTCTCCCTGTGCTCCAACTGAAGCCTCCACTCTTTTTTTAGATTCTTTTCGCATATAGGCCATTACAGAGTGCTGAGTAGAGTTCCCTGTGCTATACAGTAGGTCCTTATTAATTATCTATTTTATATATAGTAGTATGTATGTGTCAATCCCAATCTTCCAATTTATCCCTCTCCCCCTACCCCCCAGTAACCATATATTTATTTTCTACATCTGCAACTCTATTTCCGTTTTGTAGATAAGTTCACTTGTAGCCTTTTTTTAGATTCAACATATAAGCAATATCATATGATATTTGTCCTCTCTGTCTGACTTACTTCACTCAGTATGACAATCTCTGTGTGCATACATGTTGCTGCAAATGGCATTATTTCATCCTTTTCTATGGCTGAGTAATATTCCATTGTATATATGTACTACATCTTCTTTATCCATTCCTATGTTGATGGACATTTAGGTTGCTTCCATGACTTGACTATTGGAAATAGTGCTGCAATGAACATTGGAGTGCATATATCTTTTAGAGTTATGGTTTTCTCCAGATATATGCCCAGGAGTGCGATTGCTAGATCATATGGTAGCTCTATTTTTAGTTTTTGAAGGAATCTCTGTATTGTTCTCCATAGTGGCTGTACCAGTTTACATTCCCACCACAGTGTAGGAAGGTTCCCTTTCCTCTACACCCTTTCCTCTATATCCTTTCCAGCATTTACTGTTTGTATTTTTAATCATGGCCATTCTGACTTGTGTGAGGTGATACCTCATTGTAGTTTTGATCTGCATTTCTTGGATACTTGCTTTTGAAGACCACATAAGAGCCCTGACTACCTCAAGACTGCCATGCTGGAGAGGCCACAGGTAGGAGGCACTCTGGTTAACAGCCCCAGCTGGATCTCAGACAACAGTTATAACCAACTGCAAGCCAAGAAAGACAGCCTTCTTGAATAGCTCACCCCGTTGGGCCTGCAGATAACTGCAGCCCCAGGTGACATCTACTGCACTGTATATGAGCCCCTAAGCTAGAACTGCCTAGTAGACCCCTTCCCAAATACCTGACCACAAAATCTCGTGTGTGTTTTAAGTTGGAATTGTTTTGGAGTAGTTTGTTATTCAGCAATGGTAGCTGGAACAGTTCTCAACATTTCAAGGGACGATTTCTAATTAAAGCTTGCTGGAATGAAGCACACACAACTTGAGGAAGAAGATTGTACAGAGAAAGTTAAGTGTAATTGTATTTTATAGGAGAAAAATTTGGGGTCTTGTATACTTTTCTCCATGCATCTTCTTCATCAAAGATACATAGGCATGCCAGCTATATTTCCTGTGTTCAGTTCATCTCCCCTGTTCTGTCTGATCTTCTTATGAAATATTGAGTTTCCTAACCTACAGTACTCCTTATCCATTTTGATTAGTATATACTGACCTCCATTCAAAGCACCCTTCCTTCTATCTGAACTGGCATCATTGGTCTCCAGAAAACAAAAATAAGGGAAGGAAGAAGGTGAAAGTCCTAGAAAGGTAGTTGAAGGATTTGGATGATACTCAAGAATGTCTCAGTTTTCATTTTAAGGAACTATCAAAAAACCCTGTTGTTAGCCATTTCATATTATCTAGCACATTTTTATAACAAATATCTACATATAAATATTACTGTGGGTTTCCTAAATGTATAATTTATTTTTCTGTATGTATCATCTTTTTTCTTTTGTAAATTACTTCATAGTTAATTTACAATGTTGTGTTAGTTTCAGGTTTACAGTAAAGTGTTTCAGTTATACATATATATATATATATATATTCTTTTTCAGATTCTTTCCCATTATAGGTTATTACAAGATACTGAGTCTAATCCCCTGTGCTATATAGTAGGTCTTTGCTGTTTATCTATTTTATATATAGTAGTGTGTATATGTTAATCCCAAACTCCTAATTTATCTCCCCCCACACAATTAACTTTTTAAAATGTTTTATTTAGAATATTATTCATACATTAACCTAATCCCTATTTTCTTAGCAATAACTTTGAGTACCTTTACACAATTATTGAATGTGTAAGAATTTCTTTCTACAATTTTTTTTTAAGTTTTTAACTAATTGTCTTGGTATATGGTCTTGAGCTCAGGAAAATAATCGCATTAACCTTTGAGTCTCTTATTTTACTAGCTATAAGCTGTGAAGTAATCTGTGATTCAGCTTGCTTATACTGTTCTGCCCTTGTAGGGGGATGATCTAGCTGATGACATCTGGCCGAGTTAGTCCCACCCTGTGTGGGTGTTAGCTTGAATGGCTCTCGTCCCCATGGGGCAAAGAGTTCCTGTCACCTCAGCAAGTAAGGAGGGCAAGTCAGAGCCAGCTAACATCTGTCAGGAACTCCACAGCCAAAGACATGATCTGGAGGGAACAAGAGTTCACTGTCAACTACACTAAACTAAAGGGGAAAAATAATGTAACTTAGGTCACCAACTTGGTCCCAATCATAAGGAGAAAACTGCTAGCTGTAAAATAGCACTAGTGATTTATCTTTTAATTGTGAAGCCAATTTAACATATGTATGCTAACGTTAATTACTCTAGAAAGAGTGGTATGCATGTTGTTCTGATTTGGAACAATAGTGAAGTAAGATTTGCATTTATCTGTTGAATGCTTTAATGGAGCCTTCTAGGGGAAATAACTAGAGCCAGAGGTTCCAAATCGAACTCAGTCCCTCAATGATCTTATACTCTCAATTTTTTTTAACTGTAAAATGAAGAACCTTTAAGGACATTTCTAGGTATAAGATTCTGAGTCTTGAAAATCATCTTCATTTATTTAGAATATTTTTTTTTTTTTTTTTTTTTTGCGGTACGCGGGCCTCTCACTGTTGTGGCCTCTCCCGTTGCGGAGCACAGGCTCTGGACGCACAGGCTCAACGGCCATGGCTCACGGGCCCAGCCACTCTGCGGCATGTGGGATCTTCCCGGACCGGGGCACAAACCCGTGTCCCCTTGCATCGACAGGCGGACTCTCAACCACTGCGCCACCGGGGAAGCCCTAGAATATTTTTGAATTTATAAGGTATTAACTTTTAATTTAAATGGCTGCTTTTTAGATTGGAGTCTTAATTACCCTTAATGTAACAGATTTGTGGGAAGAAGGAAAATACTCTCTTATACAGCAAACATCTTTTACAAAACAATGCTTCCATGAATTCAGTGTAAGTGATTTGAAAGCATAAAGATTTAATTTCATGTAGGGGGAGGGGTCAATGTACAATTAAGCTTTTATCAAAACCCTTGAAATTGGAACAAGAAAATGGGTATATTTGAGAAGAGCAAAATTAATGTTGGAGTCCCCTGTTTTCAGGCAAATGTCCTTGTGATGCATGGTGTGAACATTGCAAAATGCTTGGTGTTTATTTTTATAGTTGGATTTGCCTTGCAATCAGAGTGGGTAACACTGTTTGATAAGGTATGGCTTAGAGCATAATAATGCTTAGGCTTAAGGCATCTTATAGACATTCTATAATGCTGCACTTTTAAATTTGGAAGAGTTAAAAGCAATTTATTTTAATAGTATCAACAACAGTGGATAGATAGATAGATACACAGATCTGTTTGAAGGACAAGAGGTCCTCAGTGTTAGCAAAGACCCAGTGAATGAGGTAAGGTTAGGAGGCCCTGCCCTGCAGGCGGGAGTATATTCACAAAGACTGGTTAGGTCTGAGTCACCATTTTTGGGTTGCTGGCAAGCAGATGAAGTCAGCCGAACTTTGTGTTCTCCTGACTAGAGCAGGATCTAGGTCAAATCCAGGCTCTGCCCACGTGGAGAGGAAAACAGGCATGGGCAGGCCAAGTAGTGAGCAGAGGTCTAATGTGAGCTCAAGTCCATGACTCTCCAGAAAAGAGTAAGGGCAATCTAGCTTAGAGTTGGAATGAAGAAAAGAAGCAATCAATTTCCTTGCCAGACTGTAAGCAAATCATTCCTGAAGCTTCCAGGAACCTGGGGACACATTTTGATTTGTGCAGCAACCTCTGGATTTGCTGGTTTGGGCTGAGGTAGTTGGAAGATTCTTAGAAACTTTGTGGTAGGATCATCTAGGCCAGTGCTTTTCAAACATCAATGTGCACATGAATACTCGAGGATTTTGTTAAAATAAAGTTTTTGATTCAGTAGATGTGGGGTGGGTCTCAAGTGTTTGCATTTCTAACAAACTCCTAGGTTGAAGCTGATGCTACATTTCTGGAGACCCCACTATGAGTAGCAAGGGGACCAGCAGTTCTGGCTGCGTATTGTAGTGTTACCATGTGTAGGACTATCAGATTTGGCATATACAAATATAGGATACCCAGTGAAATGTGAATTTCAGGTGAAAAACAACTTTTTAGTATAATTATATTCTGTGAAATATTTAAAACATATTTATTATAAAAACATATTCCTTGTTTATCTGAAATTCACAATTACCTGAGCACACTCCACTTTATCTGACAATCCAACATGAAGAAAATTCTAAATGTCCATGCCAGAGTTCCTGCCCCAGCTATTCTGGTTGAATTGGTCCAGGGTGCAGCCTGGGCAAGTGGATGTCACAAAACAACTTATGTGATTTTAACACGCAGCCCCGGTAGAGAGTTACTTATAAAAAGTCACCCCCTTATTAATCAGGTGAGGACACTGAAACCTAGGGGATTGTATAATATGGCCAGTGGTACAATGGGGATGACAATTTAAGTTTTAGGTACTCTTTGCCCTATATTCTCTCCATCTTGAGTTGAAAGCATGTTTCCTTCCTTGGGAGCTTAAATGGCACCCTCCATTGTGAACTTTATTGGTTCCTAGATCCCTGAGGTTGGGGGTCATCTCTCCTCATCTAAGTCACTCCTCTTGACCCCACAGACCTCATCCTAGTGAAGTATTCAGAGTGCATTTAGATATCTGCCTATTATGAATCTTAATTCATGGATGCTTTAAAATTCATTTATTCTCACCCTTAACCTCACATCTGGTTGCTTTAAAAAACAATGTGTCTGGGTGTCTGGGTGTCATCCCCAGAGGTTCTGATTTAATTGGTCTGGGGTGCAGCCAAGGCACTGGGAGTTTTGGAAAGCTCCCTGAGGGATTCTAGTGTGCAGACGGAGATGAACAGGACTGCTCTATCAGACCCTTCAAATGCAGTGGACCAGGGGCCTGTGCTCTAAACTTGTCTGTAAATGGTGGGTCCAGCTGAGCCCATCACATATGTGTATAAATCAGCAACTTCAAAGGCTGGAAACACTGAGCTTGACTGCAGGGTAAACCTGGAATGCCTCATATGTTATTATTTCAAGACTTGTCAAGGGCTTCCCTGGTGGCACAGTGGTTAAGAATCCGCCTGCCAATTCAGGGGACATGGGTTCGAGCCCTGGTCCGGGAAGATCCCACATGCCACGGAGCAACTAAGCCCATGAGCCACAACTACTGAGCCTGTGCTCTAGAGCCCATGAGCCACAACTACTGAGCCCGTGTGCCACAACTACTGATACTGAAGCCCGTGTGCCTAGAGTCCATGCTCCGCAACAAGAGAAGCCACTGCAATGAACAGCCTGTGCACTGCAAAGAAGAGTAGCCCCCACTCGCCGCAACTAGAGAAAAGCCTGCACGCAGAATGAAGACCGAACGCAGCCATAAATAAATTAATTAATTAAAAAAAAAAAGATTGCCAGTTTAAAGAAAAAAAAAAAAGGCTTGTCAAAGCATCTGAATCTGTTCTAATTAAGAAACACATAGTTTCCTTAGATTCCATCCTCTTAAAATACATATATGAGCCTTGTATGTATTTCCACTAGTCCTAGAATATCACGTTTCTGAGATGACATGCAGAGTAGACAGTTATTTAAAATAATAATAAAGAAAGAGGTAGGAGATGAGGAGTGGGAGAGAAAACCAGCATTTGGTTAATGTGAACTTTCTAACTAGCAGTTTCAAGGTTCTAGAAATACTTTCCTAGCCCCAGTCCTTCCCTGTGATCTTATACTTTTTCCACGCATCAGAAGAAAGTGGACCAGGTTCCTGCTTTAGAAACAGCTGCATATCAGGCCCTTTGTGAGGAAGGAAGAGTTCTTAAGCAAAGTATGTTGGCAGGAACTAGGACAATAAAGAGTAAGACTTTGTACTTTCTTCCCGCTTTCTTCTTCAAGAATTGAAATGCACTCAGAGCAAGCCAGGGATGGATTGCTACTATTCAAGACAGACAGATGAGGGTCCTCAGAAGTCTCAAAATTGCAGAGTATTATTTTCCACACTTGTGAAGGTTATTCATGGTTTTTCTATAGGGAAACCCAGTCTTTCCACCTGTCAAGGAGTGGTGAGTAATTAGAATAATAATTAGGCTTATTAATTAGCCTGATCCCATTGTATTAAACCCCATTACATCTCTAGAAGATTGACAAATTAGATTTAGATGACTAGATCATATGATTGGATGTTCACCAACTTATCCAAGCCAGACTTCCCAACTTCCATTTCAAAGGTTCTTCACAACTAAGAGCACCACCCATGATTTTGTTGTATGGTTTTTGTTTTATTCTTTAAATCAGATAGACTCTGATTCAACTCCTTCTAGGTTAATTGAGAGAAAACTAGGCTACACAGATGGAGAGATTTATTGACTCAGTACAAGGCAAGGCTAATCCCCCCATCAGTTTCAATGCACCTGAAAATCCTTAGAACTGTCCTGTAAAGCTGGGAAGTATCTGTAGTAGTGTATTCAAGAGTGTTATAATTTTCACCAAATTATGATATGTGCTTTGTAAATCTAGCGAAAAAAGCAAAAAGGAAAGATGTATTAGGTGGGCCATCTCTTTTTAAATGACTACTTGTCAGAAATATCTTTATAGAGATATTAATTTGTATTATGATCCCTTTTATTTTTCCTTTCCTCTCTTCCAATTCTTAAACACTCCTTTGTCTCACAGGAAGTTTATATCAGATGGTTAGAAACAGAAGTTATCTTTAGACTACCTGGGTTCTAAGCTCACATTTTACACAGACTTGAAGCCTCCCAGACAAGTGTCATGGATATGAGGTGACCAGTAAAGAAGCTAAAACCAAAGAATATTTTGCCCCGCGTTGTACCCAAGAGACTAGAACCCTAGCGTGGGCTGTGTCTCTCAGAATTTGCAAAACCTGAGTTTGGGCAAAACAACTTTCAGAGTTTGGAGTCAATGGTTATCAAAGAATTTGCAGGCTTGGACAAGAAGTAGGGTTGTAAGATTTAGCAAATAAAGATATAGGACATTCAATTAAATTTGCATTTCTGGTAAATGTTGAATTGCTTTTTAGTATAAGTATGGCCATGCAATATTTGTGACACATTTATGCTAAAAGTTATTCATTGTTTATCTGAAATTCAAAATTAGTTGGATGCCCTGCATTTTATCTGGCAAACCTAGCAAGGTGGATTTCATTATTGATTATGATGGATTGACAGATCCTGGCTTCCATTTTCCAGAGAGCAAGCAAGCCTCCTTGATTCTTGGGTGTTACTAGGTCAGAGGAAGGGCTCCCCTTTAATGGCTGAGATATATTTTCCATGAGTTGGACAAGATGAAATCTCAGAATAAGATGTAATTATTTTAAAAGGTATTTCTTGCACATCAAAGTCTTTGATTGCATATGCATACTCATTATAACCATAATCCCTGTCTATCACAGACATGTTTCCTAGGAGATCTGGACATTTGGTCACTTTCTTGTAGGAAGATGTAGAGGTGGAGGGAGAGAATCTTGAGGGTTTGTTCTTATTTTTTCTGAATGTGACAAGGGGCCATTTTTCATGCTCTAAAAAGAGATTAGAACACTTCTGGTGCCATGTTTCTAAAATAGAAAATATCTGATATCACCAGAATGTCATTGGTGTCAATGGAAAGTGGACTTTATAATACTTCTCTTCAAAGAAATAAACGTTGGGTTTTGTCCAGCAAAGTGTATCATGTCATGTAAGTATACCACAAATACATTAAAATCAGGAAGACCAGCTTTTCATGAAAAACCAAACACTATAAAGATTCTCAGGGAAATGGCTTACCCATTTGTCTACCCGTATAGGGAAATGTCTACCCATATAGGGAAAAGAACTGTCTACCCATGTCTACCCACAAATGTCTACCCACAAATGTCTACCCATATAGGGAAAAGAACTGGACACAAGAGGTTCGTGAATATGGCCCACTAAACCAACCATGGCTCACATTGCCATTTGCAAGGCAGTGAGGGACCAATAATGGGTGAGTCTTTCATTTGTTTCTTGGATGGAGCATGGCTGCTGACTAATAGGTCGAGGATGAACCACAGCCTGGGACAGGAAGTGAAGAGGGATCCCTGTTCAGCTCAATCTAAAGGTGAAATCGAGGCAGGCAGATTATAAGGTTCCAAGAATCAGTTCAGGCCGGAAAAGAGGATTAACATCCCATCTCTCAATGACACTATGACAAAGTCTTTCTTGTTTAATTTTATTATTTTTTTAAAAATGAGCAACAGTCTTAAGATCCTGAGTTTAAAAGCCTGATCCTGGCCTGAGTCACTGACACCACTCCCTAACTGCTCTCCTCTGCAGGTGTGCTGTGGGGCTGCTTCCACTCACACCCAACCCTATCCCCTCCCCACACCCCCCAACTCCCCGGAACAATTGTAAAATTGAAGGAGATCCTCTCAGGGTGGTATAGCTTCAGGCATATGAATTCCTTCCAGGGCTCTCTGAGCTTGGAAGCAGTTTAAAGGTAAAAAGTTTGAAGAGTGAATGAGTTCCCAAGAATAAACAAGTTTCAAAGGAATCTGAATGAGGGATTTTGTTTTTGTGGGATATTTTTTTAAATGACATTTGCTTACTTAATGTAATAACTCCTTGAATATATTGCCTTGAATGATATAATTTATTTACATAATTCTGGATTGGAAAACCATGAGCAAATTCAAAGAAAACTTCTGGAAAGAAGAAAACTTGTTTTTGTGAGGATTTTAGAATGAAATATATGAGATATGTATATATGTATATACACTGATGGCAGTGTGTAAGGCCATATTTCTAGCATCCGACAGTATTTACAAACAAGTGATTGTTGAACTGGGAAGGGATGGCCTCCCTCCAGAGTGTTACTTTGGGTTCTTGAAATCTTACTTGAAGTGACCCTTAGGAGTGGAGTCTACTTATTATTTGAAAGAAAGCATGTTTCATTCCAAAGTGTTAATGTCGAACGTACTAATTTTAAGTAATTGATGGATGACCTTTCTTTAATAAATAAATTCCATTTTTCCAAAAAAAAAAAAAAACCCAAAATACATACACACACATATATTTCTTTCTAAAATCCTCACAAAAACAAGTTTTGTTTTTGTGTATGTTTATATTATATATATGCAAATACATACATATCTGTATATTATACAGAAGTAGATATAGATTACATACATATATAGGTATAGAGAGATATAGATATATAGATATTTGGAAAAGAGGACAAAAATTAATTTAGATCATAAGCCAATTTCTAGCCTGTTTTAATTTATGCCAAATTATTTCTATGGGATTCAAAAGAAGATGGTGTTTTATAGTTATTCCAATCCAAGTTTCTGCTTTTTAAAGCATTTGCTACATTGACTGTTACAAAAGGAGGGAAGTCCTTTAAGTACTGAACATTCTAAACCTGAGTTAAGCTACACCTAGATTCCAGGATAATTGTTCAATCATTTGAGGGATTTGTCTATTTATTGGACATAGAAAAGAAGATTTGATGAGAAAACTAGAAATTATCTGCTCCAGATTGATGTCAGACAAGAATCATATAGTGATTTTGTTTTCTCTATGATTTTGAGGAGACAACATTAACAAACCACTCTAGAAGACTCCAGAGTCACTAAGGTTTATCTACTGGGAGTATCTGTCTAAGTGTAGATTCCATTGGTAGCCTCCTGCTTCAATAATTTCTTCCAAAGTTTCATTTCCCATGTCAGAATTCTTACCTGGCTTCTGTCTACAATAAAATATTAATAGTCGGTAACATTTCTGGTTCTGACACTGAAATAAGAATGGCAGAATAAAGTAATGAAAGCAGATTAATAACTGAAGCAGTTTTTAAAAGTATCCTTTCTTATGTGAACCCAACCTGCCTAGAAATTCAATAAGATGAGAGTTTTATTCATGAAAAATTATCTACTGGATGTCGTTTTGGGATTGGGAGAGTCAGAGAGAGTATAGAACTAGACTTTTCAAAAGACATCATAGATTTTCTTCTAAAGGCATCAAATAATAGATTCACATTACTGCTAAACGTCTGGCTTTCCTAGACTCATGTCCCAGCATGCGTAGCACACATGTCCCTGCTTAGCAAGAGCATCAAGGGGGAAATTCAAAGATAGAGTTGAGAAATGTGGAGGAAATGAAGCACTAGATTTCCTGAGAGATACATGAATTATAGAAAAAGATGAACTGGATTATTTTCAGGAGTGCTCTTATAGGTGGCAAACTGCAAATCTTTTGATAATTTTATTGGGAACAAGCACTTTGAAGTCACATTTGACTAGTATCTTGTGTTTTTACAAATGAGACCCTAAGGTGAGGCTGAGCCATTTGGCATACTCTGATTATTTTGATCACATAGACATATTTTATAAGTCCACATGGAATATGAGTTTTGTAAAAATAAGAGTTATAAATTTCCTCTCTGATTCTTCATGTCTTGTTGGTTCATGCCCAATAAGTGAAGCTGGAATGATTTCTAAACTTGTTCAGATACAGGTCTACTACATAAATCCCTCAAAATATTACTAATAGTAACTTACATTGTGGAGTATTTTACAGCTTATAAAATGCTTTCTCAAATTATCATCTTTATAACACATCACTTTATTTCTGCCCTGCAATATCTGGAAGGCTGTGCAAATATCATCTTTAACCAGAAAGCATACAGTCTATTTGGTTAACATACACTCACACTAACTTTAAGTTGCTTTTGAGTCCAAATAGAACCATCCTTGAATGGGTAGTGGTCTTCCTTTCTCTTGCTTTTACAGCCATCTCTTCAATCTCTGGCTCCACCTGGTGGAATATTGTGAGGTCATAACTATGGGCATCATTGTTCCTGAATCTACCTTATGGGGCCAGTATTGTGATTTATGATCCTCCAAGGAGATAAAAGTATGTCTTTCAGAATCTGTAGATTGGATTACCTATTGTCCCCTCAAATTTTCTCTCGCTAATGTGACTGCCTCTTGGAGTGGAATATCTATTTTGCAAAAATACCCCTTTCCAGTAGGATTAAAAAAGAAATGACACACAAGTTAAAAGAGAACCCTATCCTGCCAACAATAGCTTACACTGTTCTTCTGTATTTCTCACTTCACTGAAACACATAAGAACATCTCCCATGAAGCAGGGTGGGCTAAGGGTGCTATCAAAGGAAAAACTGAGATTTATAGTATGAAAAACTGAAACTTCTGCTAACTGCATTTCCCCAAAACAAAACAAAAAAATTATGGAGGCAGAGACAATATCAAAAGGCAAGTGTTTTGATCCTCCGTGTAATGTTTATAACTTGTACATGACATTGCTTAAAATAAACAAGTTAGATCCTTCTTTTATTATGTTCCATAATATACATTTTACATATTTTTGAATATCTTAAATATTATGCAACAAAAAATGAAATGAAGAAAATCTCCTTCTCCAAAAAGATTAAAAAAGCAAAATCAAATGAAAGAATGGTATTAAAGTGAGTGTCACTTTATCCCTCCACAGCCACATCTTCTCTTCATGGTTGGAGGAGAAGCTTGTCTTGTTCTGTTTCTTAACCACTGTGGATCTTCCCACACTTAGGTTATGGGAAAGAGTTTCCCTCATGAGGGAGCAGTGAGAAAATCTGGGAGGTGGAGAGACAGTGGTGAGAAGATAACGTGACCCAGACTTCCCCATCTTTTAGACCCCCAGTAGGCTGCCCCCTCTAGGACTAGGAGTATTAATTACCATATATTTTTAATAGACTATTTTAGAGCAGTTTTTGTTTCACAGAAATATTGAGTGGAAGGTTCAGAGATCTCCCGTGGCACCCCCAGCTGCATATACCCACAGCTTCCCTCACTATCAGCATCCCCCAGCACAGTGGCGCATTTGCTACAATGGATGAACCTACACTGACACATCATTATCACCCAAAGTTTAGAGTTTACCTTATGTTTTCTCTTGGTGTTGCACCTTCTTTTTGTTCTGACAAATGTATAGTAACATGTATCTACTATTATTGTATTATACAGAGTAGTTTCACTCCCCTAAAAATCCTCTGTGCTCTACCTATCCATCCCTCTCTACCCCCCAACCCCTGAAAACCATTAATATTTTTACTGTCTCCACAGCTTTGCCTTTTCCAGAATATCATATAGTTGGACTTGTACAGTATGTAGGCTTTTCAGATTGGCTTTTTTCACATAGTAATATACATTTTAAGTTTCCTCCATGTCTTTTTATGGCTTAATAATTCACTTCTTTTTAGTGCTAGATAATATTCCATGGTCTGTATGTACCCAAGTTTCTTTATACATTAAACTACTGAAGGACATCCTGGTTGCTTCCAAGTTTTGATAAATTATGAATAAAGCTGCTAAAAACATATGTGTGCAGATTTTTGTGTGAATATAAGTGTTCAACTAATTTGGGTATATACCAAGGGGCACAATTGCTAGATCTTATGTAAAAATGTGTTTAATTTTGTAAGAAACTACTAAACATTTTTGCAAAGTGGCTGTACCATTTTACATTCTCACCAGCAGTGAATGGGAGTTCCTGTTTCTCTACATCCTTGCCAGCATTTGGCAGTGTTAGTGTTTTGAATGTTGGCCATTCTAATAGGTGTATAGTGGTAGCTCATGGTTGTTTTACCAAGTGATTTTAAAAACAAACCTGCAAGGTGGATGGCAGTCACATTTCAGGAGATACATGGCTTGTGTTGTGTTCTTTCCAAGTCTCCATGCTAAGTAGAGGGCTTTCCTTTCTCCCTTGCTACTAACTATAGCTTAAGGGCCAAATCACTGATATCTTTGGGTTTGTCTTTTCTTTCCCAGATTAAGAAGGAATCAGGATAGCTTTCCAACCCTGACTGTGGAATAGAATCACCTGGGAAGCTTTTAAAAAGTGTTGTTCCCCAGGTACCACAACAGATTACTTAAATCAAAATCTCTGGGGGTGAGGCTTTGGCATGGTATTTTTTGTCTAAAAGCTTCCCATGAGATTCTAATATGCAGCTTTGATTGAGTCTTACTGGCTTGAGGACCTGTAAGATCTCTTTTCATCCTTAACCTCTGCACCATCCATTCCGCATTTAACAGTCTCCTCCACACTCCCCTTTCGTACATTATATAACAACCACTTGCTAACTGGATCTTCATTCTCAGATACCATAGTACAAGTATTCCAATTTCAATTTTTTATTTCTTTATGTGGCATCATGTTCTCTCCTGCCTTACTACTGAGGGAGTGGAGAGGAGATCTATAGATCCCTTAAGATCACCTAAATATACTATTTATATCAAGAGATAAACCGTCATTTACTTAGAAGAGTTGTAATTCTGTTTGATTAAAAAAAAGTCAGTGATATTAGTATTCCCTTACTTCTTATACAAACAAAATAGTGTTGGACCAGGGCAAATTAATTACCATAGCAAAAGTTACCTTGTTACCCTTTAATGCAGCTCTTTGGTACTGTTACAAATGTGTATGTGTCTGGCCAAGTTGAGTCCTCCACATTGCATGCCAATAATTTGTTTCTCCATGGACAACTTCCTTTCCCATGCCTTTGGAAATTATTTCAAAAAATTTACTTTTCTTCTCTTGACCCCTAGACATACCTTATACTGCATTCTAGGCACATAACCTTGAAGCTTTTTTTTTTTTAATAAGAAGCTTGATTAAGTCTACCGTTAACTTCTGACCTTACTACCCACTCACTTATCTGTTTCTGCATGCGTTTGCTCTTTTTTGCTGTATCTGTGGAAGAAAAGTTACTTTCTGCTCTGCATTGCTTATTATTCCTGCTATTGTCTCAATCATATGCCCTCTTACCTTTTCAGAGCCTTTGATTTCTTTTACTCATTTGTATCCAAATGTGGCTCAGAATAAATCTATGTCTTGATCTCTTATTAACTACTTCCACTTGGTTGTTCCACTGGCACTTCAAAAAAGAGTGCAAAAATGCCACCCCATTTTGCTTCGATTGTGATCTCAACAGGAGTAGTCATAAGAAATAAAGGTTCTTCATCAAGCAATACTTCTTGGTCATTAACTACATAAACTGTATATGTAAATATGCATATGGTACAGTGCTTACCCCCGGAGCAGCTCACAAAACTCTTTGTTAATTGGGCAAATATGATATACGATATATAGTTATCCTACATGCACCCCAGTACACAGTCATCAAAAGAGTAAACAAGCAATGCAGTGTAAAGCACCTAGCACATGGAAGTCATTCCATCCTGCTGCTTATGGAAGAACTGGACTTTGGGCTAAGCCTTAAATTGTTAAACAAATTCCAGGTACTTGTAGGGGTTGGCATTCCCAATAAGCAAACAGCAGTGAGTGAATATGGAACAGAGTTGTAGAAAGAAGTGTTTGAGGATAATGAGCAGGTGTCTATGTTGGTGGGGAGTTCTTCCAGGTCTTAAGAAAGACTCACTCATTTAATTTCCTATAAATTAATTTGCAATGAGGTGTCAATGGCTCAATGATACATGGCCTAGGACATGAAAGGATTTTTCTAGATTAATGCTTCCATTCAAAGGGCTACATCTCTAAAAGTAGTGTTTTCAAATCAGATGGTAGGATGATTTGGGAGTCGGAGAAACTTTTAGCATCATCACTCAAACCATACCACAAAAGATAATTTGGTCAAGTCCCACTGAAAGATGAGCTGATAAAATGTTGGTTTTGAAATTGCTTTTTTATTATTGTTATTATTATTTTTAGCTGTTTGGAAATTCTCTTCCTTCTATGGGGAGGTGAATGAATTTTAAAGTAATATGGTAATTGTATGTGAGTTTGTGTGCTTGTGTTTATGCCCTGGGGCGTCCTAGGTGAAGGGCTCCCTTGAAAAATTCGAAACAAATAAATGAAATGAGAGCTGACCTAAATTTTTGCCTCAAACTGGAACAGAGTTCAAACTTTTGAGGAGGATCAAAAGCTTGATTAACAGTTGTTTATTTGTTTTCAGAGGCTTTGCTTCCCTCCAACTCAAAAAAGTAAAAGTGATCAAACACTACACTCTGAGAGAGACTCTTGTCTCAATATTTCCAACCGGGTTGAAACCAGAAAGTACTTGTGAGGCAATTGGGAAACCCAAGTGACTTGCAGCCTAAGGTCCAAGATTCAAGGGGTTAGGAGGAGTTCAGCTGTGTTTCATGTTGGCATCCAAGGAAAACATAGCAGTAATGTTGTGTTCAGTGGAACTGAGATCCTACAAGGGGAGAAAACATCATTATGTCAAAGAGAAAAAGTACATGGCATTTGTGTTTCCCACCAATGTCTAGGGGAAAGTACATTTATTGATTGGTTGAAAAGCAAAAAAAGACCCCTGGGATGTGTTGAGACCTGTGGGTTAACTTGAGGCAGCTGGCGTAAGGCATGAGCCATGAAGGAGAAGTCAGGGGACTTGGAAATGAGGCCCTCGTCTCACAGCTGTGTGACCTTGGGCATGCTGTGTAGCTCCTACAGAATTCGGTGTCTGAATCTGTAAAGTATTCACTTGTTCAGAAATACCCATGGCTTGTCCTTGTCTTGCAGGACACACTGAAATAGTACTTTCAATTTTTCTGAATTGGGTAAGAACCAATCATACCCTTGAGAACAGTAAAATTCAGGAGTGGGTCTTAAGACATACCAAAATCATTTTTAAAAAGAGATTAAGGGCTGTGAGAGTTTGGTGAAAGGAGGGGGTCATTTGGCTTAACTTCCATGCTTTGGAAGGCTTTATAAAAATAGAATTGAAAGTGGGTAGAGTTTTGGCATAGAGAAATTCATTGGGTGAAAGAAAGGCAGCATTCCAAGCAGAGGTAACAACCATTAAAAAAAAGTTACCATGACAAGAAAAAGTAAGACTTGACATGGCAAATAACAAGTAGGCAAAAATGGGTGCATAAACTGGAGAAGCGTTAGCAGATAACTTTGGAAACATCATTGAAGCCAAAGGATAGCTGCCAGTTTAGATTTTATTTTATATGGAACAGAAGGTGAGCCCATTCCATTAATTTAAGTGAGCAGTGGTACGGCCTCACCAGCACAATGGTTGTGCTTATATAGAAAGGAGATTGTGAGTCTCAGGGTTACGATGGAAGTAGGATCAAGAAGATCTGGCAACTGAATGTGGCCAACAGGTGGGCCAGAGGAGTCAGAGAGCTAAGTCTTCATACTTGAATGACTTGGGAGATGGTGCAGTTAACTTGCGGAAATTGGGATAGTAGCAGGCTTGAGAGAGAAAATGGTGAGTCTGATTAAGTTTGAGGTTAGAAAGACGTCTGGGTGAAGACGGGATTATGAAACATAAGATCAAGAGCTAATGATGGCTTGAGACAACGATGGAGTCATTTGCATTGACATCATTGAAATCATGAAATTACTGGATATTGATGGCCATTATTAAATATATTATCCTGAGTCTGATACCAGCTGTACAGATATTTTCCCTGGGCTTTGTTGATAAGTTTCCAGTGGAAGTGTGGCTCTTGACAACTGGACTTTGTCCCTGGAACTTAGACCTTTCTCTACTGAGCTGAATTTCAACACATACATGAGTTCTTCAAGTCTAATCCAGCTTTTGCCTTTCACTGCCTGTTTTGATCTCCCTGGTTTTCATCATGACTCCAATTCATTAAATCCTTGACCTATAGCTCCCATGTTGATAAGAGTTAGAAATGCCTATCAAAATATTTTCAAAAGAAATATCAAAAGAAAAATGGATGTGTCAGGCTTTTGTCTGCATCTTTAGATTTCTGATTTTAACTCTTCAAATAAAACCTGTGTCTTCAGGATCTGGATGTATCATTTTAATACTTTCCATAAACAATATGCATTTTAATAATGTTGCATTTCCAAAGGACATTCCAGGATAATTTCAGTGCCAAGAAAACATAAGAAATCCCTTCCCTGTACATATCACATTTTTTCTTTTACATTCTTCTAGAAGGGCTCATATAGATCATATAGATATTTAATAGTCAGAGACATATAAAGAGATAAGATGATACAATTATATGAGGTAGATGACCTGCCTTGAGGCCAGGCTTTAAAACATTGTAGTTCTGTGACTTTTGATAAATCATGTCAGATTTCAGAGTTGCACCTCAGTAGTGTGAGAATACAATGAGGTATAGCACCATTCTCTGAAAGCTATAAATAACTAAGAAACATAAAATATTGTAACATTTGATAAGGGCAGAATAAAGATAAATTATTCACCATAATCCAGAATATTAGAAGTAGCACTTACATAGTAATTTTACATTTATTTGTATTATTATCATTATTTGATTAATGCTTATAATCAGTATCAGATTTCTAGCTACATGATGAAGAGTCTAAGCCATCTTTTGCTCATCATCATAACCCCAATAGTTTGTATTGCAAGTGCCATATAGATAGATGTTAAGTAAAAACTTTTGAATGAATAATTGAATACGTTGTAACTTAAATTTAGTCATTTTAGTGTAATAAAATAAACAATTTAAATTAGGAAAACCATTTCCCTTCTAAAATTCAATATAGAGGATTGTACAAATTGTTACAAGAGGAATTTGGATAAAATGTATGGATGAAAAATCTATGGCAGCAAAATGAAGAAGTTTTGAAATGAGAGATGACTGAAAAAACTTTGAGGCCTTAGCCCTGTTTTCCTCTGATTCTGTAGCTAGAATAAACCACCACTGAATTGATCTCTTACTAAATAGTCTTTCTTGTGTTATAATGTTATGTTCCCTTTGCTTTGTTTTTTGTGTGCTACTATGTAAAACATATGTTCTTCGAAGAGCAAATAACACTCACATTTCATCCTCTTTTCTATTACTCCTTGAAGTTTTATCTTCATCTACATAATTTTATTGAATTTGCTCTCAAAGAGTTCCCTGACAGCTTTATAGAACATTTCCCTTGCCTGTGCTGATAACCTCTCCTTTCTTGAATCTCACTTCCTTTGGCTTCTACAATAAATATATTTTTAAAATTTTCCTCCCTTTTTAAACTTTCTTTGTCACCATGTTTTTTTTGTTTGTTTGTTTCTTTTTTTGCAGTACGCAGGCCTCTCACTGTTGTGGCCTTTCCTGTTGTGGAGCACAGGCTCCGGACGTGCAGGCTCAGGCTGCCATGGATCACGGGCCTATCTGCTCCACAGCATGTGAGATCTTCCCAGACCGGGGCACGAACCCGTGTCTCCTGCATCAGCAGGTGGACTCTCAACCACTGCGCCACCAGGGAAGCCCATCACCATGTTTTTTGACCTTATCTCCAACAACCTCAAATAGAGGGACTCCAAGAATGTCTTCAATCTCTTCTAGTTTTTCTACACAGTCTTCCTTCACCTGCATAGAGCAAGTTTCAGTAGCCACTTGGACATCTTGACATGGGTATATTCATAATATCCCAACTACCTTGGAATATAAATCACCATTCAGCACTCAAACGTGACTCTTTCTCTTCCCCTCTTTTTCCTTCTTCACCCCATATTCAATAAGAGTCCTGCAAGTCTTACTGCTCAGTATCCATTATGTGACTACCATTATTCTGCCCCAACTATCACAGCCCTTGTTCCATTGGGCTTTATTATAATAATAGTGTCTTATTACCTTACCTCTGTTTCATGGGATATACTTCTGCCAAAATGATCAATCTAATATTTAGATCTGCATATGTCTCTCCTCTCCCTACTAAGTCTCTAAAGTGAAAAGTTCTACCATATATGATTTTTAAAAATAAGCCTCCAAACTGTTTTTCAAATCTCCTTTATTTTTACTTTGTAAATTATATAATATGTAATTATTATTATAGCACATATACCAGGCACTTCACCCATTCAGAGTGTACTATTCAATGTTTTTTAGTATGTTCACAGCATTGTAACATACACCACAATCAATTTTAGAACATGTTCATCACTTTCAAAAAGAAATGCCATATCCTTTAGCAGTCACCCTATCAATGTCCCCTATCCACCCCCAATCCATAGGGGGCCTATGTAACTATCTACTTCCTGTCTCCATAGATTTTCCTATTATGGAAAATATTTTCCTATTTCATAAAGATAAAATCATTTGTATGTGGTCTTCTTTCACTTAGCATGTTTTTAAGGTTCATCCATATTGTAGCATGTATAAGTATTTCATTCCTTTCTATTGTAAAACAATATTCCATTGTATGGATAGACCATTTTTATTTATCATCGGTTGCTAGTCTCCTTTTGCATTATTTTTTCTTCTTGTTATATACTGTACTCTTATCCTTACAATCTTAAATTCCCTTTTCTCAGATTCTTAGACTTGCATGTACCTGCTTTGTTTTAGAGTTAATTGTTTACATTTCTTTTTTTTTTTTTTGCGGTATGCAGGGCTCTCACTGTTGTGGTCTCTCCCGTTGCGGAGCACAGGCTCCAGATGCACAGGCTCAGCGGTCATGGCTCACGGGCCCAGCCGCTCTGTGGCATGTGGGATCTTCCCAGACTGGGGCACAAACCCGTGTCCCCTGCATCGTCAGAGAGACTCCCAACCACTGCACCACCAGGGAAGCCCAAGAGCTAATTGTTTACATTTCTTAATTTCCAGTAGATTTTAAGACAATTCTTTACTCTTCCTTAGTTGTTATATTCCTAGAATTTTTTTTTTTTTTCCCATGGATGCTCAATTCCATCCAATGGAACTGTATTAGGTCTACTGTTTTCAGTATTTTGAAACTTAGGAATGTTATAAATATAGTAAGTATATTATTATGTGTGTGTGTGTGGGATAGTAAGTATATTACTGTGTGTGTGTATAAAATATAACTGTAAACTATACTACATTGTATATATATTATACGATAGGTTAACTATATTGTATGGTAACTACATACTATAATATAGTGCAGTTTATGCAAAAATAAACACAATCTCTATATATATGTATATATATATAATATACATATATTATATATGTGTGTGTGTATATATATATATATATATATATATATATATATAGTATCCATGATGTCCAGATGTTTAAGACTACGATCAGGTACCATATGGTCATTATGCTTATATAATTGATTTGATGCCCTTTATATATGGAATCATATTATTCCTGGCATAAATAAATCCTTGATGATAGATTATCTGTATCAGTTATTTGGAATTCCTTTGCACAAAGGTTTGTCTGTTCTATTTATTTACTTAGATCAGTGTGCATGCATGGATACTCATATTTTGGATTATCACTCAATACTTTGTTTTATTTATTTATTTATTTAGCTCAATTTTTTCCAGTGTTGGCTGTTGAGGATTCTTTCAGAAATGCCTGTGCCCTTTTGGCATTTCCCATCTTTGTTTTTTGTTGTTTGATTGTTTGTTTTAGCACTTCCTTATTTTCTGGCACCACAAGATACTCCAGGCTCATTTTGTATATTCCTTGCCTATGTCATACAATCAGCCATTTCTCCAAGGAGACCTTGGTTCCTCTTGTTGGAGAACAGCATTGAAAACTAATATCTGGGTGCTAGATGTGCTTGTTGCTTCTGAGGTGTGACTGTTTCTAGGTTCTCTCAGTTGACAGTGCAAGAAAATATATGTTTATATATGAACCCATGTATACACACACACACACACACACACACATATATATATAAACATTTATATGCATAACCATTTGTATCTATATTAAGCTAAACATGAGTTCATATATGTCAAAAGAAATCAGCAGTGATAGATGAAGGGTTTGTACCAGGATCCTAGAATTTTCTAGAAATGAGCAGGTTACAAGTACTGCTCTAAATGTTAACACCTGTTGCATTTATATTATTTCCCTTTGCTATCATGTCAGTGAAACTTCAGAAGTACATTCTTTGCAACTTGTATAACATTTTCCATTTTTCAGGTTTTACTTATCAGGCTTGTGAGCCAATTCAAACAATGTTTGGCACCCCTATTACCATTTATTTTGCTTTTGGAGCAAACTGAATAAAACAACAAAATGAAAACTGACAGAAAAGAAGAAAAAAAAAGACAAAGATGTCTCCAACTTGAATTCAGTACCACATGGCTCATTCTACGCTCCCTTTTGCCTTGTATGTGTGTAACCTCCCACCGCAATGGTGACAAACCTGGTTCCCACCCACCATCTTCCATGAATTTACTAAATTGTTTGATTCCTGTATACCCATATAGGGGTTTCAAAAATTTTAACCCATACCCTCATGAGAAACAACTTTAGCAACTAGTGTTTGATATTCTCATATATCTCTGTTCCACTGATTGAGTTGGAACAGCAACCCAAAATAAAAGCTAGTCTTAGGCATTTTATAATCTAGAACAGCAGTCCCCAATCTTTTTGGCACCAGGGACCAGTTTTGTGGAAGACGATTTTTCCACAGACTGGCCCGGGTGGGGGATGGTTTCAGGATGATTCAAGCACATTACATTTATTGTGCACTTTATCTCTATTATTATTACATTGTAATATATAATGAAATAATTATACAACTCATCATAATGCAGAATCAGTGGGAGCCCTGAGCTTGTTTTCACCACCACTCACTGATAGGGTTTGGATATGAGCCTGCAAGCAATTGATTTATTATGGTCTCTGTGCAGTCAAACCTCTCTGCTTATGATAATCTGTATTTGCAACCACTCCCCAGTGCTAGCATCACTGCCTCAGTTCCACCTCAGATCATCAGGCATTAGATTCTCATAAGGAGCATGCAACATAGATTCCTCACATGCAGAGTTCACAGTAGGGTTCACGCTCCTATGAGAATCTAATGCCACCACTGATCTTACAGGAGGTGGAGCTCAGGTGGTAATGTGAGTGATGGGGAGCAGCTGCAAATACAGATGAAGCTTCGCTCACTTGCCTGCCACTCACCTCCTGCTTTGCAGCCTGGTTCTTAACAGGCCACGGACAAGTACCAGTCCGTGGCCCAGGGGTTGGGGACCCCTGATCTAGCAGAACAAGTCCTCCAAGAAAGTCTAAGCTGTAACATACACTGGCCTAGTTTTTTAAATGGGAAAAAATAAGATGCAATTCACCAAAGTATAAAGGATATAAAAAGCATCACAGGTAGGCAAGACCCTGGAAACAATGGAACATTTTCTAACTTAGAGCAGTGCCAGCAACTGACAGTAGATGTGCAAGACCCATTTTGTTAAGTCACTCATGGATGTAGAGTGTTCTCTCACTTTAAACTGAAGTTAATTAATTAGTGCTTCCTCCTAATCTGACAGAGGACCATGAAGTAGAATTCCAGGTCTTTACAAAACCAGAAGTGTTCAACAAGCTCAGGGGGTCCAAGCTTAGGTTCACTTCTTCTTTAAGAAAGTTTTACAGGTGTGACATTAGGTTAGGGGCTGGAGGGCCAGAGAGAATGAGGAAACTAGCCACAGCACTGAGAGGGGCTTACCTAAAATTCCTACAGTCCAGGAGTTATTTTTGATGGATCTTCCCAGGAAAGGCACCTGTTCAAAATAACTGGCTATTTTTTTTTTTTTTTTAGCAAATAGCATCCCATTCATAATTTCTTTTAAAAGTATATCACTTCTGCTAAGGAGGAAATGGAAACTGCCCATTTCAGGATACAACATTATTTTTCATTTCTCCCAGTCCCCTTATTGTGTTTCTTCTTCATGTTCAAATACATCTGGCCTATAGCACAGTTTCTTGTTTATACTGTTGTTCACCTTTCTTTGCACAATTCATGCTAGGTCTCATTAGTAGGATGTTAATCATATAATAGGTGATCTACTAATATCCACTAATATTGAGTGGGAAGCACAATAATTTCATAAGAAAGAGTAATTCAACTTTATAGTTTTTACTCACAGATTTCTCTCATAAAAGGGAAAAATTTCCTTGAGTTTATTTAGATAAGTAGCTTTCTGTCATGAACATTCATAATCCTAAAAGCGAGTTTTTAAGAGTTAGTCCAAAGAATGATATTGTCCTTTGAGTCTCTGAAAGCTGAGTTTACTCATGTTTCCTGCAAGATTTTTTTTTTAATATCATAGGATTTTTCATCATATTTTGGAACTGGTTATATTGTTTAGAAGTCCTCATTGTAAAATAATGGCCCAGCTGCATCAGAATTGACTTGAGGAGATTAAAAAAAAAAAAAGAGGTTCCAGAGTCATACCTCCAGGGTTTTGGATGCAGCAGGTTTGAGGTAAGCCTTGGAAATCTGTCACTTTAAAAGAGTCTCCCAAGTGTTTCTGATGGGAAGTTGGATCACATCCTGCCTCTTATTCTGCAATAGGTGGTTAGAAACTCTCAAGGCTCTATCCTTCCATTAGCAAGAGGTGTTAGTCCTGAATCAAGTCGTTCTCCACATGTGAGTTACACCAGGAGACTGTTCATCTCAGACCTCCTCCAGAGATTGTGTTTGGTTTGCCTTTCTCACTGGTAGTAGCACCAGGCTGTAGGGATGAACTGGATGGCTAAAATGCAAAATTTATATTTGGAAACCATACAAGAGAAAGCCAGTTTCAACACAGATGAGTGATAAGCTTTCCATAGCATAGATTTATCAGGACTTCTCCATCCGTTAACAAAACTGCCTGGTAAATTCTTAATGGCAAATAACTCTAGGTTTTCCAGCATTTGGGGAAGGTGGTTTATAGCCCTTTACATTCTACCTGTGTGCCTTGTGAAGTACAATCCAGTGTTTACCACACACCTTGCTCTGACAAGCTCTGAGCCCCAGGGAACAGCGCCATCTGCTGATAACCTGGGACATAGCTTACATGAAAACAGGGTGAGTTGAGTATTTGGAAAAGAGGTACATGTTAATTATTTATTTCCTGGCTTTCTTTCCACTGCTGCTATAACACCCTACTGCCAAGCGCCAGGCGCTCTTAAGTGTGAACACTTCTCTTTGAGTGCCTTGGCTTTCGCTAAGGTGTATTTTCACATATTTTTAAGCCTTAGACAGACAACTCTGCCTATAGGTGCTCATTCATGATCCAGGGAAGCTTAGCACTTGGAGTACCAAGACCCAGAGCCAATACGGAACCAAGGACAAGGCGTGGCCCTTTGGCCCATGGCGGCTTTGATGGTTTATGGAGAATGTCCTGGGAGTCTGACTACAAGAGGCTATGGGGAATTTCATTTCCTGAACAGTTTTTCTTTAGGGCCCAACAACAGCAATCCACAGTTTGAAGTTACCATATTTGCCATTTCCTGTCTGACAGGACAAAGTAGATCCCAGGGAAGCCCAATTTTGGTTAGGTTAAGTCCTTTAAGAAATGAGGTGCTACTTTTCCCCTTGGTAGTTTATTTATGTGTTTGTTTTAATGTTAGAGCCCATCCTTTATAATATCTTCCCCAGGACGAGGAAAGGGAAATGTTGAAAAGAAAAACTGTGCATGTGTGTGTGTCTGTGTGTGTGTGTGTGTGTGTGTGTTCTAACAAGGCCTTTGAAAGATAAACATTTGATGTAGGGAGATGTTGAAAGTAAGAAAGTCATAAGCAGGTTTCATTCAATTTTTCTAAAAATATTTGGCTTTCAAAATTAAACCCACTTAAAGTTTTCCTCCTTGTATTTTCTTAGTCATTTTGACATATTGTAGGGGGTTTCACTGTGTGATAATAATGTTATTTTTATGTAGGTTTTAATAGTGAAAATGAAATCAGTAGACCTCACTGCCCTCCACACAGCTGAAAGTGCATTTCTCTGCCCAATTCTTCCCACACTCATGAAAAAATACCAAATTTAAAAGTAAAGTTCAGCACCTAAGCTCTTGTGAGGTCCTGTAATATTTGATCACCATGAAAAAAATCTATAGCATATATTACAAATAAGAGTGGGAATAAGTGCAGATGGAACTAATTAGAGTTTTCCAGTTTGATTTCACCATTTGCAAAATAAAACTTCATTTTTGAACTGTGTTTATTTTTTCTGTATTCAAAAAGTATATAATCCAATTTTCACTGCTGCAAGGACAGAAGTGGCATAAACACACTCACATGAAAACTCTTTTTCTAAATTAGCACAATATGGGGCTACTTAATTCCAGGTGCTTTAACTTAAAACTTTGCTAGTTTAAGTAAATCAAATTCGATATTATTATAATAATGATTATTAATAATAGTGAAATGTATTGAGAATACTGTTAGGCTATGTTTCTGGGACTTTTTGTGCAATAATTCATTTAATCCTTACAACAACATTGTGAGTTAGATTCTATTACTCTTTCAATGAGGACATCGAGAGGTTAAGTACCTGGCCGAGGGGTGCATATGTCTAGTAAATGGTGGAGCTGATAGAGATAGAGATACAGATACAGGTATATAGAGTCAGGGCTGGGACTAGAGCCATATGTCCTGAGTATGCTTCCTTAAATTTTTTGCTCTGAGGTGCCTCACCCATATCATCCTAGGCCTGGTCTTGCGATATCTATCAATTTCTCTATCTATCGTCTATCTATAGATCCATACTGACAGGTATAGATAGATACATATATACGTGTGTGTGTTTAGAGATAGAGAAAATGAATGAATAGATATGGAGAGGGAGAATAAGGTGAAAAAATATTAATTTGCTGTTTTCTTTTGACTTTCTGTATGTGACTTTCTCCTTGACCAGCCTTCCTGATTACTCAATTCCTGGGGGCTGGTGATCAGATCTGCCTTGCTCTCCAAGAACTTTTAGTTTCATAAGCTAAGTCATACACATGCGTGCACACGTATACCAATGGTTTTAAAGTGCTCAGTGATAGAAAACGTTCCCTTTAGTAGTTGAGAATTGGAGCAAGTTCTTCCACACGAGGGTGTGGAAGAAAGAGGAAAGGCTCTGGTAGAAGAGATAGCATTGTGGACACTCAGGCAGATGGAAATGGGAGGAGAGCATTTCACCAAGGTGAGCTGTCAGTGTGGGGAGCAGGGGAGGGGCGTGTGAAATACTGGAACCCTTTTCAATGTTTTCTCCCTCTTCTCAGTTTTACCTACCTGTCTTTATGCAGTCGAGATAACTTACCTGTCATGGTTTCCTTGGACTGTTTCTCCCCTTTCCTTTGTTAATTTCATGTTAATTTCAGCATGCAGTAATAGAGCACAACACTGAAGTGTTTCAGCTCTGGAGAGACTGCTTCCTGCTGGAGGATTCCGACTGCCACTTTCCAGCTGCATTAATTCAAAAGAAGATGAGAAGGTGAGAAATGAGGCAGGAGCAGGTTTTTGCAACAAACAAGAAAACAGGGAGAGAATTTCAAGAAAGAGATAGCAGGGAGGTGGAGGGCCACTGACAGACTCAAAGGCTACAGTGAGGACAAAATAGAAAACAGCTGAGAGAAGACCTTTTCCAATATGTGGGCCCCATGTGTGATTTTAAATTTCCCAGGAACCACATCAAACAAGAAGCAGGTAAATTTAAGCTTAAAAATGGGTTTTAATTAACCTAGTTATCATTTAACATATAATCAAGATAAAAATTTAAGTTTTACATTCTCGATTTTGTACTGTCTTTGAAATCTAGCACATATTCTACACCAACAGCACATCTCAGTTCAAAAGAACCACATGTCAAGTGCTCAGGATCTCCCTTTGGTTCTCAGCGGCTGTATTGGATGACCCTGATTTAGACAACAGTGAGAAAGCATAGGTGGAGAAGTGAGACTGGAGGTCAAATTCTGAAGACTTAGGAGAGACTGGATGGTAAGGATGTAGGAGCAGAGAATGTGAGCTTCTCTTTTCAGACACTTAAAGGGCAAAGAATTGAGACTACTTTTTATTTTTTTGTTTCTATTTTATTTTTTAATTGAAGTATAGTTAATTTAGTTTCAGTTGTACAGCAAAGTGATTCGTTATACATACATACACATATATATGTATTCTTTTTCAGATTATTTTCCATTATAGGCTATTAAAACATATTGAGTATAGTTCCCTGTGCTATATACTAGGTCCTTGTTGTTTATCTATTTTATATTTAATACTGGGTATACGTTAATCCCAAACTCCTAATTTATCTCCTCCACCCATTCTCTTTTTTTGGTAACCATAAGTTTGTTTCCTATGTCTGTGAGTCTATTTCTTTTTCTTTTTTTTTTAACGTCTTTATTGGAGTATAATTGCTTTACCATGGTGTGTTAGTTTCTGCTTTATAACAAAGTGAATCAGCTATACATATACATATATCCCTATATGTCCTCCCTCTTGCATCTCCCTCCCACCCTCCCTATCACACCCCTCTAGGTGGTCACAAAGCACCGAGCTGATCTCCCTGTGCTATGTGGCTGCTTCCCACTAGCTATCTATTTTACATTTCGTACTGTATATATATCCGTGCCACCCTCTCACTTCGTCCCAGCTTACCCTTCCCCCCACTATGTCCTCAAGTCGATTCTCTACATCTGCGTCTTTACTCCTGTCCTGCCCCTAGGTTCTTCAGAACCATTTTGTTTAGATCCCATATATATGTGTTAGCATAAGGTACTTGTTTTTCTCTTTCTGACTTACTTCACTCTGTATGACAGTCTCTAGGTCCATCCATCTCAGTACAAATAACTCAATTTCGTTTCTTTTTATGGCTGAGTAATATTCCATTGTATATATGTGCCACATATTCTTTATCCATTCATCTGTTGATGGACACTTAGGTTGCTTCCATGTCCTGGCTATTGTCAATAGAGCTTCAATGAACATTGTGGTACATGACTCTTTTGGAATTATGGTTTTCTCAGGGTATATGCCCAGTAGTGGGATTACTGGGTCATATGGTAGTTCTATTTTTAGTTTTTTAAGGAACTTCCATACTATTCTCCATAGTGGTTGTACCAATTTACATTCCCACCAACAGTGCAAGAGGGTTCCCTTTTCTCCACAACCTTTCCAGCATTTATGGTTTATGGATTTTTTGATGCTGGCCATTCTGACTGATGTGAGGTGATACCTCATTGTAGTTTTGATTTTACATTTCTTTAATGATTAGAGATGTTGAGCATCCTTTCATGTGTTTGTTGGCAATCTGTATATCGTCTTTGGAGAAATGTCTATTTAGGTCTTCTGCCCATTTTTGGATTGGGTTGTTTGTTTTTCTGATATTGAGCTGCATGAGCTGCTTGTAAATCTTGGAGATTAATCCTTTGTCAGTTGGTTCATTTGCAAATGTTTTCTCCCATTCTGAGGGTTGTCTTTTCATCTTGTTTATGGTTTCCTTTGCTGTGCAGAGGCTTTTAAGATTCATTAGGTCCCATTTGTTTATTTTTGTTTTTATTTCCATTTCTTTAGGAGGTTGGTCGAAAAGGATCTTGCTGTGATTTAAGTCATAGAGTGTTCTGCCTATGTTTTCCTCTAAGAGTTTTATAGTGTCTGGCCTTACATTTAGGTCTTTAATCCATTTTGAGTTTATTTTTGTGTATGGTGTTAGGGAGTCTATTTCTGTTTTGTAAATAAGTTCATTTGTATCATTTTTTTAGATTCCACAAACAAGTGATATCATATGATATCATAAACTAGTTTTTAAATACTTCTCTTAAGATAACCGAGGTGAGGTTCATGGAAAGGGTCAACACATGAAGAATGAAAACCTAAAGACATGAGGGAGAAGTTGTGAGGCAAGCATTCTCCACTGAGGGTGAGACCTAGAGTGTCCGGGACCACCACCATGAGTGTTTTGGTTCTGCATTTTGCTCTTGTCTTCAACAGGCCTGCTTCCCTCACAAGTTAACTAAATGCCTTCCTGGAGGCATTAGGGTTTGCCCCTCTTAAGGGCCCGGGTGGCCAAGTTTAACTTGACAAATGAGAGATTCTTTTTTGTGAGAAGAGAAGATGATTTGTTGTGAGTATGTCGGTTTTATTCTGAAAACCCAGAGTTTGAGTAGGTTATCTCCTGTTTCCATTGTCTTAGATTCACCCATCATCCATTCATCTACTCATGCTTGAACAATATAAAATATTTTTTGAATTCTTACTAATTTTTTCCTCAAAAACTTCTAGTAAATGCAGTAATTCTTTCCTTCCTTCATTCATAACCTTAAATGAGCCCCCTCACTCACTTTCTTTTGTCTCTTTTTCCATCAATAGGACCAACTTAAGGCAAATTTTTAAAATGATGAATTTGATTTTTGGCATCTTTCCATCTTGTTTTATGCACCCTCTGTTTTCTAGTGTGAACTTATCCTTTTTGACCTTGCCCCAAGATCCATGTCATCTGAACACAGTGGTTCAGCACCACTGTGTCAACACTGCCACCATCTTTCATACCAACACCACCATCAACAACAACAATTAAACTTTTCTGGTTCTACTGGAAACTCCACTACTTATTAGGAGAAAAAACAGAGGAAGTAAATGTAAATCAATGATTTTGATGCCTTTAACTTTTCCAGAAGCACTGGTATTCTAAAAAGAGAATGGTCATTAACACACATGGATCTCTGTTTGTTGAACAACAAAGTGAGTGACAATATCTTCTTCTCCAGCATTTATATATTTTCAGGTATGTACCAAGTTGAATGAATCTTAGAGTAAACACCTGTATATCTACCACCTAGATACTACCGGTATCATTTTGTTATATTGCTTTCTCGCATATCTGTGCATTTGTCTCTCTATTCTTCAATTAATCCAAATTATTTGCCTGTGCATTTCAAAGTAAATTGCTTTATGCAGACATCAAGATACATTCCCCTAAACACTTTAGCAAGCATATCATTAACTAGATTTCAACATTTGTTTTGAGATAAAATTTACATGCAATGCAATGCAATGGAATCATAAATGTATTTTGTTACTTAACTTTGATGAATTCAAACAACCATGTAGCTCAAGTCTCTGTCCAGATTGAGAACATTACCACCATCCTGGAAAGTTCTCTAAGAGCAGTAATTCTCCTGATTTTTTTTCCACCATAGATTTATTCTAGACTTTCATATAAATAAGGCTTCTTTCATTCAACATGTGATTTTTGAGATTCAGACAATATCATGTATTTTATTTAATTTTATTTATTTATTTATTTAACATCTTTGTTGGGGTATAATTGCTTTACAATGGTGTGTTAGTTTCTGCTTTATAACAAAGTGAATCAGTTATACATATACATATGTTCCCATATCTCTTCCCTCTTGCATCTCCCTCCCTTCCCCCCTCCCTATCCCACCCCTCCAGGCAGTCACAAAGCGCCGAGCCAATATCCCTGTGCCATGCGGCTGCTTCCCACTAGCTATCTACCTTACGTTTGTTAGTGTATATATGTCCATGCCTCTCTCTCGCCCTGTCACAGCTCACCCTTCCCCCTCCCCATATCCTCAAGTCCGTTCTCCAGTAGGTCTGTGTCTTTATTCCTGTCTTACCCCTAGGTTCTTCATGACATTTTTTTTCTTAAATTCCATATATATATATCATGTATTTTAGACAGAGCACTCCCATCCCTGCCCCTGCTCCTGCCCTCCTGGAGGAGCTCACACCTCCTCCTCTCACCTCTTCTTGCTCCTCACCCCACCTCCTGCTCAGTATCTGCTTTGGTTTTTACTAATAAATCAAGTTTGTTGTAAAGTTCTAACTGTTGCTGTTGCTTTTATTTTGAATTCCTACAGGACTTGCTTAACATCAGAATGCTTACATATCAGAACAATTTTTCATATTATATCATTTAAGTAGTATTATTAATTTTCTTTTTTGGATATCTCCATTTAGCATATATAAAGAAGACATGGAAAATGACTGGGAGAGAAAGGATCCATGTTATATACTGTGACCTGATGATGTGATCTCATTGAGGCTGGGAGCATTAGGGGTCTGATGATGGTCTGGTTTCCTCATGAGCAGAGCTGCAGCATGCACCCTCCCCCAAACTAGATAAGCTATCACTTGTCTCTGGCCAGAATTGGCCAAGATCTTGAGGAAGGTGACGGATGCTGCCAAGCTCCTATGCAGAGATATGAACTATGGCTAGGAACGACTCCTTCCTTGCTAAGAGATGGCATGTGTTAGGGATGGGCCAGGAGAGTGGATGACTGTAAACCCATAATTGTATAATTCAAGGGCTGCCCTCAACAGCAAGTGATTACTTCTGACATCATAGACCAACCAATGTCTTCGTGATGCTCTAACCCCCAATGCCTCCTGTTACACTGAGTCAGGCAAGAAGAGCAAGTCTCTCCAGATTGAACAGGGGAAATTTGGGATAATCACCTACTGAGAAACTTAAGCTTTGATCTCAAGAAATGAAAATAAAAAGGATCAGCAAGAATATTTCAGGAGCCTTAAACATGATCTCTTCTTAAGCATCTTGCTTCCCATTTAATTTAATTATCATAGCTCCAAGATTATGTTTTGCAAAAGGATTTAGAGACATATTTTAAATGTTATATGTATATATATGTCTGTATATTTTCATTTTCTTCTTCTTGTAATTTGTTGGCATGAAATCAAAGATTATTATAAGAATGTCTTTCATTTAGGGTGAGAGCAGTTATCTTTGTTTCCTTTCTTGATCTCATCAGATCAGAGTGGGTTTTACTAGAGTGAAATCATAGCTTTATTAGTCATATCCTAATGCTAGGAATGACCATGCCCTTGTGAGTGACTACAATGAATGGAGATTAGGCTTAAAACGTAAATCTCAGACTTGTGGGTATTTTCTTCTCCATGTTTTTTTTTGTTTTTTAATATATCAGAAAGGAAAGATTTAACTCACTGGAGTTATTTTAAGAAAATCAATTTCCATAAAAATTGCTCACTCATAAATTTATACTTCTCTTCCCCTCACTGCATAATTGGTTTCCAGTGTTCAGCCTAGCTCTCTGCTCCATGGTTTCATAAAACTTTTATTCCTGGTATTTTTCTGGTCAAGCCATTCTTCTGCTAAAAGACCTGGCAGCTCTTCATTGCCTGAAGGATAAATTCCAAAATTCTTAGTGTGGCATTCAAGGCTTTTCAGAAGCTGGCCCCAAACTATTTTTCTAACTTTACTTCTCCCTGGGCATTCTTGCCCAGTTTCCTCCCATTTCCTTCCCAGTTCCTATAATTCTTGCATTCTTTTGTCGCTTCCCTATGTGCAAAGGGTTTTTTGTGTGTGTGCAATTTTCTACCACCACAGTTAGATGAGTATGTGTCTGTCCGCTTATGTTACTGGCGCCTCCTATGTCAGAAGATAATCTACAATCTACTCACATTTTATAGGATTTTTTAAAATTGTAATAAAATAAACATAACATAAAATTTACCATCTTAATCATTTTTAAGTGTACAGTTCAGTGCATTAAATGCATCCACATTGCATTAAATACATCCACATTGTTGCACAATCGTCATCACCATGCATCTCAAGAATTTTGCGTCATCCTAAACTGGAACTCTGTACCCATTAAACAATAACTCTCCATTCCCCCCTCCCTCCAGTCCCTGGTAGCTTCTATTGCACCTCCTGTCTCTATGAATTTGAATGCTTTATATACCTCATATAAAGGCAATCATACAATATTTTTGCCATTTGTGTCTGGCTTATTTCTCTTAGTATAATGCCTTCAAGGTTCATCCATACTGTATCAGAATTTCCTTCCTTTTTAAGGTTCAGTAATATTCCATTGTATGTACATTATAGCACATTTTGTCTATCCATTCATTCACTGATGGACATTAGGGTAGTTTCCACTTCAGGACTATAATGAATAATGCAGTGAATATTGGTGTACTGTTTGAGTCCCTGCTATCAATTCTTTTGTGTATATGTCCAGAAGTGGAATTGTGGATCAAAAGTGGATCAAATGGTAGTTTTATGTTTAATTTGTTGAAGAACTGCCATACTGTTTCTACAGTGGCTCTACGATTTTACATTCTCATCAACAGTGTACAAAGGTTCCAATATTTCCACATCCATGGCAAGCCTTGTTTTCTGGTTTTGTTTTTTGTTTTTTACAATAGCCATCCTAATGGATATGAAATAGTATCTCATTATGGTTTTGACGTGCATTTCCCTAATAATTAGTGATGTTGAGCATCTTTTCATGTGCTTATTGGTCTTCTTTGGAGAAATGTCTATTCAAGTCCTCTGACCATTTTTTCAGTTGGATTGTTTGCTTTTTTGTTGTTGAGTTTTAAGAGTTTTCTATAACTTCTGGATATTAATCCCTCATGAGATATGTGATTTGCAAATATTTTCTCCCATTCTATGAGTTGCCTTTTTAATCTGTTGATAGTGTCCTTCAATGCAAAAAAGTTTTTAATTTTGACAAAGTCCTATCTATTCTTCTGTTGTTTTTGCCTGTGTTTTGGTGTCGTATTCAAGAAATCATTGCCACATCCTTTGTCATGAAGATTTTCCTCTATGTTTTCTTCTAAAAGTTTTACAGTTTTAGACCTTACTTTTAGGTCTTTGATCCATTTCAAATTAGTTTTTGTATATGGTATAAGGTAAGGGTCCCACTTCATTCTTTTGCATGTGGACATCCAGTTTTCCCAGCATCATTTGTTGAAAAGATGGTCCTTTCCCAATCAAATGGTCTGGGAACCCTTGTTGAAAATTATCTGATCATATATACAAGGGTTTATTTCTGCACTCTCAGTTCTATTCCATTGATCTACATGTTTACCTTTACACAAGCATCATTGTTTTGATTACTGTAACTTTATAGCAAATTTCAAAATCAAGAAGTGTGAGTCCTCCAACTTTGTTCTTTTACAAGATTGTTTTGGCTTTTGGGGGATCCTTTGAGATTCCATATGAATTTTAAGATGAATTTTTCTATTTTTGCAAAAAAACTGTTGGGCTTTTGATAGGGATTGGATTGAATCTGCAGATTGCTTTGTGTAGTATGACATCCTAATAATATTAATCTTCCAATACATGAACAGCATGTCTTTCCATTTATTTATGTCTTTTTTAACTTTTCAGCAATGTTTTGTATTTTTTGTCTTTCACTTCCTTGGTAAAAAATTCCCAAGTATTTTATTCCTTTTGATACTACTGTAAATTAATTGTTTTATTAATTTCCTTTTCAGGTAGCTCATTATTAGTGTATAAAAATGCAATTGATTTTGTTTGCTGGTTTTGTATCCTGCTACCTTGTTTAATTTGCATATTAATTCTAATTTTTTTGGTGGAATCTTTAAGGTTTTCCACATATAAGATCATGTCATCTGGGAACATAAATAATTTTCCTTCTTCTTTTCCAACTTGGATGGCTTTTATTTCTTTTTCTTGTCTAAATTTTCTGGCTGGCACTTCTAGTACAGTGTTAAGTAGAAGTGGTAAAAGTGGGTTTTTTCTTTATGTTAGAGGAAAATCTTTCAGTCCTTCAACATCAAGTGTGATTTAGCTGTGAGTTTGCATATATGACCTTTATTATGTTGAGTTAGTTTCTATTTCTGGTTTGTTGAATTTTTTTTTTTTAACATGAAAGGGTATTGAATTTTGTCAATTGCTTTTTCTGCATATATTGAGATTATCTTATGGCTTTTTCCTTCATTCTATTAATGTGGTGCATTCCACTGATTTATTTGTATTTTGAATTACCTTACATTCTAGGAATAAATTCCACATGGTCATGGTGTATAATCATTTCTATATGCTGATGAATTCAGTGTTCTGGTATTTTGTTGAAGGTTTTTGCATCATTGTTTATATCATATTGTGTTTCTCTTCTTGTAATGTCTTTGTGTGGCTTTGGTATCAGGGTAATGCTGGCCTCATAGAATGAGTTAGGAAGTGTTCCCTCCTGTTAGACTTTTTAGAAGAGTTTAAGGAGGATTAGTGTTTGTCTTTACATAAATGTTTGGTAGCATTCACCAGTGAAGCCATCAGTTCCAGGGCTTTTCTTTGTTGAGAGGTTATTGATTACTGATTCAATTTCCTTACTAGTTATGGCTCTATTCAGATTTTCTATTTCTTTGTGATTCAGTCTTGGTATGTTTCTAGGACTTTGTGCATTTCATCTAGGTTACCCAAGTCATTGGCGTACAATTTTTCACAGTACTCTTTTATACTCCTTTTCATTTCTGTAGATTTGGTAGTACTCTACCACTTTCATTTCTGATTTTAGTAGTTTGAGAGAGAACATTATACTTTCTAAAAATATTTGGCAACATAGGATATTGAAAAGGATAAGAAAAAAAAAGGAGAATAAAAAACATTTGGCCCTGGGCTTTCCTGGTGGTGCAGTGGTTAAGAGTCCGCCTGCCGATGCAGGGGACGTGGGTTCATGCCCCAGTCCAGGAAGATCCCACATGCTGCAGAGCAGCTGGGCCCGTGAGCCATGGCCGCTGAGCCTGAGCATCCAGAGCCTGTGCTCCACAACGGGAGAGGCCACAACAGTGAGAGGCCCGTGTACTGCAAAAACAAACAAACAAACAAACAAACAAACAAAAACATTTGGCCCTGAAGGTTTGTCTGAGCTCAGACAAAAACTATCATGGGCATCCCAAAGTCTATATACAGGTACATGTAACCAAACAGGTACCTTTGAACCCAAAAAAGATGGATCAAAGGCCAGTGTTGTTCATGATCAGTGTGTCACTGTGGTCAGCTTTTGTCACTGAAATACTGTGACCTGAATTGATGACTTTTTCCATCTAGTACTATTTTCTTTAAGTATTTTGGAACCAAAGAAAATGACTGAGACAATCCACGTGGAGCCCTGGCTAGCTTACTGGTTATTCCCAAAAGAGGGAAAAATGAAGGGGGCTTGAGGTTTTTTTCTTTTTTTAAAATTGTTCTTTCTCCATAAGATTCCCATTTCTGTCTCCTATTTGTACTTCACAGAGTACTTAGAAGGGACTGGTGAAACTCCCAATAAATAGCCAGTATTTTTCAAAATCAAAAGTTTTCACAACTCAACACTCCAGGAAGTCTGATTTTATTACTTGTTTATACTTTTTCCCCTTTGCCTGAAACAAGGCTGTCTTTTGCCAAATTTAAATGAAATTTGCTCCGCATAGAATTTCAGTTTGATACTGAATTCAGAAGCCAGAAAGGATTGGAAGCATGCATTTTAAGTGCTACAGAATGTATCTATTTTTTTTAAATGTATGTTTCGTAGTATTCAAAGCCAGGTATATAAAACAAATTGCAACACCTTTCCTCAAGTGACCACTTAGAAATCATACTAAGTGAACTTAATAATTATGTTTTACATTTTTTTTCTTCGTTTTTTTTTTGGTGGTATGCGGGCCTCTCACTGTTGTGGCCTCTCCCATTGCAGAGCACAGGCTCCGGATGCGCAGGCTCAGTGGCCATGGCTCACGGGCCCAGCTGCTCCGCAGCATGTGGGATCTTCCTGGACCGGGGCATGAACCCGCGTCCCCTGCATCGGCAGGCGGACTCTCAACCACTGTGCCACCAGGGAAGCCCTACATTTTTTTTTTTAATGAGCAGTGAGAAATGTGCCTGAATAATCCAATTTATCGGAAAGTTTTCCAAAAAAATTTCCTACCAGCTTCTCCCAACAGAGAACACTTTTTTTTAAAAAAAAGCATCTAAGTTACTCCTTTCCATCTCTCTCTCTCTCTCTCTCTCTCTCTCTCTCTCTCTCTCTGTGTGTGTGTGTGTGTGTGTGTGTGTGTGTGTGTGTGTGTGTGTGTCTAGCTCTAGTGGTACACTGTCTGAGGAATCATTTGCACTAATTATTTTTAGTTCCTCCTCACATAACACCTGAAGAGGACATTCTATTTATGGGAACCAAATTACTTGGAAATATTTCCAAGCTCCTTAGCAGAGGTCAGTACACACATTAGCTGGGGGCAAAAAGAATATTCCAGCCCAGGCATCCTTTTGAATTCACAGCTGGGATTTATGCAACTATATGCTGTTGGTCTGGTCCCCTTAGTTACCCTTCACCTTGCTCATAATATCCAGACAGCATGTCAGGACCCATCTCATCTCCATGTGTCAATAAATGTTTATGGAGGATCAGCTGTTCCCATGGTACCTGGGCTTGGGGATTTGTGTTGGAATGCATGGTGTTTCCCAGACCCTGGGTTCCCAGCAACTGCTCATATACAATCTTGATTCTCTGCACCTACTGAGTCTTTCTAGGATTTCATGGTGCTGCTCTGACATTTTCACACTCTGGGTCCTAACTCCCTATTACAAGCTGCAGGGATTAAGGAATTCCTCCTCTGAGACCTAACTGCACTCTCCTTAATAGGCCATTTGTTCTCTACTCTTTCCTCTCTTTAGGGCAATTTTCAAAGAAGCACTAGTTATCACTTTTCCTCATTCTAAATCCTTGTGATAAAACTCTCAGAATTGGGGTACTGCCATTGGAGAAAAGGCAGAACTTTATCTTGGTGGAAAAGACACCCTTGCATGTTTTTCATTCTATTTCTTAGCTATGTGTTTAATATTAGTAAAAAAAACCCAAACTGCATGGTCATGGCTCTCATTTAACAGTAAACATAGTGTGGAAATTAAAAAAAAAAAAATGATGGATACAACCTATGTAAGTTAATTGACACCTAAATAATAAGATATTTGAAACAGATATTTTATTAAAAACTGTAAAATGCCTTTCTTGAATCATGAATAAATAAGATAGTGTTACTCAAATAAGAAATAGTCAACTCCTCAACTTTGAAACATATGTACTTTATGTGATAGCTCTCTGGTTTAAATCTGAAATGGGGGTTTGAAAAAGAAGAATAAACAAAGGAGAAAACTTGGGGAAAATGTAAAGCCCAGTTTTAACAGAATTAGCTTGGAAACTACTAATAATGTATAATAGATTCTTTGTTGCTACTCTTGGTAGGATCCCCAGATTTACTTAAAATGAAAAAAGACAAAAAACAAAAACAAACAAAAAATATCAGAGCTGAGATGCCAGTTAAATATGAATTTCAGATAAACAAATATTAATTTTTTAGGGTAAGTATGTCCCAAATATGACATGGGGCATACTTGGACTACAAAGTTACTCACTGTTTATCTGAAATTCAAATTTAACTGGATGTCTTGTATATTATCCATCAGGCTAAACCATCAGAGCTTCCAAATCAGTCATGGGTGGATGGAGATCCAAGTGACTGTAATTTTCATATTCTAATCTCTGTGTGGAATTCTGATAAGTCAGGTTTAGAAACCACTGGATTATAATTTCAAAACAGAACCCACACAAACACACACACATACACACACACAGCTGTAACAGAGACATATTGGTGGTTCCTAATTCTGTGTTTCTAATAGATTTATATAACAAACGGAGAAAAAAAATACTATCTGAAGTAAACAAAGAAGTCAAAGGACACCTAACCTAGCCATTGGGGATCCTGGCGCAGGTGAGAAAACACTCCAGCATTTTTCAAGTTACACTCTGAGCGATAATCGGATAGAATTATAATAATAATCATGATAATTATTTTGACTGGCTGGATAGCTTGAATTTCTGTTATCAAATATAGTTGGTTGTTACTGGATGTTACCTTTTACAGTTGATGGTGAAGTCCACGTTATATGTAAAACCCCAAATATATGTGATCTACTAGCTTTTAAGAAGAGAATTCAATAAAATACAGAAGAATAAATCTGAACTGAGTATAAATTAATTCATTCACTATACATATGTTAAATGCCTGGTATGTGGCCTTGCTGATGGAAAAATGATAAAGAAGAAAGAGCCCCAGATCTCCAGGTCCTTAAATTAATGGTGGAGAATTCCAACAGTTTCCATCAGGCCTTTCAGTTTATGATAAGCTGATTAATATAGAGCTTTATATACAAAATGCCAGAGTAATGGAATACCTTGTTTCAGAGTTTATGATATTAAAAAAAACCCTGCATTTTAAAATGTAGCAGCCTCAATATAAAGCTTCGTAGAGGAGAATTCCCTTTTATGCACTGTTGAGGCTTCATGGTTGTTGAGAAGATGCCATTAGAGCTTTTTGTACTCATTTGGGTTTATTTAATTAAGAACTGGTTATGGCATTTAGCACTACATGATACATTCTATTGGTCATTGTCACACAAAATCTTTTCTGGATTCTTTTTTTTTTTTTTCTGTTAGATTGTCCATTGTAAACATCCTGAACATGAGAGGACTGTGTTATATGATATGAAATTATGCCTATCATCTAGGGGAACCTCAGGCTCTTTGGTATAGAAAATCCAACTCAGTTCCCAACTATTTCATGAAATCTATTCTGACAACAGCCACCCACTTTGAGCTCTCCATTTCTGAATGACCATAGACCTCCCCACTGGACTATCTACTTTATTATTCCAAAAATCTCTTCATTATGTGTAAGTCTGGTAGTCCAGTAATATTTGGGGGAAGGGCATAGTCCAAGCACTATGTCATGGACTCATTTAGAATTTCCTTCAGTGCCTCCAGAAGTACCCCTAAGTATTCTATCACCTGGTTGTTTGACCTGGCAGTCACTTTGAAGATCTCAACACCAAAGTAAGCATGTAGACAGCAAATGCCATTCACAGCCCCACGGGTGTGTCCTGAGAAACAGGTGAATAAAAAGTAAAACCTCAGTATGCCAAGATGAATGAGGATTTAGTGGTAATTATCCTTTCTGGTTGACTGGAAAATGTCTTTCTGAAAATTAAATCTATTACAATATGAAAGTTGTTGTACTTAGTATTCTGGTTTGTACGAAGAGGACTAACGCAGAGCACCTGCTCTCAAGGATCAGCAAATCCAGGTGGGGAGTTAAGGCAAATGTATTTAAAAATTTAATTAACAGTAGAGTTAGTTAGGCAGCAGGGGAAGGTTATTTCTTGTCCCCAAAGGAGATCTTTTAGAGGTTAACTCCTCATTTTCTAGACCAGCTTATTTTCCTGCCTTAGTAAATACAAGATGGTACTTGGAATTGGGTCATTCTTTTGATATAGTTTTTTTTGGTGGTGTATTAGGTAAATCATAGTAATAATAAGAATATGATAGCAGCCACTTATGAAGTGCTTAATACTTTCCAGATCACTCTTATAAGGGCTTTTTGTAATTTAACAACTTAATCCTTCCAACAACCCTATGAGCTAAGAGCTATGACTCCCATCTTACACAAAAAGAGAGGTTAAGTAACTTGCCCAAGCTACACAGCCATTAGGTAACTGAGTAAGGCTGGCTCCAAAGCCCATGTGAACAATGATTCTATTCTGCCTTCTTTGCTCTTATTGTGCCTTCTAAAAACTTACATCCCAGAAAATGTTTCCTCTTCTTTATGTTACAGAACTGAAAGGAAAAACATCTGGTTAGTGGATGGTTTTTACAAGAGACACTGTGTTTCCAGATAACTGAATTTTACATGGGTGAGGCGAGAGAGTACCTCGTCAAGGTCAGTTTGTAAGAGGTGGAAGTGAAAACAAAACATACATTAAGTTCCCCTGATAGTCCATGATCAACAGAAGAGGTGGTCTGGACACCAGAACAAAGTTTAGTTCCGTGGAGAAATACTCTGTCTTACTAGGTAGGAAAGAGCTGTTTCTTTGTGAGGAATTGAGGTGATTTCTGTGGAGGAATTACTCAATTAACAACAAACAGGGGAAGCAGTGAGCTGTCTCAGGCTTGGTAATGTCTGTTATAACTGCACCTGCCTCAAAGATTTCCTGGTTCCTATTCCCCAGAGAAAGTCAGTCAGCAGGAAATGAGGCAAGTGTGTAATGACTTTATGGAAAAAGATGGTTTTTAACTTCTATTTGGTCTTAATGCCTGACAATATTACCTATTCCCCTGTTGTTCATCATACATTACAAGGTGGAAGTTTGTGAAGTGGAAGACGGGAGAGAAGAAAGGATCCTGTGCTTAGAAAGTGTTTCTAGGCAACACGGGAATGCCTTAGGGCCACTGGTCAATTGGGTGACACCAGTGCATCTTGGCCAGTTAGTCCTCGCTCTGACTCAATGGGCCACATGTGGACACAAAGCTTATACCTACCCTCCAGAACAATACAAAGACTCACCACCTTGTGTCTCCTTTCTTTCCCTAATTCAGTGGTTCTCAAACTTAAGAGTGAATCAGGATCACCTGGAAGGCTTGTTAAAACACAGATTTCTGGACCTCATGCCCAGAGTTTCTGACTCAGTGTGTCTGGCATGGTGCTTGGGAATTTGCATTCCTGCAAGTTACCAGGTGATGGTGACGCTGCTGGTCTGGGACTGCATTTGAGAATAACTGCTCTAATTGATTTAAACTGACATCCTCCAGGCTTATGATTCTATTCTAGGGCCTCTCCCCGCTCAGGATCATCCAATGCCCATAGATTTTCATCTTTTCTTCCTATCAGTACCAGTGATCAGAACCTGCCTCTCACTTTCTTCTCCATCCTAGACCCACCCCAGACCCGGCCCTAGCTCCAGCCTCAGCCCTAGCATTCCTCTCCAACTTTAAAGAAAATTGATTGTTACAATCAAGTGGTCCCAGAAAGAAGCTGAGAGGCTGGAGCCTTCTCAAGCTAGAATGGAGTGGGCAATTCCTTAAATGTCTCACTGCACCGGAGATGGTACTTTAAATCTCTTTTTCTGGAGCTAGTGTGCTTCAGATGAAATGCAAATAGCTTTGTCAGTTATTATTTATGAGACTTTGGGCAAGTACTTAACCTTTCTGTGTTTCCTGTGAGGAGTAATAGAACAGTGCTGGCTCATAGAAAGACACTGAATAAAGCAGTTACTGCCCTCAGAAAGTTTCTGGGAGATAATATATGTAGCATCATTTAAAGAATTAAGAAAGAGTATAATCTGTCTATATAAAGTATTTTATTACTATATTATGATTACAGAGTTTGCTATGTTAATTGCTTTTATATTGATATCTACATTGTTTTTAAAAGAAAAAGTAAAATAGTTAAAAGTAAAAAGGCAGATACAATATTTTAATTATTTAAATATTTTAAAAGGAATATGTTATATGTATTCTAATAATTAATAAAATAGATATTGTACTAATATAATACATATATTACACACATAATATGTTTACATATTATATCAAATCTCAGTTAATCATATTTGTTATAATATTATGTATATTATATAATACATAATTAAACATATAGAATAATATGTTAATTGTATTCATGTTGATTTATGCAAAGTCATTTTAAAAATACATATCTATGTGCAAGGTATACATAAAATATATTAAAATATTACATATACAATTATTATTCATATAGAAAAAATGTTGGAAAGGTAAAATATATGGAGTATATAATATGTAATATATATCATTAATATTGTTTATTATATGTAATATTATGTTATTTACTATTTTTAAACAGTCACTTGGTTCGTTATTCACATCTCAGTCTCTTCTGCCATGTTAGTATTAATAAAGTTGTCATCACCAATCTTATTGGAAAGACAGCCCAAATAAACAAATGTCATTGGATAATGGAAAGTTTCTTTCATTTCCTCAGTACGTTAAAAATGAAAAGTATAGTCTAGTCTTGGAGGTCTTGAGTACATATTCAGTGCTTTTCCTTAACGCACGTTTCAAACAAGGAGCAATAATTAACAATTCCTTTCACCTCTAAGGCAGTATATTAACTACAAAGGCCTTAAAAATTTGATAATATCTTCAAGGTTCTTGTTAAAGAAAACAGTGTCAACCTCATAGGTGTCATTCACAGGCTTCTAGAATGTCTGGTTGTTCTAACTATCTCCCTTATCTTCCCACCATGGTGCCTGGAATTCCACTATTCCAGCATTACTAATTTAATAAATTGTGATTATTCTCCTCCTAAGAAGAGTTATTTTCTGATGGCATGTGACGACTTTGGGTTATTTTGAGTTTAAAGGCACCAAAAATATAAGAATAAAAGACAGGGAAAAATTCTTCCTGCTTCAGGCTTCTACATGGCTCCCACAAAAAGAAAAAATCAACATTGAGGTCTTTATTGTCTGTCTTATTCTTCAATATTTTGTCAAACTAAAGGCTGATATTATCCTCAGTTATATGGCCCTAGTAAGACATGTGACTGACAGAAGTTAATCTAGAGGTATGTGCTAATGAATATTGAACCAAAGGTTAATGAACAAGCCCCATGGAAAAAGCAGTACACACAGAGAATTTAGTCCATTATGAATGGTGACTGGTTTAAAGTTGACTCTACTTAAATCTCTAAGTGTTTTAAGTGAGCAATCACTTAAAATCAAATATACCAATGATTATAATAATCCCTTCCATTTGTTCAAAGGATGACAGTATACAAAGGCTTTCCAGGGCATTTTCAGATCTTATCAAGGATGGTCTCTCATCTAAGACTTAGCCTAGACCAACCCTGTTTTGCAGCAGGTAATGAATAGCCTTATTTTCCCCGGGGAGAAGCCAAGGCTCAGCCTGAGAAGTTAATATAAGGTCACACAGGTAATAGTGGATCCAAGACCCCTTTGCAGCCAGTGCACTTTCCACCCCATTGTGCTCTTTTTGAAGATACTTAGGGGTGTGGGATAAATAATATGTGTTTCCTCAGAACTGCAGGGTCACCCTCTGAGTTCTAATTGGGAGAAAACTAGGAACTGAGCAAGTGTAGCCAGATGTTCTTGCTAGATAATTTTGATCCCCACTCTGCCTCTGTTAATGGGCTGAATTGTGTGCTCCCTATACTCATATGTTACAAACCCCATCCTCACCACCTCAGAATGTAACAGTATTTGGAGATAAGCTCTTTAAAGAGGTGATTAATTTAAAATGAGGCCTTTAGGGTGGGCCCTAATCCAATATGACTGGTGTTTTTATAAGAAGAAAAAGAAGCACCAGGGGTGGGCATGCACAGAGGGACAACCATGGTGAAGAGGCAGCAAGGGGGTGGCCATCTGCAAGCCAGGAGAGAAGCTTGGAACAAACCCTTCCCTTATGGCCCTCAGAGGCGCCCAAATCTGCTGGCACCTTGATCTTGGAATTCTAGCCTATAGAACTGTGAAAAAATAAATTTCTGTTGTTTCAGCTACCCATTCTGTGGTACTTGTTTATAGCAGCCCTAGCAAACTAATACTAACACCAACACTATCTGTTTGAAGCCCCCAAGTGGAAAAAGTAATGAAGAGGAAGCTTTGGGAAACATCAGTGCAGCAAAGCTATACATTAACATTTTAACTCCTAGAGAGCAGACATTCCAGCCCCCATGAACATATCTTACTGGTTATTTACAACAGGGATGGTTGTGGCAGTCTGTTATGCCCAAGCTAAACCTTCTATTTAACCATTTGTGAGTGGCTTGTATGGAGCATTTTTATTCTTTATTATGTCCCAGCCACCTTCCTCTTCCCCTCCATCAGTCTTTCCTTTCTCCTCACTCTTTCTCTCCTTTTCTGGCTTCTCTCGTCTCCCTTCACTCCCTTCTACCCCATCCCCTCTCTCCTCTTTCTCTTGTCTCCCTTCTCTCTGATCTTTCCCATTCTCTCTCCCTTTTCCTGTGTTTTCTCCTCTCTCCCTCCCCTTACGCATATTTTCCCCTCTTCTGTCTCCCCTACTTATCCTTTTTCCTCTCAAAACAATTTCTTTAAAAAGGACAGATTTTCAATCGTCTTTACCATAGTGCAAGCATTCTTCAATATGAAATATGCTATAGGGTGTTTTCTCTGAATTCAACAGGCACTTTAATGACATAAATGGCTTATACAACCCCTCCTGGAATGGCAGGCATCAAAGAAGAGATGCAGAGGAAATTCTGGGTGGGCACACAGCTTTCCGTGGTACCCAAAGTTATACTACCAGGCAGACATCAACACTAACTCTTCAAAAGTTCTCCTGCAGCCACTTTTGAGCTAAAATATCCTTGAGATTCCTAAACTCTTTCAGATATATTTAAAGTAGTCTGAGTCAGTGGGTGTGGGAAGGAGAAGGCTGCAAGCGCTGGCTGGCAGGAATGACTGAAATGAATAGCGATTCTTGAACTTATTGGTATAAGATCAAGTTGGGATTTGAAGGTTAGAGGACAGATTTTCAGCATCCATCATGTGTTAGGTATATGTTTGTCTTCTCCAAGACATTTCTTGCCATATTCACGTAAGCATTACAAAATGGAAATCTCTCAACATTGGAGATTTCCCCATTCTGTTTGACTCCTTCTTTGTAGGAAACAAATGGTGAAGAACTTCTCAGCTTGTCACAAAAGAGCATTCTCAACTCTCCACTGCAGCTTATTGGATTTCATCTTATATATAGTATAACATACTTATAACCCATAAAAAGAATTCTTAAATTACAGGAGAAATATGGCTTAACACTTCTCCTCTGGCCCAAAGAAAATAATGGTATCCCAATAAAGTCATTATTAAAAGTAATGGATGGGCAAAGCCTGGAAAAATCATTTTTGAAAATTTCCAAGCAGGACGAAACAGGAAAATGTCTGGGTTTCACAGTGTTATTTAACAAACACACACTGTCTGCTCAGGGGACCTGCATCTCCTCAGTCATGAATTAAACATCGTCTTGTGGTGCCCCTTCTTGTAATGATGGCAAAATCCATGATTTCCAGGTGTGGTTTCAGGACAGAAATAAAAAAAGAAAACCAGTGAAAGTTTCTAGTTTTAGATGCTAGAAGTATTAATTACCAAGGTTTATCTTGAGTGACAAATGAATAAGACAAGACTAAATGAGATTTTCAAACCATTAGAAGGCACCATTGCTGAAAGGCAAACAATCAGAATACTGCTCTTTTGATGGATGTAGGCACTCTTTTTCATATAAACTGTATAAAGCATCACGGCAGACCTAGGGTAAATTTTAAAGTCATGGATATGGACTACCATTTATTCTCTAGCTGGTCCTTTCTGTACAGTTTCTGCATATGTTTCCCCTTTAGAATTTCTTAATCCTTTTTTCTTCTTTCTTACCCTACTCTTCTTATGTAAATTTGTTCTCATGAGTATTAGCATCTCCCATCTAAAGAAGGAATTTCAGTTATCAGTCCCAGGCAGGATACATTTGATATCTTCACTGTCTAGCAAGTATGGAGGTTCTGTTTGTCAACCATCCCTGAAAAGAGATTCCATATAACTATCTATATCACTGCAATGCCTATAACTCCACTAGGATGTTTATGTGCACAGCTATTGCCATAGGTCTAGAGAAATTACTTCTTTCTGTAAAGGACCTGGAAGAAGTTTCATTATTTTTAGCTACAGCCAAAGTCCAACTGCTTGTTGATTAAAAAAAGAAAGAGAAGAGGGAATGTACAAAACATAACTGTCTTTCCAGAGTGAATGAACAATCTCTTACACAGTAATTTAAAAGTTCAGGGGGCACCTTCAAGGTGGCGGAGTAAGACGTGGAGATCACCTTTCTCCCCATAAATACATCAAAACTATATCTACATGTGGAACAACTCCTACAGAACACCTACTGAACGCTGGCAGAAGACCTCAGACTTCCCAAAAGGCATGAAACTCCCCACATACCTGGGTAGGCAAAAGAAAAAAGGAAAAACAGAGTCAAAAGAATAGGGTTGGGACCTGCACCTCTGGGAGGGAGCTGTGAAGGAGGAAAGGTTTCCACACACTAGGAAGCCCCTTCACTGGTGGAGACAGGGAGTGGGCGGCAGGGGAACTTTTGGAGCCATGGAGGAGAATGCAGCAACAGGGGTTCAGAGGGCAAAGCAAAGAGATTCCCGCACAGAGGATTGGTGCCAACCAGCACTCACCATCCCGAGAGGCTTGTCTGCTCACCCACAAGGGTGGGTGGGGGCTGGGAGCTGAGGCTCAGGCTTCGGAGTTCAGATCCCAGGGAGAGGACTGGGGTTGGCTGCGTGAACACACCCTGAAGGGGGATAGTGCACCACAGCTAGCTGGGAGGGAGGCTGGGAAAATGTCTGGAACTGCCTAAGAGACAAGAGACCATTGTTTTGGGGTGCGTGAGGAAAGGGGATCCAGAGCACCACTTAAACGAGCTCCAGAGATGGGCTCGAGCCATGGCTATCAGCGCAGACACCAGAGACAGGCATGACATGCTAAGGCTGCTGCTACAGCCATCAAGAAACCTGTGTGCAAGCACAGGTCACTATCCACACCTCCCCTCATGGGAGCCTGTGCAGCTGCCACTGTGATCCAGAAACAACTTCCCCAGGAGAACACATGGCATGCCTCAGGCTGTTGTAACGTCACACTGGACTCTGCTGCTGCAGGCTGGCCCTGCATTCCGTAGCCCTCCTTTCTCCTGGCCTGAGTGAGCCAGAGCCCCCTAATCAGCTGCTCCCTTAATTCTGTCCTGTCTGGGTGGGGAACACATGCCTTAAGGTGACCTACACACAGAGGTGGGGCCAAATCCAAAGCTGAACCCCAGGAGCTGTGCGAACAAAGAAGAGAAAGGGAAATCTCTCCCAGCAGCCTCAGGAGCAGTAGATTAAATCTCCTCAATCAACTTGATGTACCCTGCATCTGTGGAATACCTGAATAGACAATGAATCATCCCAAAATTGAGGTGGAGGACTTTGGGAGCAACTGTAGACCTGGGGTTTGCTTTCTGCACCTAATTTGTTCTGGTTTTATGTTTATCTTAGTTTAGTATTTAGAGCTTATTATAATTGGTAGATTTGTTTACTGATTTGGTTGCTCTCTTCCTTTTTAAAATTTTTTATATATATGTATTTTCCTTTTTCTCTTTTTGTGAGTGTGTATGTGTATACTTCTTTGTGTGATTTTTATCTGTATAGCTTTGCTTTTGCCATTTGGCGTAGGGTTCTGACCTTTTTTTTATTATTATTATAGTTTCTAGTGCTTGCTATCATTGGTGGATTTGTTTTTTGCTTTGGTTGCTCTCTTCTTTCTTTCTCTCTTTTTTATTTTTATATTTTTAATATAATTTTTCTATTTTAATTATTTTATTTTATTCTTTCTTTCTTTCTTTCTTTCTTTCTTTCTTTCTTTCTTTCTTTCTTTCTTTCTTCCTTCCTTCCTTCCTAACTTCCTTCCTTCCTTCCTTCCTTCCTTCCTTCCTTCCTTTCTTTCTTTCTTTCTTTCTTTCTTTCTTTCTTTCTTTCTTTCTTTCTTCCTTTCTTTCTTTCTCTCTCTCTCTCTCTCTCTTTTCTTCTGAGCTGTGTGGCTGACAGGATCTTGGAGCTCTGGCCGGGTGTTAGGCCTGAGTCTCTAAGGTGGGAGAGCTGAGTTCAGGACATTGGTCCACCAGAGACTTCCCAGCCCCACGTAATATCAAACAGCAAAAGCTCTCTCAGGGATCTCCATCTCAATGCTAAGACCCAGCTCCACTCAACGACCAGCAGCTAGAGTGCTGGACACCCTATGCCAAACAACTAGCAAGACAAGAACACAACCCCACTCATTAGCAGAGAGGCTGCCTAAAATCATAATAAGTTCACAGACACCCCAAAATAAACCACCAGACATGGTACTGCCCACCAGAAAGAAAAGATCCAGCCTCATCCACCAGAACACAGGCACCAGTCCCTGTGTTCTGTGCCCCCCAGAAAACTACTAAAGCTAATCAATGAATTTGGTAAAATAGCAGGATACAAAATTAATGCACAGAAATCTCTGGCATTCCTATACATTAATGATGAAAAATCTAAAAGAGAAATTAAGGAAACACTCCCATTTACCATTGCAACAAAAAGAATAAAATACCTAGGAATAAACCTACCTAAGGAGACAAAATACCTATATGTAGAAAACTATAAGACACTGATGAAAGAAATTAAAGATGATACCAACAGATGGAGAGATATACCATGTTCTTGGATTGGAAGAATCAACATTGTGAAAATGACTCTACTACCCAAAGCAATCTACAGATTCAATGCAATCTCTATCAAGCTACCACTGGCATTTTTCACAGAACTAGAACAAAAATTTTTCACAATTTGTATGGAAACACAAAAGACCCTGAATAGCCGAAGCAATCTTGAGAATGAAAAACGGAGCTGGAGGAAACAGACTCCCTGACTTCAGACTATACTACAAAGTTACAGTAATCAAGACAGTATGGTACTGGCACAAAAACAGAAATATGGATCAATGGAACAGGATAGAAAGCCCAGAGATAAACCTATGCAAATATGGTCACCTTATGTTTGATAAAGGAGGCAAGAATATATAATGGAGAAAAGACAGACTCTTCAATAAGTGGTGCTGGGAAAACTGGACAGCTACATGTAAAAGAATGAAATTAGAACACTCCCTAACACCATACATAAAAATAAACTCAAATGGATTAAAGACCTAAATGTAAGGCCAGACACTATAAAACTCTTAGAGGAAATTATAGGCAAAACATTCTATGACATACATCACAGCAAGATCCTTTTTGATCCACCTCCTAGAGGAAATAAAAACAAAAATAAACAAATGGGAGATAATGAAACTTGAAAATCTTTTGCACAGCAAAGGAAACAATAAACAAGACAAAAAGACAACCCTCAGAATGGGAGAAAATATTTGCAAGTGAAGCAACTGACAAAGGTTTAATCTCCAAAATTTACAAGCAGTACATGTAGCTCAATATCAAAAAAACAAACAACCCAATCCAAAACTGGGCAGAAAACCTAAATAGACATTTCTCCAAAGAAGACATACAGATTGCCAACAAACGCATGAAAATATGCTCAGCATCACTAATCGTTAGAGAAATGCACATCAAAACTACAATAAGGTATCACCTCATACCAGTCAGAATGGCCATCATCAAAAAATCCATAAACAATAAATGCTGGAGAGGGTGTGGAGAAAAGGGAACCCTTTTGCTCTGTTGGTGGGAATGTAAATTGGTACAGCCACTATGGAGAACAGTATGGAGGTTCCTCAAAAAACTAAAAATAGAACTACCATACGACCCAGCAATCCCACTACTGGGTATATACCCTGAGAAAACCATAATTCAAAAAGAGTCTTGTACCACAATATTCATTGCAGCTCTATTTACAATAGCCAGGTCATGGAAGAAACCTAAGTTCCATTGGCAGATGAATGGATAAAGAAGATGTGGCACATATATACAATGGAATATTACTCAGCCATAAAAAGAAACAAAACTTAGTTATTTGTAGTGAGGTAGATGGATGTAGAGACTGTCATACAGAGTGAAGTGAGTCAGAAAGAGAAAAACAAACACCCTTTGTTAACACATATATATGGAATCTAAAAACCAAAAAGGTTCTGAAGAACCTAGGGTCAGGACAGGAATAAAGATGGAGACATAGATAATGGACTTGAGGATATGGGGAGGGGGAAGTGTAAGCTGTGATGAAGTGAGAGAGTGGCATGTACATATGTACACTACCAAGTGTAAGATAGATAGCTAGTGGAATGCAGACACAGAGCACAGGGAGATCAGCTTGGTGCTTTGTGTCCACCTAGAGGGGTCGGATAGGGAGGGTGGGAAGGAGATGCAAGAGGGTGGAGATATGGAGATGTAAGTATATATATAGCTGATTCACTTTGTTGTAAAGCAGTAACTAACACACCATTGTAAAGCAATTGTACTCCAATAAAGATGTTAAAAAAAGTTCAAATTTATATCTACCTCTTTATCTATATATCTGTGTTGAAGTGTATAAAATAGAAATTTCAGAAATGCGTGATTTGGAAATATAAATAAAGGACGTTTCGTGAGAGCTGTAAATACAGCAAAAATATGCACTGGATTTTCTTTCTTTTTTTTTAAAGGATAGTCATTGCAGTATTGTTTTTATTTATTTATTTATTTATTTATTTATTTATTTATTTATTTATTTATGGCTGTATTGTGTCTTTGTTGCTGTGTGCGGGCTTTCTCTAGTTGCGGTGAGCAGGGGCTACTCTTTGTTGCGATGCGTGTGCTTTTGTTGTCATGGCTTCTCTTGTTGCAGAGCATGTGCTCTAGGTGCACAGGCTTCAGTAGTTGTGATACATGGGCTCAATAGCTGTGGCTTGTGGGCTCTAGAGCTCAGGCTCAGTAGTTGTGGTGCATGTGGTTAGTTGCTCCGCAGCATGTGGGATCTTCCTGGGCCAGGGCATAACCCATGTCCCTTGCATTGGCAGGCAGATTCTTAAACATTGTGCCACCAGGGAAGCCCTGCACTGGATTTTCTTGAGACTGCCTGATTCACACATCTCTCCATTATTGCTGTAAGGACACTTGCTATTTATCTTGCTTCAATTCTAAAGGTTGTGATGGAAAAGGTTCATTGACTAATCTGGAGGGATGCAACTCTTGCAACTATTTTAGCCACACACATGTTTCTTTACTCACAATGTCATTGGACTTTCATTCTATAGTATCTATAACACCAAATCACTTGGGGAAGATTGAATGGAAAATTCCTCTATTTCAAAGATTTTCTTTCAATCCTGACTCCTTTAAAATGATCTAAACCTTCGTGTCTCAGTTTACTTTTCTGTCCAATGGTCGTATTAGGGTATGTGATATTTAACTTTCCTGATAATCATCTTGTGGAAGTGATCTGGATCAAACTTACTCTGCATTAGTCCTAGCATTGGGAAAAAAATCCACACAATATAGCAAAGAGAACAGAAAGTTTACTGTATTTCCTTTCCCTGGCTAGGTCTTTGTTTATCAACCTTCTCCATCAATTTATGATTATTTAATCACTTGAAATAACATGATTTCTAATCCCCAGAGGCATAAAAGAGATGTGATAAGTACACTATATACATTATATCTATATCCTTATCTATTCTCTCTCTGTATAAATATGTTAGATAGATAAATGTAGACTGTATACACATGTTGGCAACTGTAACTCATGGATAGCAGCCCCTAAAACTATCAAAATAAAATGTTGAAGTATATTTTCACACAGATGGAGCTTTGAGGCTTATCTGATGATTTTCTGCCTCTATGTCTTCATTTCCCAACTTTCTTCTCACTCACTGTCTTTGGGCAGTTGTGGAGTCTGTGGAATGTCTGTTTTTGTTTGTGTGTAAAGTAAAGAGATTGTTTTCTTGGGAATAGCATAGGCTGGTTTTAAAATTATAAGCAACTTTTTTCACTTCATAGGAAATTTGTTTCATTAGGATGTTATATGGATTTTCTGAAACTACTTGCCTCCTCCGGCAGAATTTTTGTCATTATGAACACAGAAGATTCCTCCTGGATGGTCAATAAATAGGTGATCTTCTAAAACAAAGAATGCTAGAAAGTCCAGATTCAGGTTGTGGATTTGGCAACCAGAATAAGGTAAGCCAGGAGACAGGTTTAGTCTTGATACAGTAGAAACTAAACGAGGAGTTAAATAAGGTTTTAAAGAAGTGGAATAAGGGAAATCATGATCAGGGAACCCATGTTCCCTGGAGTAAGGAGATACTTACACCTGGTATTATAATATCCAGAAAGCTAGCATGGTAATACAAATAATTATTTGTTATTATTCACAATGTTGAAGAAAAATAGATCTGTAGTAGATTATTGATGAAATGTACATCAGAAATCAGCTGGCCCAGTGGTTTCCACAATCATCGGGACAGCTTTATTCATATGATGCACATCTGTGCCTTTCACTGAAAATTCTTGATCTAGGTCAATCGTTCATTTTATAGATAAAGAGACAGTGACTCAGAAAGGTTAAGTGACTGTGCAAATCAAAGTTATTGTTTATGAACATGTTGGGAGCAGCATAAATACTCGGTCACATTAGGATGCCTTTCTTTGTGATGAAGGAGGTGTTGTTTTACTTTTACAGTTATAGAATTGGGGAGCCATTTGATTCCTCTTGTATTATTCTTAAATCTCAGGAGTTCAGCACTACCACCTTCTTCCCTTTCAAAAGGTACCCACGTCCCACCCACATTTGCAGCTCCACATTAGTCAAAAGCTAAAGGTTTTGAATTCTACTTAGTGAAACAGAGTTCTTTCCAATAGCATCTTTTTAGCCATTGGAAAAGCTGATCATCTTTTTTTAGAGCTGAATTGGTTGTTTTCTTCCCTCTAGCTCTGTGAAAGATGCATATTTGTTTTCATGTTTTCTGTTTTGGTCTTTTTACATTTTCATGAAAAATCCAGTTGATAATCCCTTATTACTTATATTTAGCAAACCTCAAAAGCTTCCTCCAAATACAGCCTGGTGGAGCTTTGGCCTCAGGCAAACTTCAGGTAGCTGTGGCCAAAACAGTAACTCTCATCTGAGTGAGTTACAAACTAAACAGGAGATATTTGGAATCTTAAAACCGATATTAGAATATTGTCTGGGAATCTACCTTTGTTCTACTGAGCCTGCAAAAGGCCTCACTTACTATTCCTCACGCATCCATCAAAATGAATTGTTATTCAGTGAGCAGAAGTACAGGTGTTACATTGAGGAGTTGTACAGGGAGCCATTTTGCACTAACAATAGAGATTTATTACACATACTTGTACTTTATAGTTCAAAACACAGAATTTGAGTTTCTAAACTCCTCCACTGTTTGGCTTCCTTTTTTATTTCTCATACACCCATGAAAACACCCTGCAACCAAGACAGTGGACTTACCCATCAACTCTGAAAATTTTCTCATGCCTCTTTGTAATTCCTCCCTTCTAGCTCTTCTCCCAAACCCCTTGCAAAACAATCACTGATCTGTTTTGTGTCTCTGAGCATTAGTTGGCATTTCCTAGAGTTTTATATAAATGGAATCACATGGTATGCATTTTTTTTCAGTCTCCTTTGTTGCCTTTAACTCTTTGTTTTTATTTTATTTTAGTGATTAACTTTTTGTTTTTACTCTATTTTAGTGGTTGCTTTAGAGTTTATAGTAATACATATTTACCTTTAAATAATTTTATACTACTTTAGATATAGTATATGAATCTTATAATAGTTTATTTCTATTTCTCACCTCCCATGCTTTATGCTATTATCACATTATACCTATACATATGTTATAAACCTCACAATACATATTATTTTTGTTTAAACAGTCAATTTTTAAAACAGATTTCAATAATAATAAAATACATGTTTTCCTATGTAGTAACTATTTGTAGTGCTCTTCATTCCCTTGGGTAGATCCATCTTTCCATCTGGTCGTCTTTTCTTTCTGCCTGAAGGACTTCCTTTAACATTTATTATAGTGCAGATCTGCTTTTAATTAATTGGTATTACTATCCCCCCCTTTCACCTTTTTTCTTTCTTTTTTTTTTTTTAGTTGCAATCCCCATTTGAACCCTCCTCTGGTGTACATTCCAGATCAATTGAGCTGGTCTTAGGTATTTAGTTTCCTACTTATATGTTAGCTTCTCTATTTCATCATCTTTTAGAGAATTCATTCTCAAAATTTCCTTTGAATTTTCCTATGAATTTTAAAGTCAGCTTATTGATATTTACAAATATATTTACTGGAATTTTGATTGGGATTGTACTGAATCTACAGATTAAACAGGGGTGAAACAACTCGATAATATTGAGCCTTCCAATCCATGACTGCTTATATAACTCTTCATTTATTTAGATTTTCTTTGATTTCTTTCATCAGTAGTTTTTGTATTTAGATCTTTACCTATTTAGATTTATACCTAAGTATTTCAGTTTTGGGTGCTATTGCAAATGGTATTGTTGTTATTGTTATTACTATGATTACATTTCAGGTTTCAATTTCTCATGTGATATATAGTAATGCAATTGACTTTTGCAAGTCAAATATGTATTCTGAGACTATGCAAAACTCATTTATTAGTTCAAGGAATATTTTGTGGATTTTTTGGAATTTTCTACATAGAAAATCATATTACCGCTAAGTAAAAATAGACTTATTTCTCCCTTTCCAATGTATGATTTTTATTTCTTTTCTTGCCTTACTGCACCAACTAGAACTTCAATAACTAGAACTTACAGTATGATGTTGAATAGGAATAGCAAGAGAACATTCTTGCCTTGTTGTAGCGCTTAGGAGAAAAGCATTTCATTTTCACTAGTAAATATCAAGGTAGCTGTTGGTTTTCGGTAAAGCCTTTATTAGGTTAAAGGAGTTTGCTTGCAAAGAGTTGTTATTGTTAATATATGAGAATGTATCATGAATGAATATATATTGCTTTTTGTTGAAAGCTTTATCTGCAAGTATTAATATGATCATGTTTTTGTTGTTGTTTAGTCAGTATGGTGATTGCAATAATTGAATTTTGAATGTTGAAGCAGTCTTATATTCCTGGGATAAACTCCACTTGATTGTGACATATTGTGTTTTCTATAAATTGCTGGATTTGATTTGTTAATATTTGTTATAACTTTTTGTGTTTGTGTTCATAGGAGATGATGGTCTGTAGTGTTCTTTCCTTGTAATGCTCTGTCTGCTTTTGCTATTAGCCTAATGCTGACCTCATAGGATGATTTCAAAGTAGTCCCTCTTCTTCCATCTTCTGGAAATGAATATGTAGGTTGGTATTATTTCTTTCTAAAATGCTTGGTAGAATTCAGTAGTGAAACTATCTGTGTCTAGAGGGGTTTTTTTTAGTTTTGTCTTGGCAGATTTAAAACTATAAATTTAATCCATTTAATACATATATAGGGCTATTCAGTTATTTACTTCTTCAGTGGATTTTGGTGGTATGTATCTTTCAAGGAATTGGCCCAGTCCATCTAAGATTTTAAATTTATGGGCATAGAGTTGATCAAAATAATATTTTATTATCTTTTAATGTCTGTGGGATCAATAGTTATGTCTATTTTTTTTTCTTGAATGATGTGGGTAATTTGTGACATTTCCTTTTTTTTCTTGATTAGCCTGACTAGAGATTTATCAATTTTATTGATCTCTTCAAATAATAGGCTTTTGGTTTCATTGGTTTTCTCTAATGATTTTCTGTTTTTCAATTTAATCATGCTATAATTTTTATTATTTATGTTGGAAATGTTTCTTCAGGTTTAATTTGTTCTTTCTTTAGTTTCTTGGGTAGAAATGTAGATTATTAATTTTAGAGATTTCTTCATTTCTAATATGTGCATTCAGTGATTCAAATTTCATTTTCTGCACTACTTTAGCTGTATCCCAAAAATTTTGATATGTTTCATTTTCAATTTTATTTAGTTCAAAATATTGTTTATTTTCCTTAAAATGTTCTCTTTGATCTATGCATTTTTTAGAAGTGTACTTTTTAACTTTCAAATATTTGGAATTTTATCAGATATCTTTCTGTTATTGAATTCTACTGTAATTCAGTTATGGTCCAAGAATGCACATTGTGTGCTTTATATTCTTTTAAATTTGTTAGATTTGTTTTATGGCCCAAAATATGGTTATCTTGGTGAATATTCCATGTACTTAAAATATGTGTATTCTGCTGTGTTGGATTAAATATTTCATGAATATCAAATAGCTTAAGTTATGAGATAATGTTCAGATTGTTTATATGCTTGCTGACTTTTTCCCTAGTTGTTTAATCTACTGCTGTGAAAAGGTGTTGAAGTCTTCAACTATCATGGTAGATTTGTCTGTTTATTCTTTCAGTTCCGTTAATTTTTGCCTCAAACTCTGTTGCTAGGTGTATGCATGTATAATATTTTTTACATATGCTTGGAGAATTGACCCCTCTATTATTATGTAATATCTCTCCTTATCCTTCATAATCCTCCTTGTTTTGAAGTCTGCCTTGTCTGGAATTAATATAGTGACTCCAACCTTCTGGTTAGTGTTTGCATGGTATATTTTCTCCACTCCTTAATTTTTAACACAGCTACATATAGATTAAAAAAAAAAAAGTGTGTTTTGATAGATAGCATATAGTTGAGGCTTGTTGGCTGCTGTTGTTTATTTTGTTTTCCTTTTAACCAATATCCCTGTTATTTAGCAGGGGTGTTTAAAACACATGTCTTTAAAATAATTATTAATATATTTGCATATAAAATATATCATATTGCTACCTGTTATCTATTATTGTATTTATTATTTGTTTTTTGTTTTCTCTTATCTTATCCTTTCTGGTTTTAAAGTCCTTCCTTCAATTGTATCTGTTTTTATTAACTTATTCATATTAAAAAAAAAATTTAGTGGTGGTCCTAGAGTTTGAAATATGCTTTTAGAAATTACTTGTCTATTTGCAAATAGTATTATACAACTTTGTATGTAGTAAAACTACCTTATTACAGTATATGCCCATCTCCCTCCCACCTCTATGTCAGTGTTGTCATATATTTCACTTTCAGATACACTATATATATAAACACCCAAACCATTTTTACAGTTACTGATTAAATAAATAACTATCTTTAAGGTGATTGAAAATAATAGAAACAAAGTTAGATTTTACCCTTATTTATTCTATTTCCAACACTCATTTATTTATGCAGATCTAAGTTTCTGACCTTAATTGTATTCCTTCTGCCTAAAGAGCTTCCTTTAAGTTCTTTTGTCATAGGGAACATCTACTAACAATTAATTCTCTCACTTTTTGTTTGCTTCTGAGAAACTCTTCATGGGTCACTTTTAAAGAATAGAAAATTCTGGGTTGAGAGGGCTCCTTTCTTCTCTTTCAACACTTTAAAGCCCTCTATTATTTTCTTTTTGCATAGTTCCTAATGAGAAATCTGCTTTAATTCTTATCCTTGTGCCTCTGTAGGTAAAGTTTTTTGTTTTTTTTTTCTTCTAACTGCCCTCAAGAATTTCTCTTTTTATTTGGTTTTCTGAAGTTTGAATATGATATCCCCATATTTGGTGTTTGGGGTATTTATTTTATTTGGATTTCTGGTTTGGTGTTTCAGAAATTTTGAACATCATTTCTTCAGGAATTTCATCTGTACTTCTAGCATTCCAATTATCCTTATGTTACACCATTTGATATTATTCCACAGGTCTTGGATGCTCTGTCTTTTTTTCCCTCCACATTTTACATTTTTGTGCTTCAGCTCATGTGGTTTTTGTTGCCTTTCCTTCAAATTAACTGATTCTTTCCTCAGCTCTGTAAAATATAGTAATGGATCCATTGAAAATCTTTTCTGTTACAACATCTTGTATTTCTAATATTTTCATTTGATTGTTTCTTATAGATCCCATATCTCTGCAGAAATTACCTATCTAATTTTGGATGTTTACTATCTTTTTATTTAGCTTTTAATATTTCTGAATCTGGTTCTGATGATGGCTTTGTTTCTTCAGCATACATTTATTGCATTGTGGCATATTTTATATATATGTATTTTTTATTGGAAGCTGGCTATATTGTATCATGTTTGATATTCCTGACACAGACATCTTTGCCATAGACATCTTTTCCACAATTACTTTTGCCACAAACATCTTCATCATATAACTAGTTGTCTGTAAGGTGATTTTGCTCTAAAAGATAAAATAACAAAAAATAGAAGAGGGACATTAAAAGGACATGAGAAACATGAGAAATGAATAACAAAATTAAGAGGACTTTTTTGTGAAATACAAGATGAATACATTTCAAATGTGTGTAGATTCATGGCGATACTTTGCAAATATTTGATTTTATATTGTGGGTTGTGCCTAAGTATTTGTCTTCCAAGTTTTTTTTCTTTATAGTATATTATACTTTGTGGTTGTTGTTGCTGATGGTTTATCTCCTCATTTAGCTTTGCACATTTTCTGTTTTGCTAATATTTCTTCCTTCATTAAGAGAGACATCAATTTCCAAACACTAGGATGCATATTTGTAACTGAGCTTTGCATTGTGTTGTGAAACCCTCTACAGTGTTTTTGTTCTTGGCATACTGTCACATGTTTGTTGATAGATATTCCAAAGTTCTTTGGGAAATGTGAGTTTAACGCTGCATCTTCAAAGTCCTCAGCCTCTTTCTCCTCCAAGGTAGTGTGTTTCAAAATAAGAAATCAAGTCTTGAGGCAAATCATTGTCATCTGTCAGCTCAATAAAGCCATCAATAATGTTGCTAACTGGAAGAAATGCTAATGCATTTCAACCAGATGAAGTCAAATTATCAAACCAAAAGCTGGTTTGATACAACTAGTTATTTTATCTTTCGTGGAAGGCAAAATTGCCTTATGGCCAATTAGTTATACAGGGAAAATGTTTGCAGCAAAGATGTCTGTGGTAAAGATACTTACAGCAGAAGTACCTAGAACCATATTGTATAGAACCATATTTACCAAGATACTGAGATAAATCTATTTATGGTAACCTATCCAGTGCTGGGCAGTATGTGAGGTTTGCTATTCCTGTGGTTACCAGCGTTGAGAGCTGTTGTTTCTATGTATACCTGAGACTTCAAGTTCCTCTAGTTAACTTTTTTGTTTTCTATCTTGGAACTTTACTTTGGGTTCTTACTCTGAGAGTGTCTGACTTGTGCATCCCTCTGAGCTGAAATACATTGTTACTATTATCGCAGGTTTGTTAATCTGGGATGCAGTGAGGGAGACCAGTCTTAATGTCTGATTTAAATATCAATGTTTGGTGTCCACAGTGGGCCTGTTTCTAAGGGCTGGGGCCCATTTCTAAGGAGTGTGACCCTTATAATTAATTCTGACCCTTATCCAGGGATGGAACTTTTTCTCCCTCCCTTATTTTCTTCTCTGGCTGAAATCGATATCATCCTCCAATGTTCTCAGTCTACACACCAGATGCCCTCCACCCCTTTAGATAAAGTTTCGTGTTTTGTTTATTTTTTCTCTTTTGTTTTTTAGCTGAGAGGGGACAGTTTGTCAAGAAAGAGTTTCCTTCTCTCAGTTGCAATGGTACAATCTGGAAATATGTACCTCCGAATATTAAATCTTTTGTTCCACAAGGGTTGTGGGTCTTCAGCAGTTGCTGCTGTTCCCTCCTCCAGAAAGCACCATGAGGAGAACTTTCTCTATATTTTCCCCTTTCTTTCCTGTGATTTCCTGGTGGGGTTCATTGAGGAAAAGCTTGCAATATTATGAAACCCTTCTATGAATTTGATTGCCTAGGGGCTCCACATTTTCACGCTAGAACACTCTTAGCCTCCAAAAATGTATTCATCAAAACCTCTAGTATAATGTTTTTAACAGCTTACCAATGGCTTCTACTCCAGGCAAGCAAATGTTTGGATACTGTGTCTCATGCAGGTGTTTGTTTCTCTCGGTCTCAGGATTGCTATCTATGACCTTGATTTCTGATGGATTCATGAAAAGTTATTGATCAGATATCTGTTCAGCTTTTCTTTCTTAAGGGTGGGAGGTTTTTTTCTTCACTCTTATCTAGGCTAAAACCAGATGTCCATCCACTTACATAATAACTGAGGTTTTAAAATATTCTCCATCTCCTAGTTATACAACTGTCCATTGGTTTTGTTTGTTCTCTTTGTTGTTCTGTATAATTTTTCAGGGCAAGGTATGTGGAGATATTCAAATTAAGAAGTCATCATCAACTCATGGACCAGTTGCCTTTATCCAGTCCTGGAACATCATTTCTCATTGATAGCATGCTTCTCTGTAGGCTTTGATTTACCAGAATTAAAATGATTATCTCTGGAATAGTAACTTTGATGATACAGTTTTTCTGTCTCATCTATACTCATTCTAGTCTGACTTAAAGAGAGCTAGCTTTAATTGCATGGAATATTCTGAATAAGATCTAACTAAAGCAGAACCCTGTAAGACTGGCCCATCTTGGGGCACAAGCACCAAATTTCTGTGGTTAAAATTTAATTTAAATTGGCATTAATAATTGTATTACTTCTGCCTTTTATAAGGCTTAGAGGTTACTAAAATTTCTAGATGATTGGCTCATAAACTAATGACATAGTAAAAATTCCATTATTTTTCATTTTCACAAATGACTTTTCCAACTAAATTTGCTATTTTGTACTTAATGTTCTTAAACATCTTATTGTTTTGGGTATTGCATTCCTGATTATCAAGATTACTTTAAATATATAATTTTAATTATACAAGGTATTAATTATCTTTTACAAATTTGCTAAACATTCTGTCATTTATCACAATGTTGAGAAAATTGTGTAGAGTGGGATCAAGACAGAACTAGAGAAATTTCCATCTAGGTTGGTACAGAGCTATTAATCAAGGTTCTGTGCATTAGTTATTAATCTGTCAATGGATCTATATAATTTATTTATTAATGAGCTGAATTTCAGGCTTATATCTACAATGTCTCAAGAAGGCTGCTGGATGCTTATTTGATATAATGAAAAAAATATATCTTTATGCTTTCTTAACCCTACAATTTGTTCTTAACGAATTTATGATATTTTTAACAGATTATAGTACTCCTTTGAAATTTCTTATATTATATTTTCAATAAATATGGGAATTGAGCCAAATAGAATTTACTGGTCTCTAGAATCCACTGTTCCTTCCCTTTCTTTCTTCTTTCCTTCCTCTTTCTTTTAATTAAATATTTATCACACTCAGATCTATTTACAACTTTGCCATTACCCACTATTTCTGAGAAACTAGCAAGAAATAGTGAGATAACATGTTCAAAACCTGCTAGGATTCCAAGTAAAATTTACCTCTGCTTTTACAGCACTTAGATGAATTATTGGTAATTAGAAATTTATTAGTATTTTTAACCTACCTTGAGTTATAGTTTTCTCTTCACATTATTTATTACATCATTTTAACTTGAAAATAAATTTATTTAATGAAGTTAAATTTTAAATATTAAAGTAAGATTCTCTTATTTTCTCAGGATATTTTATGTTTTAAATAATGTACTCAGGATGTTTTAACTTCTGTTAAAAACAATAATTATTTTGAGAGGATTTATTTAAATTTCTAAGTATTCTTTATATTTGCAAATGCAATAAATGAAAGTTTCCCATTCCTCTAGCTTGGGATTTTTCTTTGTGTTAAAGGGTTACCATGATTAAGTGTATAAATGAAATATTATAGGGGATTTATCACTGGTTGTACAAAATGAGTAATAACCAAAATTAATAGTCATTACATATATTCTCACAGCTCTGCTACTAAACTTAGTTGGTATAGTCCAATGACAGATTCACCCATGTCTTCTGTCCAAAACATAATTAAAAATTAAAATTATCATGTTTAAAATATCATCCTTAGTAGAAGATATCTAACCATAAACCAACAAAATGTGATTACGGCTCATACCTCCAATTTGCCAATGGAAGTAGAAGTAATGTGATAATAAGTCCATGAGGGCTTCCCTGGTGGCGCAGTGGTTGAGAGTCCGCCTGCCTATGCAGGGGACACGGGTTCGTGCCCTGGTCTGGGAAGATCCCACATGCCGTGGAGCAGCTGGGCCCATGAGCCATGGCCACTGAGCCTGCGCGTCTGGAGCCTGTGCTCTGCAACAGGAGAGGCCACAACAGTGAGAGGCCCGCGTACTGCAAAAAAAAAAAAAAGTCCATGAATATACAGCATATAGGAGATAGGACTATGTGATAAGTATACTCTTTCATTTACAAACGAACTTAAGCCTATAGATAGATAGATAGATAGATAGATAGATAGATAGATAAAATGTCTAATGCAGTGTAACAAGTTCAATACACATTTATGACTGTTTAGAAATTTTAATTTTATGTTTTGATTATATCCATTTAAATTTTGAACTTGAAACATCATTGTAGTATAGATTTGTTCACTGAAATTATTAACATATGCTTAACTTTATGTATATATATATGCATATCTATATGCATATATATTCTTATGAATGTATTATTTGAAGAAAGGGAACAAAGCAAAGACTCTTTTTTAAAAAAGGATTTAATATGAACTCACTTAAGATGCCAAATTTAGACTCTATGTTTTCTTTCTTTATGTTCTTTCTTTTCCTTCCTTCTTTCCTTCCTTCCTTTTTCTTCCTTTCCTTCCTTCCTTTGTTTCCAAGTGATCATGTGTAAAAAATTCTGGCATTAAGCTCTAGCAGCCTGAATGTCTATGCCTGTATTAAGTGGAAGGTTTGCTCTGAGACCCACATCTCCAAGGTAACAGAAGTGCTCACTTTGATACATGTGAGACAGCTGAAATTCTTAGTTTCATATCTACCATACCATGTATCTCCCACTATTCCTTAGGCCCCTCTGTCTCATTTTTATTTCCATGCCTGATTCCTTTTCCTTTGTACAGTCTCAAATGTTGTGAATTTCAAAATTCTCTTCCTGGCCTACATCTTCGTTTCAATCTCCATTTCCCACTGGTGACCATCCATTCTCCTTGTCCCGGGATGATAGATGGATTCCTAAGTACAGATGGATTCCTAGTTTAGATCAGTATTCTGGTTCCAGACTCATATTTTCAAATGCCTTCTGAAAGTCCCAGCTATGTGCCTCCAACTCATACATTCCCTTATTCATTAATTTATAAAAGAGTTACTGAGTTGTACTCTGCTGGAATTAAGTGCTTGAGATCCTTCAGTTAACAAACAGACAATGATCTTTACCTTTGTGAAAGTTACATCATCATGAGTGTGTGTGTGTGTGTGTGTGTGTGAGAGAGAGAGAGAGAGAGAGAGAGAGAGGTAGATAATAAGTAATTCACAAACATTGTGTTATTTTATTTATTTATATTTGTAAATAAATTTATATTTATAAATAAATAAAATGTATATAATTTGTGCTATTTTATATATGAACAAGGTGGTAAGTGTTATGAAAAAAATGTTCACCTTAGGGTAAGGTAACCAGGAGTGCCTGGGAATTGTGGTCCTTACAACTTTAAATAGAATTTTTAATGTAGGGTTTGTTTTGTAGGTTTATTTAAGCAAAGAGTTGAAGGAGATGTAGGAATAAGGCCTTGCATCTCTAAGGTGGAGCAATCAAGGCAGAGGGAATTCAATGCAAAGGTTGTACTGCAGGGATGAGCCTGGGTCTTCTGGGGCAGTCAGGAGACTGGTGTTTATCAGAGTGCAAACTAGGAGGCGAGCAGGAGAAGACATCAGGGAGGCAATGCAGACCAAGCCTGCAAGTCCACATGAGCTGCTGTAGACTCATTTTTACTCAGAATCAGAGGGGAAATCACTGCAAGGTCCTAAGCAAAGGAATGACCACTCTGCCTGCTGGATCACTTTATCATCCAACTGTTCAAAACTCATACGAGTCGTTCCACTTACTTAATCCCCCAACCCAGCCCTCCTGCCCTACCTTAATTTCTTATGAAATTCACCCTGTCCCCCAAGCCAGAAATGAAATAGAAATTTATTTCTTGCTCATATAATAGTCCAATGCAGGTGTTTCTCATCAGCAGGTGACTCTCTCCCACTCAACAATTCAAAGACCAAGGTTTTTGCATCTTATGGTTCTTCTGTCCCTTAGGACCTCATTAGCAGACAGCCAGCAAAAGGAGAAAGAAGACCTGGAGGAGAATCCTCTCCTCCAGAGTTAGCTCACACCCCTTCCTCCCTGTTCTATTAATGAGAACTCAAATATATGGCTCGCTTCAGTGAGACAGAGGCTGGGAAACATAGTCTAGCTGGGTACCCAGAGATAAAAGACTTGGATAAACAGTTAAACATTCTTTTACTCATCAAATAATAGTTGAATTAATTGATTTGACAAACTAAAAACTTTTGTCAAAACTCTTCTGCTTCATTTGGGTCGTATCCTTGCTACCTGAATTTATGGAAAAATCTAACTCTTCTCTAAGATTTCAGTCTTTTCTATAAATGTCCTGTTTCTGACATGAAAATGTGGTCATTTTCACACATTTCCAGGAGCTCTGCACAACTTCTTACACTGATACTCGAGACCTTGCCTGATCAGATATAAAGAGTTGTCTGACCTCAGATTCCACTGACCCCTTTGAGACTGTTTCCACGGTGCCATGTTATCTGCTGTCCCAAAATCATCTGTGTCATGTCACAGGCTCCAGGTGTCATATACACATGGTAAATGCCAGCTCTTCAAGCAGTGGATTTGTCTCCTGTAAGACCACCTCAAACCTCGCCAGAAAATTCCAAGAAACGAATGCTTGGTGGGCTTGATGTCCCACACCTACTTAGTTGTGACCCGGGACACAGTGGCTCTGGACATGATAGGAAACAGATGCATTTTGTTTACTACAAAATTGATTCAACATGACAATGTCTCATTCTCTTTCTCTCTCTCTCTCTCCTTCCCCCCCTCACTTTTCACTTTTACTCTCTTTTCCTTTCCTTTCTTTCTTTCTTTCTCTTTTCTTTGTTTCTTTTCTCTTCCATCCTTTTTCTCTCTCCCTCTCTCTCCCACTCTTTCTCTTTCTTTCTTCTTCTCATTTTTCACCTAGGTAGGCTTTAGAGTGTTTGAGCTGGAGTACCTCATATTTTCAAAGTATGGGTTGAATAAAATAACACTGAAGATTTCATCTAGCACCAGAAATGATGGATTCTAAAGGTCATGAACATGAGGCCTCATCTTTTATAGCACCTGCATTGTGATGCCTGGATTGAGTTTGTGAGGCCAGTGTTTCCTACAGACCCCAGAATACTCTCCAGAAACCACTATCTACATACATCACATTTGTTGGACACAAACCATCTGATCAATATTAGATTTCTGTGGGGTAAAGAATTCAGATGCTATTTAATAGTAAGACCTTTCAAGGTCAAAGAAAGATGTCCCTTCCTATCTCCTTCTCCAATCCATCTGAAAAATATTTGGAAATTAAGCAGGTGTGTAACATGTGAGTTTTCTTTAAGGTGGAATTGCCTACTCCTTTTGGTTCTGACAGCCAACGGCATTTTTACAATTAATTTAACATTAGATAGACATGAAGAAACATATTTCTCATCTTGGCAGGAGGCCGTACAAGGTAATTGGGGACAGATTACTCTTTTATTTCAAGTTAGTATTATTTTTCATGTCTTGCATCAATATTTTTCTTATACTGAAGGAAGGGCAGAACTGTGTGCACCTGCACCTTTGTTATCTACTATTAATGCTCTTCACAAGTGGTTCAAAGTGTATTTATCAGTGTCTTGAACTTATTCATTCTTCATTGAAGTTACAGTTATTAAATTATCCTTAAAAAATCAATTATTTGTCAAAAAAAACCCTCATTTTAGAAAGATTTGTGTGTGTGTTTGACAGTAGAAAATTTTAACTATATAAAAATTACAATGACTAGCACATATTAGCCACCCAATAAGTATTTGTTAACTATGTTCTTCCCTTTTATTTTTTTATGTTGGATAAGATAAGGTAAAACCCACTAAAATAAGAACAAAACCAATAAAATAAGTGTTTACTAAAAACTCTCCAGAAAAAAAATTTGAACAATTTTTTTTCATATTAGCTGTAATGAGAATTTTTGGAATTTTAATTCATATTTTCTCCTCCACCAAAGGGAGTCTCAAGAAAAAAAAAAAAAGCTTCATTATAAAATGACACCTGACATACAACGAATCAATTGACTTCACAAGCCCTGGGTAAACTTCCACAAATTCACAGTTTAGTTTCATTATGTTGATGCCATACAAACATACATTTATAAGATACATTATTTATACTCTTTCTACATTAATTCCTTCAAATTTACTTCTGGAAAAAAATTGTTTTTCTTCTTCATAAAGTTCTTTTGAAGTGGTATGTATCATCAATATATTCATGGATCCATACTCATGTATCAAACTGTGTATTTATCATCTCTGCTTGAATGCTTTGCAGGTATATTAAAGATAAAGTTAGAATTTCATTTCTTAGGTTGTTTGCATATCTTGGCTTACGTGAATAATGCAGAGATAAGCATGGGTGTACAAATATATCTTTGAGACCTTGATTTAAATTTTTTTGTTAAATACCCTGAAGTGGGATAGCTGGATATGATGACCCTATTTTTAATTTTTTTGAGAGATCTTAATTCTGTTTTCCATAGTGGCTGCAAGATGATTTTACATTCTCATCAACAGTGTACAAGGGTTCCATTTTCTTCACATTCTCAGCCACACTTCTTCTTTTTACCCTGATAATTACCACCCAAATGGGTGTGAGGTGATATCTCCTTGTGGCTTTGATTTGCATCTCCCTGATGAATAGTGATGTTGAGCATGTTTCATGTACCTGTTGGTCATTTGTTTGTCTTCTTTGGAGAAATGTCTATTCAAAATGTGGTATATACATACAATGAACATACAATGAATTCAGCCTTAAAGAAGAAGGAAATCCTGCCACATGCAACAACATATATGAACCTTGAGGACATTATGTTAAATGAAATAAAACAGTCACAGAGGATAATTACTGCATGATTCCACTTATATTAGATCTCTAAAAGAGTCAAACTCATAGAAGCAGAGAGTAAAATTATGATTGTCAGGGCAAAGGAGAGAGTGGGATGGGGAGTTGTTCAACAGGTATAAAGTTTAAGTTATGCAAGATGAATAAATTCTAGACATCTGTTGTACAACATTGTGCCCATAGTTAATAACACTCTATTGTACACTTACAAATTTGGCAAGTGGGTAGATCACTGTTAAGTGTTCTTAACACAGTAAAAAACCCGCTAAATGTCTTAGTTCTTTCTCTAGTCACTCGCCCCTGAGGAAATGGCTTTATCAGTTTAAGAGTTGCTAAAACAAAACAAAACAAAAGGAAGGAAAAACCAACACCAATTTTCAATTTCTTTGATCACCCTCTCTCACTCTCACATTCAGTCCATGTCCTATTCATTTCATCTCTAGATTTATCTTGGATGTGTCCACTGTTTTACATCACCACCTTTATGATCCAGGACCAAGCCACCATTTTCAATTTTGTAGATGCTGTGGAATCCTCTAACAAAATTTTCACTTCACTGCTGTCTTCTCCTATATATTCTTTAGAGAATACCCAAAGTGATCTTTTTAAAACTTGAAAATAGCATGCACTGTCCCATTGCTTGAAAGTCTACAATGGCCTCTAATTGCACTTAGAGTAAAAGCCAAATTCCCCACCACAGCAACTCCCTCCCTGCTCTGGCCTTTGCTTACTTCTCTCTAAAGTTAACTTGATCTAGTTTCCTGTCCTCAAAAAGGTGAATTCATTCCACTTAGTTGAGGCTGTTCTGTGTATCTGGGTCACCCTTCTACTGACGTTTGACAATGCTCTACCTTCCCAAATTCCAGTTCTCTGGTTTAATGCTCTCTTTAGAAACAGCATTTGTGATTAACCCAACAGTATTAAAGTTCATAACCCACTAGTCTTTTCCCCACCATTCTGCGTTTTATTTTAATACTACAGACTATTTTCCACATATTGTAACTTCAGTAGAAGCTTTATCATTTTGTATGATTGGAACCAGTAGTTGGTTGGATAACTGCAATCACAACAAAAAGACAGATAAAGACTAAAATTATTTATTTTAACTGTGTGTTAACATAGATATGTGCTTTCCTTTACTGATCTTTAAGTATGTTGTTGAATGACTGGAGGTTTTTCTAGATCTTTCTTTTAATAGCATAACCCATACTACTTTGATTATGATTTCTAGTTTCAATTGCTTAATTTAAATCAAATGAGAAACTAAAGACACCTGTGAAACAATCAGAATGTCAATCCTTCTAGATTTTGATACATTTTAAAAATTGTTTGTAGATGTATCTCTTGCTCTTAATTTGGCAGGGTTTCCTGTTGTTTATTTGTTTTTCTCGATTGTTTTGTTTTGTTCTTATTGCATTTCTCCAAAAATTGTGCTTATATTTTTTTCTCATAGTAATCACACAGAGACTAAAACTTTTTACATCCTGTCCTTGTGCTCCTCAAATGACATATCTGTATTGCCCAGACCTGGAAATGGCATACATATTACCTTTACTCACATTCTATTGGCTAGTCCTCAGTCACATGATCACAGTTAACTGCTAAAGAGGCAGGGAGTGTAGTGTAAATGAGTGCTCAGGAAGAAGAGGAAATGGGCTTGGTTAGCACATAGCCAGACTTGGTAAAACTCTTTCTTAAGTCCACTTTAATATTGTGATACAAATTGGGCCCTATTTAATATGGTAAGTTCAAAAAAGAAGATGAACTAAGTTTTGTAAGTGTTGTTTGTTCTGGAATGTTCCATGTAACAGTCTGTTTATCTTTCTTATTCAAATCTCCGGGCAGGTATTGCCTGAAAAGACAAGTTAGTAGGAAGTATTTTATCCTATTAATGATATCCTCCTTTAGAAATTACTCAGCATATATACAGACAGGATCAGAAAGAGACCTCTTGAAAAAAATATATATATATATATATAATCATGAAGATCATAATATAAGTTGGCATTATACATAGGATAATGTTATAGACATCTAACTATTAAAATAGTCTCTATTATTTCCTGGCCTACCAGTCAGTTCTGTTGGCTTTCACTTACCTACTAGGTATCAGTTAAACATTCTTGAGATTGAATAAAAAATTGACATTGGTGGATGCATCAGGATTGTTTTGTTGGCCAGCAATAGCTTCCATACAGGTGGATTAATCCTGGGTAGAAGTCCTTAGAAGTATTGAAAATACCACCTCACCAAATATATCCCATTATTCAGGAATAAACTGTGATTTATAAAATCCACTTTTAAAGAGACTTGGCTGAGTTAATTTTCACAGAAATCCCAACAAAATATTAATATCTTAACTGGAGAGAGTAATAAACTAACCTCATATTGCATTATTATCTCATCATGAATTAATGTATTAAATTACCTAACTCTGTGCAAATGGCTGAAGGTATGCAATGGAGGATAGGTGAAATTGTAATGGCAAAGTTTGGGGAGAATAGAAAACTGGATATAGATACTGAATTAAACACTTCTGGAAGGTAGGGGGCATTAGGGGAGTAGAAAAGTAGCACTAACTTTAAAAATTTGTTTGTTCTGGACATGGACATGTACTTCTTGCTCAGGGGCTGCTTGTTGCAAGTGTTTACTATTTCTGCTCTAAAGAGCAGTTATAAAAGCCCTTATATTATGCAATAGCCACTTCCATACAATATAAAATGACATCATCTCCTGGTTGGAAAGCAACATCAAACATCAGAGCAATCATATGTCAGTGGGAACTCAAGATAGATTTTTTAGCAGCTTTATTGAGGTATGACTAATATTAAACTGCACATATTTAGCATATACAATTTCATGAGTTTGGACATATGCTTATGCTTGTGAAACCATCACCATAATCAAGGTAGTAGACACATACATCATCTTGAAAAGTTTCCTTGTGTCTCTTTGTTGTTGCTGTTGTTATTGTTTTTTTGTTTGTTTGTTTGTTTTTGTTTTTTTCTGGATTTCATAAGAACCATTAATATGAGATCTACCTTCTTAACAAATTTTAAGTGCACAATACAGTATGGGTGCTATGCTATACAGCAGATCTGTAGAAATCATTAATCTCGCATAACTGAAGATATATACCAATTAAACAACTCCTTGCTTCCCTCTCCTCTTGGCCCCTAAATCACCATTCTATTCTCTACTTCTATAAGTACCTCATGTAAGTGGAATCATGCAGTATTTGCCCTTCTGTGCTTGGCTTATTTCATATAGCATAATTGCTGTACAACAATAAAAGCAATTAACTCTATGTATACACAAACATGGCTAAACCTCAAAAAATTTTGTTGAGGAAAATAAGCCATACACAAAGGACTACATACTGTATGATCCATTTATACAAAATCCAAGAAAAAATTACCCTATGGTAATAGAAATCAGCATAGTGGTTTTCTTGGGTTTAGGTGAATATTAATTACTAGAAAAGTGAACAAGAGAATGTTCTGGAGCAGTAATAATATTCTATATCTTTATCTGGAAGATGGTTACATGCTTGTGTGCATTTGTCAAAGATCATAGAACAGTGCACTTAAGATTTGAGCATTTTCATATACTTAAATCGTACTGAATACTGGTAGGCTAAAAAACTGTATTAACTTTGCACAGAGTGAAGATGCAAAAAAAAAAGATCATTCAATGAGAAATATTGAATCTCAAATTTTATCTGAGTCACTCTCTATGTGGTACCTGTTTCTAATAGATCCTTGCAGCACAGAGAATGAAAGAAAACAGAGAGAGAGAATATTTTCATTTCCATTTTTTAACACCTTTATTGGCGTAAAATTGCTTTACAATGGTGTGTTAGTTTCTGCTTTATAACAAAGTGAATCAGTTATACATATACATATATCCCCATAACTCTTCCTTTGTGAATCTCCCTCCCTCTCACCCTCCCTATTCCACCCCTCTAGGTGGTCACAAAGCCCAGAGCTGATCTCCCTGTGCTACGCGGCTGCTTCCCACTAGCTGTCTGTTTTACGTTTGGTAGTGTATATATGTCCATGCCACTCTCTCACTTCGTCCCAGCTTACCCTTCCCCCTCCCTATATACTCAAGTCCATTCTCTAGTAGGTCTATGTCTTTATTCCCTTCTTGCCCCTAGGTTCTCCATGACAATTTTTTTTTTTTTACATTCCATATATGTGTGTTAGCATATGGTATTTGTTTTTCTCTTTCTGACTTTATTTTACTCTGTATGAGAGACTCTAGGTCCAAACACTTCACTACAAATGTCTCAATTTCTTTTCTTTTTATGACTAAGTAATATTCCATTGTATATATGTGCCACATCCACATGTTCTTTATCCATTCACCGGTTGATGGACACTTAGGTGGATTCCATGTCCTGGCTATTGTAAATAGACATGCAATGAACATTGTAGTACATGACTCTTTTTGCATTCTGGTTTTCTCAGGGTATATGCCTAGTAGTGGGATTGCTGGGTTGTATGGTAGTTCTACTTTTAGTTTTTTAAGGAACCTTCATACTGTTCTCCATAGTGGCTGTATCAATTTACATTCCCACCAACAGTACAAGAGGGTTCCCTTTTCTCCACACCCTCTCCAGCATTTATTGTTTGTAGATTTTTTGATGATGGCCATTCTGACCAGTGTGAGATGATATCTCATTGTAGTTTTGATTTGCATTTCTCTAATGATTAATGATGTTGAGCATTCTTTCATGTGTTTGTTGGCAAACTGTATATCTTCTTTGGAGAAATGTCTATTTAGGTCTTCTGCCCATTTTTGGATTGGGTTTTCTGTTTTGTTGACATGGAGCTGCCTGAGGTGCATGTAAATTTTGGAGATTAATCCTTTGTCAGTTGCTTCATTAGCAAATGTATTCTCCCATTCTGAGGGTTGTCTTTTTTTCTTATTTATGGTTTCCTTTGCTGTGCAAAAGCGTTTAAGATTCATTAGGTCCCATTTGTTTACTTCTGCTTTTATTTCCATTTCTCTAGGAAGTAGGCCAAAAAGGATCTTGCTGTGTTTTGTGTCATAGAGTGTTTTGCCTATGTTTTCCTCTAAGAGTTTGATACTGTCTGGCATTACATTTAGGTCTTTAATCCATTTTGAGTTTATTTTTGTGTATGGTGTTAGGGAGTGTACTAATTTCATAATTCTACATGTACCTGTCCAGTTTTTCCAGCACCACTTCTTGAAGAGGCTGTATTTTCTCCACTGTATACTCTTGCCTCCTTTATCAAAGATAAATTGACCATATGTGTGTGGATTTATCTCTGGGCTTTCTATCCTGTCCCATTGATCTATATTTCTGTTTTTGTGCCAGTACCACATTATCTTGATTACTGTAACTTTGTAGTATAGTCTGAAGTCAGGGAGTCTGATTCTTCCAGCTCCATTTTTCTTTCTCAAGATTGCTTTGGCTATTCGGGGTCTTTTGTGTTTCCATTCGGATTGTGAAATTTTTTGTTCTAGTTCTGTGAAAAATGACAGGGTTAGTTTGATAGGGATTGCATTGAATCTGTGATTTCTTTGGGTAGTATAGTCATTTTCACAGTATTGATTCTTCCAATCCAAGAGCATGGTATATCTCTCCATCTATTTGTATCATCATTAATTTCTTTCATCACTGTCTTATAATTTTCTGAATACAGGTCTTTTGTCTCCTTAGGTAGGTTTATTCCTAGATATTTTATTATTTTTGTTGCATTGGTAAATGGGAGTGTTTTCTTAATTTAACTTTCAGATTTTTCATCATTAGTGTATAGCAATGCAAGAGATTTCTGTGCATTGATTTTGTATCCTGATACTTTACCAAATTCATTGATTAGCTCTAGAAGAATTCTGGTAGCATCTTTAGGGTTCTCTGTGTATAGTATCATGTCATCTGCAAAGAGTGACAGCTTTACTTCTTTTCCCATTTGGATTCCTTTTATTTCTTCTTCTTCTCTGATTGCTGTGGCTAAAACTTCCAAAACTATGCTGAATAATAGTGGTGAGAGTGGGAAACCTTGTCTTCTTCCTGATCTTAGTGAAAATGCTTTCAGTTTTTCATCATTGAGAAAGATATTCGCTGTAGGTTTGTCATATATGGCCTTTATTATGTTGAGGAAAGTTCCTTCTATGCCTACTTTCTGCAGGGTTTTTATCATAAATGGGTGTTGCATTTTGTCAAAAGCTTTTTCTGCATCTGTTGAGATGATCATATGGTTTTCTGCCTTCAATTTTTTAATATGGTGTATCACATTGATTGATTTGCGTATACTGAAGAATCCTTGTGTTCCTGGGATAAACCCCACTTGAGCATGGTGTATGATCCTTTTAATGTGCTATTGGATTCTGTTTGTTAGTATTTTGTTGAGGATTTTTGCATCTATGTTCATCAGTGATATTGGCCTTTGGTTTTCTTTCTTTGTGATATCTTTGTCTGGTTTTGGTATCAGGGTGATGGTGGCCTCGTAGAATGCATTTGGGAGTGTTCTTCCCTCTGCTATATTTTGGAAGAGTTTGAGAAGGATAGGTGTTAGCTCTTCCCTAAATGTTGGATAGAATTCACCTGTGAAGCTATCTGGTCCTGGGCTTTTGTTTGTTGGAAGATTTTAAATCACAGTTTTGATTTCAGTGCTTGTGACTGGTCTGTTCATGTTTTCTATTTCTTCCTGGTTCAGTCTCAGAAGGTTGTGCCTTTCTAAGAACTTGTCCATTTCTTCCTGGTTGCCCATTTTATTGGCATATAGTTGGTTGTAGTAATCTCTCCTGATCCTTGGTATTTTTGTATTGTCAGTTGTTAACTTCTCCTTCTTCATTTCTAATTCTATTGATTTGAGTCTTCTCCCTTTTTTTCTTGATGAGTCTGGCTAATGGTTTATCAATTTTGTTTATCTTCTCAAAGAACCAGCTTTTAGTTTTATTGATCTTTGCTATCCTTTCCTTCATTTCTTTTACATTTATTTCAGATCTGGTTTTTATGATTTCTTTCCTTCTGCTAACTTTGGAGTTTTTTTGTTCTTCTTTCTGTAATTGCTTTAGGTGTAATGTTGGGTTGTTTATTTGAGATGTTTCTTGTTTCTTAAGGTAGGATTGTATTGCTATAAATTTCCCTCTTAGAACTGCTTTTGCTGCATCCCATAATTTTTTGGTTGTCGTGTTTTCATTGTCATTTGTTTCTAGGTGTTTTTTTGATTTCTTCTTTGATTTCTTCAGTGATCACTTCATTATTAAGTAGTGTATTGTTTAGCCTCCATGTGTTTGTATTTTTTACAGATCTTTTCCTGTAATTGATATCTTGTCTCATAGCATTGTGGCCAGAGGAGACAGCTGATATAATTTCAATTTTCTTTAATTTATCAAGGCTTGATTTGTGACCCAAGATATGATCTATCCTGGTGCATGTTACATGAGCACTTGAGAAGAAAGTGTATTGTGTTGGTTTTGGATGGAATGTCCTATAAATATCAATGAAGTCCATCTTGTTTAATGTATCATTTAAAGGTTGTGTTCCCTTATTTATTTTCATTTTGGGTGATCTCTCCATTGGTGAAAGTGGAGTGTTAATGTTCCATACTATGATTGTGTTACTGTCAATTTCCCCTTTTATGGCTGTTATTATTTGCCTTATGTATTGAGGTGCTCCTATGTTGGATACATAAATGTTTACAATTGTTATATCTTCTTCTTGGATCAATCCTTTGATCATTATGTAGTGTCCTTCTTTATCTCTTGTAATAGTCTTTATTTTAAAGTCTATTTTGTCTGATATGAGAATTGCTACTCCAGCTTTCTTTTGATTTCCATTTGCATTGAATATCTTTTTCCATCCCCTCACTTTCAGTCTGTATGCGCCCCTAGGTCTTAAGTGGGTCTCTTGTAGACAGCATATATATAGGTTTTGTTTTTGTATCCATTCAGCCAGTCTCTGTCTTTGGGTTGGAGCATTTAATCCATTCATGTTTAAGGTAATTATCAATATGTATTTTCCTATTCCGATTTTCTTAATTGTTTTGGGTTTGTTATTGTAGGTCTTTTCCTTCTCTTGTGTTACCTGCCTAGAGAAGTTCCTTTTTCAGTTTTTGTAAAGGTGGTTTGGTGGTGCTGAACTCTCTCAGCTTTTGCTTGTCTGTAAAGGTTTTAATTTCTCCGTTAAATCTGAATGAGATATTTGCTGGGTAGAGGAATCTTGGTTGTAGGTTTTTCCCCTTCATCACTTTAAATATGTCCTGCCACTCCCTTCTGGCTTGCAGAGTTTCCTTGAAAGATCAGCTGTTAACCTTATGGGGATTCACTTGTATGTTATTTGTTGTTTTTCCCTTGCTGCTTTTAATATGCTTTCTTTGTATTTAATTTTTGATTTTTATTAATATGTGTCTTGGTGTCTTTCTCCTTGGATTTATCTTGTATGGGACTCTCTGTGCTTCCTGGAATTGACTAACTATTTCCTTTCCCATATTAGGGAAGTTTTCAACTATAATCTCTTCAAATATTTTCTCAGTCCCTTTCTCGTTCTCTTCTTCTTCTGGTACCCCTACAATTCAATGTTGGTGCATTTAATGTTTTCTTAGAGGTCTCTGAGACTGTCTTCAATTCTTTTCCTTCTTTTTCTTTATTCTGCTCTGCAGTAGTCATTTCCACTATTTTTTCTTCCAGGTCACTTATCCATTCTTCTGCCTCAGTTATTCTGCTATTGATCCCTTCTAGAGAAATTTTTATTTCATTTATTGTGTTGTTCATCACTGTTTGTTTGCTCTTTAGTTCTTCTAGGTCCTTGTTAAATGCTTGTTGTATTTTCTCCATTCTATTTCCAAGATTTTGGATCATCTTTACTATCATTATTCTGAATTCTTTTTCAGGTAGACTGCCTATTTCCTCATTTGTTAGGAGTGGTGGGTTTTTGCCTTACTCCTTCATCTGCTGTGTGTTTCTCTGTCTTCTCATTTTGCTCTACATACTGTGTTTGAGATCTCCTTTTTTCGGGTTGCAGGTTTGTAGTTCCCGTTGTTTTTGGTGTCTGTCCTCAGTGGCTCAGGTTGGTTCAGTGGGTTGTGTAGGCTTCCTGGTGGAGGGGACTAGTGCCTGTGTTCTGGTGGATGAGGCTGAATCTTGTCTTTCTGGTGGGCAGGTCCACGTCTGGTGTTGTGTTTTGGGGTGTCTGTGGCCTTGTTATGATTTTAGGCAGCCTCTCTTCTAATGGGTGGGGTTGTGTCCCTGTCTTGCTAGTTGTTTGTCATAGGGTATCCAGCACGGTAGCTTGCTGGTCGTTGAGTGGAGGTGGGTCTTGGCGTTGATATGGAGATCTCTGGGAGATTTCCACCATTTCTTATTACGTGGTGCTGGGAGGTCTCTTGTAGACCAGTTTCCTGAACTTGGCTCTCCTACCTCAGAGGCATGGCCCTGATGCCTGGCTGGAGCACCAAGAGCCTATCATCCGCACAACTCAGAATAAAAGGGAGAAAATAAAGAAAAGAAAGAAAGAAAGAAAGAAAGAAAGAAAGAAAGAAAGAAAGAAAGAAAGAAAGAAAGAAAGAAAAGAAAGAGAGAGAGAGAGAAAGAAAGAAAAAGAAAAAGAAAGGAGAAGATAAAATAAAATAAAGTAAAATAAAGTTATTAAAATAAAAAATTATGGAAAAAAATTTAGAAAAAGTAATAAAAAAAGAAAGAAAGAAGAGCAGAACCAAACCAAAAAAGAAATCCATCCATGATAACATGTGCTAAAAACTATACGAAAGAAAAAAAAAAGTAAACGGACAGACAGTACCCTAGGATAAATGGTAAAAGCAAAGCCATACAGACAAAATCACACACAGAAGCATACACATACCCACTCACAAAAAGAGAAGGGATATATATATATCGTTGCTCCCAAAATTCCCCTCCTCAATTTGGGACAATTTGTTGTCTATTCAGGTATTCCACAGATGCAGGGTACATCAAGTTGATTGTGGAGATTTAATCTGCTGCTCCTGAGGCTGCTGGGAGAGGTTTTTCCTTTCTCTTCTTTTTTCGTACACCTCCTTGTGTTCAGCTTTGTATATGGAGCTGCCTCTGCATGTAGGTCACCTGAGGGTGTCTGTTCTTTGTTCAGACAGGACGGAGTTAAAGGAGCAGCTCCTTCAGGGGCTCTAGCTCACTCAGGACGGGGGGAGGGAGGGGTACGGAACACAGGGCGAGCCTGTGGCAGCAGAGACTGGCATTATGCTGCAGCAGCGTGAGGCGCACCATGTGTTCTCCCAGGGAAGTTGTCCCTGGATAATGTGACCCTGCTAGTGGTGGGCTGCACAGCCTCCCTGGACAGGAGGTGTGGATAGTGACCTGTGCTTGTACATAGGCTTGTTGGTGGCTGCAGCAGCAGTCTTAGCATCTCATGCCCATCTCTGGGGTCCATGCTGAAGCAGCGCTCACGCCTGTCTCTGGAGATCCTTTAAGCGGCGTTCTTAATCCCCTCTCCTTGCGCACCAGGAAACAAAGAGGCAAGAAAAAGTCTCTTGCCTCCGCGGCAGCTCCAGACCTTTTTCTGGACTCCCTCCCTGCTAGCTGTGGCACACTAGACCCCTTCAGGCTGTATTCACGCAGACAATCCCAGTCCTCTCCCTGGGATCTGACCTCCGAAGCCCGAGCCTCAGCTCCCAGCCCCCACTCGCCCCGGCGGGTGAGCAGACAAGCCTCTCGGGCTGGTGAGTGCTGGTCAGCAGTGATCCTCTGTGCAGGAATCTCTCCACTTTGCCCTCTGTACCCCTGTTGCTGTGCTCTCCCCCATGGTTCCGAAGCTTCCCCCCTCCGCCACCTGCAGTCTCTGCCCATAAAGGTGCTTCCTAGTGTGTAGAAACCTTTCCTCCTTCATAGCTCCCTCCCACTGGTGCAGGTCCTGTCCCTATTCTTTTGTCTCTGTTGTTTCTCTTTTTTTGCCCTACCCAGGTATGTGGGGAGTTTCTTGCCTTTTGGGAGGTCTGAGGTCTTCTGCCAGCATTCAGTAGGTATTCTGTAGGAGTTGTCCCATATGTAGATGTATTTCTGATGTACTTGTGGAGAGGAAGGTGATCTCCATGCCTTACTCTTCTGCCATCTTGAAGCTCCTCCCATTTCCTTTTAAGTCTATGAGGGCAATCGAAATCTAAATTGAAACATCAAAGGTATGAAAATAAAATTAATAACAGTGATGAATTCAGAAACACTGGTGAATTGAAAATAGGTGAGTCCATAAATAAATACCCATGGTAAATGTAAATTTAACACCCTGTATGTGATTCTGGAAAACATGTACACACCTGGCTTCGTGCTATTAGGCATGAGCTTAAAAAAATTTGGCCCAGATATATAAATCAATGTACTTAAACCCAAACAATTAATAGTAAAAACTCAGAGTTCACATTGGACCTTTGGCTCTCTCTTCAGATGAACTAAAGAGGAAGGTTTGACTTAGCTTTCACAGAACTTTAAAAGTCTTAGATGTAATGGACTTAAGTCTCTTAACATTACTTTGTCAAGTTGAGGAAAGTTGGCCAAGTTAAGCTCTGAGGTACGTCTGGGACTGATGTAGTTTTCCCTGAGATATTTGTAGGGGTTGTACATATAAATTAATGAATTAATCATGACAATGTTATAGCACAGAGTTCTAATAGCTCTCCAGTTGCATAGTTCCAAAGTTATTCATTTAAAGTTTTCAGAAACAAAAAGTGTGGCAAAACAAACTGTAAAAGCTTAATAAAATCCTGTTACATAGTCCTATTGAATAGTACTGACTAAATTTTAAAAAAAAAGAAAGAAAGAAAATAAACCAATATAAATACTCTAAATTAACAGTTACAGGAAAATATGTACCAAGGTGTAGACTACTTGATGGGTTAGAAAGAGATGAATGATCATATTTAAAATTTGCCTATTAATGAACAGATGTCAATCTGGAAAGAATTTCTCAAGATGATCTACAAGGATTAGACCTTGATCCTCTTCTATTGAACTATTAATACAATTGGGCAGATGTTCTAGATATCAATATCTTCAAATGTGTGACTCAAGGCTGGGATTTAAATCACTTTCTGTCACAACAGGGCTACACAACAAACCACCCCTTTATTAGATATCTATTGATGCATAACAAATTATTTAAAATGTTGGTAGCTGAAAACCACAATAATTTTATTCACTTATGATACTCTTGGTCAGCAATTTGAGCTGGGCTCAGCTGGATGATTTTCCTTCTGCCCCCTCCTAAAGTCATTCGTACAGCTCTGGTCAGCTTGAGGGTTGGCTGGAGGCTAACTGGGATAAGGGGCCTCAGCATATCCTTGATCTGCATGGCCTTACCCTCCAGTTGGTTAGCCTAGGCTTGCTCACATGGCAACAGCATGACCAAAGAGGACAGAGGGATGTGGCAAGGCCTTTGGGGCCCATATTCAGAGTCACACAAAAGAAAGGTCTTCCACCTTATTTTGTTGCTCAAAAAAGTCAATAGGCCAGCCCAGATTCAAAGAGTAAGGAAATAGATTCTACCTTTCAAAGACAGGAACTACAAATAACGTGTGGCCATTTAAAATGTAGCACAGGGGCTTCCCTGGGGGCGCAGTGGTTGAGAGTCTGCCTGCCAATGCAGGGGACATGGGTTCGTGCCCTGGTCCGGGAGGATCCCACATGCCGTGAAGCAGCTAGGCCCATGAGCCATGGCCGCTGAGCCTGCACGTCCAGAGCCTGTGCTCCACAACGGGAGAGGTCACAACAGTGAGAGGCCCGCGTACCGCAATAAAATAAATAAATAAATAAATAAATAAATAAAATGTAGCACAGTCCTCTCCTTGGCACAATTATTTAGATTGCTTTTTATGAAAAATACACTTACCACCATGTAAGACCACCAAATGTTGTGATGTATGACAACCAACTCTCTAGGGGGAAAAGAGCCCTGATTTGTAGCATTTGCCCATTTCTGTGGTATGAATACTACCAGGATGCATAATTTCAAGCTACTGATATGACATCACGGATTGTAAGTTGGGAAAATATGCACACAATTGGCTTTCAAAAGCTCAGATGAGCTGGCCCCAGCACACCACTGCCTGAAATTCTCATTCAATTACACCATCAGATCTATGTTCGTTATATCAAAATATGCAGATGTAGATGGGGCTTCTTTAGTGTGGCTTCTCTTGATATATAGGTCTATAAAATGATGCATTATCTGCTTTCCATACTCCCAATGCACAATTTTGAAACGGTGACGTGATAACTAGAGTAGTCAGTGTCATTCAAAAAGGAGAGGATAAAACATCACATAGCAGTTACTGGTGCACAGCAATTTATATATTATAGCAAAGAGTATAAGGTTTCCCTACCCCAGGAGATGGAAATAGTTCTTGATTAGGATCCTGATCTGCTCTGTGAAATTAACTCTCTGGTCTATTGCTGTCCTTAGGTCTTGACAGTACTCTTTGGGTATTTGGGTATTTGGCCCTGCCCTTTAGGACTTTTGCTTTGCTTCTGAGATGTCTCTTTTCCATAACAAATACTGCATATTTCCAGCTGAGTAGCTTTCTCATCCTTTTTCTTTTTTTTTTAGCGGTACACGGGCCTCTCACTGTTGTGGTCTCTCCTGATGTGGAGCGCAGGCTCCGGACACGCAGGTTCAGTGGCCATGGCTCGCCGGCCCAGCCACTCCGCGGCATGTGGGATCTTCCCAGACCGGGGCACGAACCCGTGTCCCCTGCATCGGCAGGCGGACTCTCAACCACTGCCCCACCAGGGAAGCCCTCATCCTATTTCTTACTTAGGGGAAATTGAGGGTCCAGAGGTACGTTTTCATTTTGCACTGTCTATGCCACTTATAGATCATGGTGCTGTAAATTCCTAAAAATTATTTTGGTTTTCCTATGTATCAGATTACAGTCTACTTCATTCAACAAAAAAAAATACCCACAGGGCTTTCCTGGTGGTGCAGTGGTTGAGAATCCACCTGCAAATGCAGGGGACATGGGTTCGAGCCCTGGTCTGGGAAGATCCCACATGCCGTTGAGCAACTGGGCCCGTGAGCCACAACTACTGAGCCTGTGCGTCTGGAGCCTGTGCTCCACAACAAGAGAGGCCACAGTAGTGAAAGGCCCGCGCACCGCTATGAAAAGTGGCCCCCACTCACCGCAACTAGAGAAAGCCCTCGCACAGAAACGAAGACCCAACACAGCCAAAAATAAATAAATAAATAAATAAAATTAAAACAAAAAACATACCCACAATTCTTTGTGACCTCTTTCTTAGACTTTTGCAGAGCCATTTTAGATTTAGGCTTCTTTGTGATCTTACTCTTAAATTCCTTAAAAGCCTTTTTGTCTAAATGAGAGGGTTTACTAGAAATCAACTTAAATTTTTCAGAGATCTTAACAAAGTGTATTACAGCTACACTATTGGTTTGATATTTGCTATAAGGTGTTTCTTAATTTGAGATTTTTTTTCTGCTGGAGAGACTAGAGATGAGATAGTTCTATTTTCCAACCTATCAAGTCCTGTATTTTCTCTAAATTCTGCTGGCAAATTGAATATCTCCTTCTTTAGTTCATTTCTCTCTTCTCATACATCATTAAATGTAATTTTAAAAGAAGTGTTTCTTAGCCATATCCACAAGTTCATTAGTACAGTGCGATAAGGACCAGATAGGAATAAGAGGATAGGTAGTAAAATTGGCTGTTATGGTAGCTGGTCAGGGCAGAAGAGACATCTACACTGGCTCTTAAAGGCCATTATGGTAGCTGGTCAGGGCAGAAGAGACATCTACACTGGCTCTTGAAGAAGGAGGCCATTATGGTAGCTGGTCAGAGCAGGAGACATCTACACTGGCTCTTAAAGGAGGCTCTTGTGCTCAAGATGAGCACAAAGAACACATGTTAATATCTTCATGTAGTTCAAAATAATTTCAGTATGGATTGCTAAAAGATACAGTCTAGTTGGGACTCCATCATGTTAGAATTTGTACTACATCCTGAAGGCTGAAGGGATGGAAAGGTTTTAGCAGGGGAAAGACATAATCAGACTCATAATTAGAAAGTTCACTGAGGCATCAGTGTGGAGAGTGAAACATTAAAGGAGGAGAGCCCAGTCCGGAGTCTATGCCAGCCACTCAGGCATGAAGGTATAGGGTAGCCTCAATGGGGACAATGGCACTGGCACCACACCAGGACTGCAGAGTGCACGAGTGCCAAGATTTAGTGTGATTGACATGGAGGGCTTAAGGAAAATAGTGTTCAAGACTCTTAGGTTTCTGGCTTGGGCAACTGACAAGGAGGTGATGCATTTACCAAGAAGGGGCATCCGAGCGGTTTAGATGTGAAACAAAGGAACTTATAACACATCCAACTGGAAATGCCTGATAACAAGAAAATTATGATCTTTCTACTAAAGAATACCTTGAAATCTGAATATCTATCCACAGAGCTGGTCTGGGCACAGTTCTGCCATCAGCCTTATTTGAGAGTCTGTAATATATTAGAGTCCCACAATATGACTATGGGATTGGGACTTCATAGCTCATAACAAAGCATGTGTTATACATATAGTTAACAACTGAACACACACACACATACACTCACACATACATTCAAATGCCCTCTGTCCAGGTATTAAAAGGTACTTTTAAAATGAAGACCAGGCATTTCAGTCAGATCACCTGGATTCTAATTTAATTTGGCACTTCCCACTAGTGATTTGGGGTTCCTTGTAATGATTCCCTTTTCTTTCTCAGTTTACAATTTAAATCCTTGGTTTTACAAATAGAGTACTGATATACATCCCACAGCTTGGATAGAAGCTGGCATTTCTGAAGTACACACATTTAAAGAATATATTTACTCCAAGCCACTAAAACTGTATTTGAAGAGAATATTTAGGGATTAGATGACTCATTAATCCTTGTTTAGATATAAGAAACAAGAAGGAGACCAGGAGATGGATAAACACACATTTTACACACAGACATACTCACATACTCCCCCGAGTGAGGAAAACAGAGACAAGCTCATAGTAAACCCATATGCACAGCAAAGGGAAAGAAATGCCTTCCAAACCCAGCAAATGTTTTGCCAGTCTTCAGAAAGGCTAGTCTACCAAGGCCCTTGAGGATGAAAATGAGTGCTTCCCAGGCACACTTTAGTGGATCAAGCAGTTGGCTGCTGAATTGAAAAAGGGAGGCAGGCAGCCATTGTCAAGGAGGGGAGAGTAAGTCTTTTTTTCCATTGTCAACCCAGATGGACTCCCTTCCCCAGTCCTTTCTCCATTTGGTATCTTGGGTCACCAGCAATGGATTTAAGATTTCTACTCAAACTTGCTACTTGTATACAAACTCCTCTAGGTGCAGAAGTTCAAATTCAAAGGTCATTTCATCTGACCAAAGAATAACTAACTTCACTGGAAAAGTAAAAACTGGCAGCAGAGGCATGGAACCTCTATCCTGCATCATAATCCACAGTATATTCAGGCTGCCTGTCCAAGTGTGCCTCCTATGAAGGGGTTCGACAGTGAGTTTGGTGATGTCCTACTGACTCTTGGCCTACACACTTTCCCCAGTAGATTTCTATAGGTGCCTCTAGTGTGTGACACTGGTGGTTTCTGTCCCTAATTCCCCCTCAGGCTTAACAGTCAGGGTCACATATCTCAAATTAACTTATGTAGTTTCCTCCCTGCTTCAAATACTCTTGCAGTTATGGTTCCTCCTATTTATTGCAAAGCATAAGAAACCCAGATAAACATTTGGGAGTACCAGTGATGGGCAGAAGCCAAGTAAATTTCTATTCACCTTCCATAAATATGTATATTTAGAATATTTTAAGTGTTAAGCTTTATACTGTGCACTCAGCCGTGGTTTTGAAATGGGGGTGATTTTGCCACCTGGGACATTTTGACAAGGACTTGAAGAATTTTTGGTCATCACAAAGGGTGAAGGAGGTGGGTACTATTAACATCCACTGGCTAGAGGTCAAGGATGTTTGCTAAATATCCACAAAGTTCAGACAGCCTCCTACAACAAATAATTATCCAGCCTAAAAGGTCAATAGCACTGAGGTTATGAAACCCTGCACTAGAGATAAAATGGTGATCCAACAGTGATGTCATCAATTTGTAAGCATGACAAATGCTCTTCAAATGCCTCAGCATACGTAAATTTGCACATCTGCAAAAGTCAGAAATCAGTGTTAAATTGAGATGATGAGTTTCTAATAGAGAAAAGTGACATGAGTCAGAGGATCATCTAGGAAGACGTGTCTGAGGAAGTCTTGCTTGAAATGAAACCTGAAAGGTGAGTAGAAACCACCTATGTGCAAGAAGGAAGGAATAACATTCCACAGGAAAGGAAGATTGGGTGGGACGGCCCTGTGGCAGGAATAAAACAGACAGAATCTGAAGGACAGTGTTGATGGAGTGCAAAAGTGGGGGAGGAGCTTGACATGAATCGAGTCTGGGAAGGGGAGGCAGCCAGAGCCTGTGGGGCCTCAGAGGTGATGTTAGGGACCTTTAACTCTATCCTAACAGTAATTGGAAATAATGACACTTGGAACTAAAGGGAGGCCGTAGTGATAGTGGATGATCATTCTATATCTACATAATAAGGGTTAAAATGGTCGATTTTATGTTCTGTATATTTTACCATAATAAGAAAAAAAGGTAGCAGTATGTCATTTACTATATGGTATGTAAATGTAAGAACTTAAATGGGTGATCAAATTCAGAAGTTTAAAATAGCCATAAATGTGGGTTTTGAGATAGTGCTGGACTGTAACTTGGTGTCAACAAAATCACTGCTTTGTGTGTGACCAGTTTCACTTCATTCTCAGTCAAGTGCTTCCTGATCCAATTTAGAGCCATGAAAACTTTTCCTTCTGAATGTCAAAGCAAGGGTTCACTTGAACCTTGTTAGAATTTCCAACTGATGGATTTCCTTTCCCAGATGGAAATTCTTCTAGCTCAAGTAATCTTTCAAGGAGAAAAATGTCTACTATGAAATTTCTTAGGGTTGGGTCCTTTTTTTCAGTATAAAAATATTTGTGTCTGAATCGAGGAGGCTGAACAGTGAACAGAGATAAGACTGCCACCACTTGGGTGTTAGTGACCTTGACAGTCTCATCTGGGGCCTGTTACTATATATTATAGTTGTTTTGCGTGATCGTTTGCATTCACTGGTGCTCAGCATTCCTGGACATCTGGCTTGTTCAAATGAAATACTAGAAGAAATATACATCTTTAATAAAAATCAATAATAGCATTGTTTTTCTTTCTTTTTTAGCATAACAAACCTTGAAGTAGTTAATCAAAGAAAGAAACCTGAGGTTTCTTTATTCATGAATACATTTTCCGAATAGATATATTTTAAAATATTTAAATCTGTTTGATGCTGTTGTTTCCTTTTTTTTTGAAATAAAATAAAATATTTTCTTATTTGTAAGGAGAGTGGTGATGGGATTATAAAATTGATATATATATATATATATATATATATATATATATATATATATATATATATATATATTTTAGCTAATATAAGCCGAAACTTTGTAACAAACAGTAAGGGGTGTAAACGGAACCTGATCTTTGGAGGATAATTCTGTACTTTATAGCTTAGAAAGAGAAGAAAATGAGTACTGGTACTTTGCTCTATGTCTTACAGAAATGCTATCCAAGAAAACTTTCTATAATCATAGAAATACTATAAAATATCCTATAATATGTGCTGCCCAATATGGCAGCCAATAACCCCAATGTGGCTGCTGAGCCCTTGAAATGTGACTACTGTGACAAATTAATTTTAAAATTTTATTTCACTTTAATAAATTTAAATAACTACATGTGGCTAAGAGCTACTGTATTGGACAATGCAGCTTAGAGTTTTAAAATGTAATTGGAGGGAGGCGGAGGGGAAGATGGCAGAAGAGTAAGACGCGGAGATGACCTTCCTCCCCACAGATACACCAGAAGTACATCTACACGTGGAGCAACTCCTACAGAACACCTACTAAAGGCTGGCAGAAGACCTCAGACCTCCCAAAAGGCAAGAAACTCCCCACGTACCTGGGTAGGGCAAAAGAAAAAAAGAAAAAACAGAGACAAAAGAATAGGGACGGCACCTGCACCAGTGAGAGGGAGCTGTGAAGGAGGAAGGGTTTCCACACACTAGGAAGCCCCTTGGCAGGCCGAGACTGCGGGAGGCGGAGCGGGGGAGCTTCGGAGCCGCGGAGGAGAGCACAGCAACAGGGGTGCGGAGGGCAAAGCGGGGAAATTCCCGCACAGAGGATCGGTGACGACTGGCACTCACCAGCCCGAGAGGCTTGTCTGCTCACCCGCCGGGGAGGGCGGGGCTGCGAGCTGAGGCTCGGGCTTTGGTCGGAGAGCAGGGAGAGGACTGGAGTTGGCTGTGTGAACACAGCCTGAAGGGCTGAGTGCACCACGGCTAGCCGGGAGGGAGTCCGGGAAAAGTCTGGAGCTGCCGAAGAGGCAAGAGACTTTTTCTTCCCTCTTTGTTTTCTGGTGCGCGAGGAGAGGGGTTTAAGAGCGCTGCTTAAAGGAACTCCAGAGACGGGCGCGAGCCGCAGCTAAAAATGCGGACCCCAGAGACGGGCGGGAGACGCTAAGGCTGCTGCTGCCGCCACAAAGGGGCCTGTGTGCGAGCACAGGTCACTATCCACACCCCTCTTCCAGGGAGCCTGTGCAGCCCGCCACTGCCACGTTCCCGGGATCCAGGGACAACTTACCCGGGAAAACGCACACCAGCCTCTGCCGCCGCAGGCCCGCCCTGCACGCCGTGCACCTCCCTCCCCATGGCCTGAGTGCGCCAGAGCCCCCAAATCAGCGGCTCCTTTAATCCTGTCCCGTCTGAGCAAAAAACAGACGCCTTCCAGCGACTACACGCAGAGGCGGGGCCAAATCCAAAGCTGAGAACCTGTGAGCTGTGAGAACAAAGAAGAAAAAGGGAAATCTCTCCCAGCAGCCCTCAGAAGCAGAGGATTAAAGCTCCACAATCAACTTGATGTACCCTGCATCTGTGGAATACATGAATAGACGACGAATCATCCCAAATTGAGGAGGTGGACTTCGAGAGCAAGATCTATGATTTTTCCCCTTGTTCTCTTTTTGTGAGTGTGTATGTTTATGCTTCTGTGTGAGATTTTGTCTGTATAGTTCTATTTATTTTTTTATTTTTTCTTAATAATTAATTTTAATTTTAATAACTTTATTATACGTTTCTTTCTTTCTTTCTTTCTTTCTTTCTTTCTTTCTTTCTTTCTTTCTTTCTTTCTTTCTTTCTTTTCTTCCTTTCTTTCCTTCCCTCCTTTAGACAACGAATCATCCCAAATTGAGGAGGTGGACTTTGAGAGCAAGATTTATGGTTTTTTCCCCTTTACCTCTTTTTGTGAGGGTGTATGTATATGCTTCTGTGTAAGATTTTGTCTGTATAGCTTTGCTTCCACCATTTGTCCTAAGGTTCTATCCATCCCTTTTTTTTCCTAAATAATTATTTTTTAATTTAATTACTTTATTATACTTTATTTTACTGTATCTTCTTTTTTTCTTTCTTTTTTCCTTCCTTCCCTCCTTCCTTCCTTCCTCCCTCCCTCCCTTCTTTCTTTCCTTCTTTTCTTCTTTCTTTCTTTCTTTTGTTCTTCCTTCCTTCCTTCCCTCCTTTCTTTCTTTCTTTCTTTCTTTCTTTCTTTCTTTCTTTCTTTCTACTTCTACTAATTCTTTCTCTCTACTTTTCCTCCCTTTTATTCTGAGCCGTGTGGATGAAAGGCTCTTGGTGCTGCAGCCAGGAGTCAGTGCTGTGCCTCTGAGGTGGGGGAGCCAACTTCAGGGCACTGGTAAACAAGAGACCTCCCAGCTCCACATAATATCAAACAGCGAAAATCTCCCAGAGATCTCCATCTCAACACCAGCACCCAGCTTCACTCAACGACCAGCAAGCTACAGTGCTGGACAACCTATGCCAAACAACTAGCAAAACAGGGACACAAACCCACCCATTAGCAGAGAGGCTGCCTAAAATCATAATAAGTCCACAGAAACCCCAAAACACACCACCAGACGTGGACCTGCCCACTAGAGAGACAAGATCCAGCCTCATCCACCAGAACACAGTCACTAGTCCCCTCCACCGGGAAGCATACACAACCCACTGAACCAAACTTAGCCACTGGAGATAGACATCAAAAACAGCGGGAACTATGAACCTGCAGCCTGCGAAAAGGAGACCCCAAACACAGTAAGATAAGCAAAATGAGAAGACAGAAAAACACACAGCAGATGAAGGAGCAAGATAAAAATACACCAGACCTAACAAATGAAGAAGAAATAGGCAGTCTCCCTGAAAAAGAATTCAGAATAATGATAGTAAAGATGATCCAAAATCATAGAAATAAAATGGACAAAATGGAAGAAACATTTAACAAGGGCCTAGAAGAACTAAAGATGAAAGAAACAATGATGAACAACACAATAAATGAAATGAAAAAAACTCTAGATGGGATCAATAGCAGCATAACTGAGGCAGAAGAACGGATAAGTGACTTGGAAGATAAAATAGTGGAAATAACTACTGCAGAGCAGAATAAAGAAAAAAGAATGAAAAGAACTGAGGACCGTCTCAGAGACCTCTGGGACAACATTAAATGCACCAACATTCGAATTATAGGGGTTCCAGAAGAAGAAGAGAAAAAGAAAGGGACTGAGAAAATATTTGAAGAGATTATAGTTGAAAACTTCCCTAATATGGGAAAGGAAATAGTTAATCAAGTCCAGGAAGCACAGAGAGTCCCATACGGGATAAATCCAAGGAGAAATACACCAAGACACATGTTAATCAAACTGTCAAAAATTAAATACAAAGAAAGCATATTAAAAGCAGCAAGGGAAAAACAACAAATAACACACAAGAGAATCCCCATAATATTAACAGCTGATCTCTCAGCAGAAACTCTGCAAGCCAGAAGGGAGTGGCAGGACATACTGAAAGTGATGAAGGAGAAAAACCTGCAACCAAGATTACTTTACCCAGCAAGGATCTCATTCAGATTTGATGGAGAAATTAAATCCTTTACAGACAAGCAAAAGCTGAGAGAGTTCAGCACCACCAAACCAGCTTTACAACAAATGCTAAAGGAACTTCTCTAGGCAAGAAACACAAGAGAAGGAAAACACCTATAATAATGAACCCAAAACAATTAAGAAAATGGGAATAGGAACATACATATCGATAATTACCTTAAATGTAAATGCATTAAATGCTCCCACCAAAAGACACAGATTGGCTGAATGAATACAAAAATAAGACCCATATATGCTGTCTATAAGAGACCCACTTCAGACCTAGAGACACATACAGACTGAAAGTAAGGGGATGGAAAAAGATATTTCATGCAAATGGAAACCAAAAGAAAGCTGGAGTAGCAATTCTCATATCAGACAAAGTATACTTTAAAATAAAGACTATTAGAAGAGACAAAGAAGGACACTACATAATGACCAAGGGATCGATCCAAGAAGAAGATATAACAATTGTTAATATTTGTGCACCCAACATAGGAGCACCTCAATACATAAGGCAAATACTAACAGCCATAAAAGGGGAAATCGACAGTAACACATTCATAGTAGGGGACTTTAACACCACACTTTCACCAATGGACAGATCATCCAAAATGAAAATAAATAAGGAAACACAAACTTTAAATGATACATTAAACAAGATGAACTTAATTGATATTTATAGGACACTCCATCCAAAAACAACAGAATACACATGTTTCTCAAGTGCTCATGTAACATTCTCCAGGATAGATCATATCTTGGGTCACAAATCAAGTCTTTGTAAATTTAAAAAAATTGAAATTGTATCAAGTGTCCTTGCCGACCACAATGCCATGAGACTAGATAACAATTACAGGAAAAGATCTGTAAAAAATACAAACACATGGAGGCTAAACAATACACTACTTAATAACGAAGTGATCACTGAAGAAATCAAAGAGGAAATAAACAAATACCTAGAAACAAATGACAATGGAGACACAACAACCCAAAGCCTATGGGATGCAGCAAAAGCAGTTCTAAGACGAAAGTTTACAGAAATACAAGCCCACCTTAAGAAGCAGGAGACATCTTCAATAAACAACCTAACCTTGCATCTAAAGCAATTAGAGAAAGAAGAACAAAAAACCCCAAAGTTAGCAGAAGGAAAGAAATCATAAATATCAGATCAGAAATAAATGAAAAAGAAATGAAGGAAACAATAGCAAAGATCAATAAAACTAAAAGCTGGTTCTTTGAGAAGATAAACAAAATAGATAAACCATTAGCCAGACACATCAAGAAAAAAAGGGAGAATACTCAATTCAATAGAATTAGAAATGAAGAAGGAGAAGTAACAACTGACACTGCAGAAATACAAAAGATCATGAGAGATTACTACAAGCAACTCTGTGCCCATAAAATGGACAACCTGGAAGAAATGGATAAATTCTTAGAAATGTCCAACCTGCCAAGACTGAATCAGGAAGAAATAGAAAATATGAACAGACCAATCACAAGCACTGAAATTGAAACTGTGATTAAAAATCTTCCAAAAAACAAAAGCTCAGGACCAGTTGGTTTCACAGGTGAATTCTATCAAACATTTAGAGAAGAGCTAACACCTATCCTTCTCAAACTCTTCCAAAATATAGCAGAGGGAGGAACACTCCCAAATTCCTTCTACAAGGCCACCATCACCTTGATACCAAAACCAGACAAGGATGTCACAAAGAAAGAAAACTACAGGCCAATATCACTGATGAACAAAGATGCAAAAATCCTCAACAAAATAGTAGCAAACAGAATCCAACAGCACATTAAAAGGATCATACACCATGACCAAGTGGGGTTTATTCTAGGAATGCAAGGTTTCTTCAATATATGCAAATCTATCAATGTGATACACCATATTAACAAATTGAAGGAGAAAAACCATATGATCATCTCAATAGATGCAGAGAAAGCTTTTGACAAAATGCAACACCATTTATGATAAAAACCCTGCAGAAAGTAGGCATAGAAGGAACTTTCCTCAACATAATAAAGGCCATATATGGCAAGCCCACAGCCAACATCATCCTCAATGGTGAAAAACTAAAAGCACTTCCACTAAGATCAGGAACAAGACAAGGCTGCCCACTGTCACCACTATTATTCAACATAGTTTTGGAAGTTTTAGCCACAGCCATCAGAGAAGAAAAGGAAATAAAAGGAATCCAAATCAGAAAAGAAGAAGTAAAGCTGTCACTGTTTGCAGATGACATGATACTATACATAGAGAATCCTAAAGATGCTACCAGAAAACTACTAGTGCTCATCAATGAATTTGGTAAAGTAGCAGGATACCAAATTAATGCACAAAAATCTCTGGCATTCCTACACACTAATGATGAAAAATCTGAAAGTGAAATCAAGAAAACACTCCCATTTACCATTGCAACAAAAAGAGTAAAATATCTAGGAGTAAACCTACCTAAGGAGACAAAAGACCTGTATGCAGAAAATTATAAGACACTGATGAAAGAAATTAAAGATGATACAAATAGATGGAGAGATATACCATGTTCTTGGATCGGAAGAATCAACATTGTGAAAATGACTCTACTACCCAAAGCAATCTACAGATTCAATGCAATCGCTATCAAACTACCACTGACATTTTTCACAGAACTAGAACAAAAAATTTCACAATTTGTATGGAAACACAAAAGATACCGAATAGCCAAAGCAATCTTGAGAACGAAAAATGGAGTTGGAGGAATCAGGCTCCATGACTTCAGACTATACTACAAAGCTACAGTAATCAAGACAGTATGGTACTGGCACAAAAACAGAAAGGTAGATCAATGGAACAGGATAGAAAGCCCATTGATAAACCCACGCACATATGGTCACCTTATCTTTGATAAAGGAGGCAGGAATGTACAGTGGAGAAAGGACAGCCTCTTCAATATGTGGTGCTGGGAAAACTGGACAGGTACATATAAAAGTATGAGATTAGATCACTCCCTAACACCATACACAAAAATAAACTCAAAATGGATTAAAGACCTAAATGTAAGGCCAGAAGCTATCAAACTCTTAGAGGAAAACATAGGCAGAACACTCTATGACATAAATCACAGCAAGATCCTTTTTGACCCACCTCCTAGAGAAATGGAAATAAAAAGAAAAATAAACAAATGGGACCTAATGAAACTTCAAAGCTTTTGCACAGCAAAGGAAACCATAAACAAGACCAAAAGACAACCCTCAGAATGGGAGAAAATATTTGCAAATGAACCAACTGACAAAGGATTAATTTCCAAAATTTACAAGCAGCTCCTGCAGCTCAATAACAAAAAAGAAAAAAAAAAAAAAAACAAAAAACACCCAATCCAAAAATGGGCAGAAGACCTAAATAGACATTTCTCCAAAGAAGATATACAGACTGCCAACAAACACATGAAAGAATGCTCAACATCACTAACAATTAGAGAAATGCAAATCAAAACTACAATGAGATATCATCTCACACCAGTCAGAATGGCCATACTCAAAAAATCTAGAAACAATAAATGCTGGAGAGGGTGTGGAGAAAACGGAACACTCTTGCACTGCTGGTGGGAATGTGAATTGGTTCAGCCACTATGGAAAACAGTATGGAGGTTCCTTAAAAAACTGCAAATAGAACTACCATATGACCCAGCAATCCCACTACTTGGGCATATACCCTGAGAAAACCAAAATTCAAAAAGAGTCATGTACCAAAATGTTTATTGCAGCTCTATTTACAATAGCCTGGAGACGGAAACAACCTAAGTGTCCATCATTGGATGTATGGATAAAGAAGATGCAGCACATATATACAATGGCATATTACTCAGCCATAAAAAGAAACGAAATTGAGCTATTTGTAATGAGGTGGATAGACCTAGAGTCTGTCATAGTGAAGTAAGCGTGAAAGTAAGTCGGAAAGAGAAAGACAAATACCATATGCTAACACATATATATGGAATTTAAGAACAAAAAAAAAGTCTTGAAGAACCTAGGGGTAAGACAGGAATAAAGACACAGACCTACTGGAGAACGGACTTGAGGATATGGGGAGGGGGAAGGGTGAGCTGTGACAGGGCGAGAGAGAAGCATGGACATATATACACTAACAAACATAAGGTAGATAGTTATTGGGAAGCAGCCGCATGGCACAGGGATATCGGCTCGGTGCTTTGTGATTGCCTGGAGGGATGGGATAGGGAGGGTGGGAGGGAAGGAGATGCAAGAGGGAAGAGATATGGGAACATATGTATATGTATAACTGATTCACTTTGTTATAAAGCAGAAACTAACACACCATTGTAAAGCAATTATACCCCAATAAAGATGTTAAAAAAATGTAATTGGAGGAGAAATAAAGGCTGAAAATCATTCTAGAAGAGAAATCTCCTTTTGAACTTTTAAGGCTTGTATCACATTCATTAGCCACATAACTGATGTCAGTGAGTATTTGCTTTTAAAAAAAGACTCTTTAGTTAGCTTTCAAATGTCAATTCATTTTACAAAATGCAATAAAATCTGAATCTGTATTCACATTATAAAAGGAAAGAAAAAAGAACCTGGTCAAAAGAAATCTATAGGTGCTAATGTTCAAAATACATGCTTTCAGTCTATAAGTCATTATAATACAAATCATAGATTTAATTCACCTGGGCTGAGCGTGCAACCCTTCATGGAAATACATGCATAATCTCAATAAACTTTTACCCTGTAATAATGCAAGGCACAGAAGAGTAAGAGTCTAAGAGATTACTTTCTTATTCAAACTAAAGATCCTAAGAGCAGCCTGTAAGGATTACAAAAAATTGATTATCATAGGTCCTGATGTTGAAAACCACAGATTTAAACTAAACGATATGTTGTTTTTTCCTGTTGGAAAGCTTTCTCTAAACACAGCGACAATATTTCTGTCCATCACATTTTCCCCCACCCAGAGATAAGGAACTCATATAATGCAGGCTTGACACCCTCGTAGAAAACAGGCATTTACCCTCAGAGGAGATGATTTTTTGCTTCTGACTTTGATACTTACACATGTGTAACTGTGTACTTCCATTTTGCTTTGAACACAAAAGTTTGATAACTGGCTTTATGTATTTAGCCACTCTCCACTCTCCTCACGCGTTACAACATCCATGAGTGTGACTCTTCTCTTTCTTGTGATATTTAAGTCCCTAACCCTCATACACAAAACATTAAATGAATGCATTTTTGGTGTATGTATTAGCAAAAAATCACACATTTTTGCACCAGGAAGTTCTGAATTGGAATTCTAACCTTCTTGCTTACCAACTGTGAAAATTACTTAATTTACTTAACTTCTCTGAAATTGGAAGTAGAATTGATCACATCTCTGTCACAGTTTTGTGAGTGTATCATCAGTACTAGCATTGGTGGCAATAATAATGGTAGATAACAAGTCTTCAGCAGCTCTATGGGGCAGATAGTTTTATTATCCTGTTTTTCAGATGAGGAAAGGAGCTTTAGTAACTAAATTGCTAAGCTTGATTCCAAGCACGTCTGTTGAACTCATAGCCGACGTGAAAAAGCTGGTACTGTGATCCACATCGTTGGTCCTCAAAACAGGGTAGCTCTTACAAAATTTAAAGTTTTCAAAACAAAAATATTTCTAATGAAACTGTACAGTGAGCAATGTAGCGATTGCTCATCTACTCAACATCAAGAACAGCCATACATTCGACATAGTTTCTCCAGATCATGTTCTCTTTGATTTTAAGAAAAATAAAGCAATTAGATACCGATGAAATCTTCTTCTCAGCCCTCCCCAGCCCCACTGCCCATTTCCCAGAGGTGCTGCCCAAAAATGTCCAGCTGAGGAGGAGGTGGGTGAGTTGAATCCAGCCATATACGCTGCTGTGGGGTTGCATCTGTTTCAAGGTGTTGGTTCACATTTTAAAAATTTGTACAAATAGATCTCAAAAGCCCTGCCACTCCTTTTTCTCCTCCAGTGATTGCCCCAAGAAAACTACAATTGTTTATGCATATTTCCTTATTTTCACTATCTATGTATGCATAATAAATACATTTTTGTTTTATACCTTTTAAATTTTCCATTAATAATACTATATTATGTGTATCATTTTCCAGTTTGCATTTTTTATTCAAAATTATGATTCCAAGATTTATTCATATTGATACATATGGATCAAATTCCATCATTTAAAACTGCTTACCATTTGGTTGGTTATCCATTCCCTTATTGATAGTTATTTTGATTATTTGCAATTTTCAGTGTTACTGTGAATAATAAAAATAGGACAAAAATGCAGCAGTCCCCCTTGACTCCTCTCTATCTCAACTCTTCTCCTTCCTTCCCATCCACTATCATCCCATCAGCAAATTCTTTGGGCTCTGTCTTCAGAATGTATCCATGCTAACCAGTGCCATCATCATCTCTCTCACCTGTATTAATGAAAAGAGCCTCTGGTTAACTCACCTCCCTGCTTCTCCACTTTTCAAAATAACTACACACAGCAGTCAGAGTGACATACATGATAAAACATTTCACTTTTCTACTTAGTGTTTTTCTCTACTTTCCCATGCCACTGAGACTAAAACCCAAAGTCATTATCATGATTTACAAGCCTTTTCATCAACCATTTTAATCTTTTATCACATCTGGTAACCATTCTGCTCTAGCCTTACTGTCCTCCTGTCTGTTTCTAGAATGGCACATAACTCAGAGCCTTTGTTTCCTCCAAAATATCTGCCCTAAGTTGCTCATTCACTTTTTGGAGGTCTGTGCTGAAATGTCCCCACATCAAGTAGGCCTTTTCTTGCCATGTGTTCTGTAAATAGCACCTGCCCAATCTATATTTTCTTGCTATGTCTTCCCCCAGATAAAATATAAGTAAGTTACTGAAGAGGAGATATTTTGTCTGATATTGATAAATCCCCATGACCTAGAACAGTCTAGCTTATAATAGGTGATCAATCAGTACTTGTTAAATTAACTAATGGATCAATATTCTTGTACGTGCTTCCTTATGCACATGTTCAAGAGTTAAGTTTTATAGCCATGATATATACCTAAAATTGAGATTTTTTTTTACATTGTATGGTTTAATTCTGAACTTGTCTCTAAAATGGCATCAATTTAAACTTCAATCAGCATATCTTTGTCAGACTTTTTAAGCTTGGCCAATTTTACCAGTGGAAATAGTATCTCACTGTTGCTTTGTCTTTTCTCTGATTACTAGGGAGGTGCAGCATCTATTCATATTGGTCAGCATGGTTTACTCAACCACTAATTGCCTGTTCTAAACCTGTACCCATTTTTTTTCTTACTGGGTTTAAGTACTGTTTTGTATTTTAATTATTAATTAAAATTATTAACACACTCAGATCTTTTCCCAGTACATCACTTATCTTTTACATGTATTCATAATTTCTTCCATTGCATAAATTTTTAAGGCTATTTTCTCAAAGTTTCTGAGGGCTAGGAATCTTGGGGCAGCTTGTCTGTGTTGTTTGGGCTTAGGGGCTATCATGATGCCACAGTCAAACTGCTGACCAGAACTGCAGTCATCTGAGTTTAACTGAGGCTTCTGCACTCATGCACATGGCTACTGGAAAGTCTTAGTTCCTTTCTGGCTTTGGTTGGAGATCTAAGCTCCTTGCTACACCACTCTCTTCATTTGTTGCCTGAAAGTCCTCATGACACATCAGTTGGCTTCTCCCAAATCAAGAGATCCAGACAGACTGAGCCTAATATTGAGCAGAAATATTTTATAATCTAATTTTAGAAGTGGCATAACATCACTTCGGCTATATTCTTTTTGTCACACAAGCCAGCCCTCATAGAATATGGCATGGAACTAACTACACAAGGATGTGAATACAAGGGGGCAAGAATCATTGGGGGCCATTGTGTAGGCTGTCTGCCACAGATGATAACTGATTAGTGTCAGAAGCACTCAGTGATTTAATAGTTCTCTTTTTTTCTAATGAACACAGAATCAATTGGAGTAGTGGTTCTCAACCAGCAGTGATTTTGGCCCTCGGGGGACATTTGGCAATATCTGGAGACACTTTTGATTGGCACAACTGTGGGGGAAGGGCACTATTGGCATCTAGTGGGTTGATACCACATATGTTGTTAAATATACAGGATATCCCCTCACAATAAATAATTATCCAGCACAAAATATCAATAATTCTGATGTTGAGAAGACCTAAGTTAAAGAAAATATAAACAGTAGGTATCTTGGTTACTAAATAGATATTTCAGCTAATTTTATTCAAAAGATGATAAACATGCAAAGCAATTTACAATCACACACACACACACACACACACACACACACACACACTGAAGATCATTACATCAAACCAAAGAGTTATAACCCGTAGAATATACCATCTATTAAAATAAAATTTGGGAGCATCTCAGGATTCTAGCTAGCAATTATCTATTAATGTTAATTGGACCAGTTATTGAAAAGGTATAAACTTGAACAGAAAATATGATATTATTTCTCTAATTTCTCCCATAGATGATTTTTTTTGTGTTTTTCTTCCCTGTTCTGTGCCATAATGTTATGGGGTCAATGACTACACCTCCCAGGCTCATCTAAGCATGTGAAGAACAGGTATGAGACTAGATGGCTGGAGAAGAGGTTGGACCATATTCTTTTCAATTCCCTCCCTTTTCTGGCACCTAGGGCCCTGCCAGGGTGGTGTCCCTTTAGGATTGCAACTCCAGTCTGGCAGCCCCTCTTCTACCACTCCAGTACTTACCAATTCTTAGTGATAGGATTTCCCATTTGGGTGCTCCACATCTTGAGGTAATGATGGATTTCTGCTGTTGTTAGTCACTGAGTGTCTCACATCTTTTGCTGGATCTCTAAATCCTGCTGTCTCTCTGTACATAAGCCCATAGTTAAATTTTTAGAATCCCATCTAGAGAAAACCATAATTCAAAAAGATACATGCACGCTGGGACTTACCTGGCATTCCAGTGGTTAAGACTCTGCTCTTCCAATTGAGGGTTCCATCCCTGGTCGGGAAACTAAGATCCCACATCACATCATGAGGCCAAAAGAAAAAAAAAAAGACACATGCATCCCAATGTTCATTGCAGCACTATTTACAATAGCCAAGACATGGAAGCAACTTAAATGTCCATCAATCATGAATGGATAAAGAAGATGTGGTATGTATATACAATGGAACATTAGTTAGCTATAAAAAAGAATGAAATAATGCCATTTGTAGCAACATGGATGGACCTAGAAATTATCATACTAAGTGAAGTAAGTCACACAGAGAAAGACAAATATCATATGATATTGCTTATATGTGGAATCTAAAAATATGATACAAAAGGACTTATTTACAAAACAGAACGAGACTCACAGACATAGAAAACCAACTTAGGTAGACTGGAGACCCCACTTACAAATGGCATCTAAAGTGAGGACAGTTTTGTGAGCCTAAGCCCTCAACTTGTGGGGTCTGCATTAATTGTGGGTAGTGTCAGAACTGAACTGAACTGTTGGACATCCAGCTGGTATTGGAGAATTGGAAAATTGGTGGTTGTTTGGGAAATCAAACAATTCCTTAGAAGAGTAGAAGTTTTATGCTGGTCCATTCACCATTGAATACTTAGAACTAGATCAAGATATATACAATAAATAATTATTTTATAAACCATGGTGGTCCCAGGACAAGCTAGGGAAATAAGTTAGAATAATTCAGGGTTTACTTAGGGAAACATATAATCTAAAAGACTGTTATAGCCCATGAAGACTGCAACATCATTGGGAAGGAATTCTTTCTTAAATATTCTTCATATCCTAAAGATAAAGAAAAATAATCAGAAATAGAAAGTTACAAAGATATTTCCCGTTTATAAGAGAATAGAGTACAAGAATTATACCAAATTTGTATTTGTCCTCAATCCTAGATATTGACATGGGAATTATAACTGATGTTTTATTTAAACTTGTAAAAGAGGAAGTGGAGGAAGAGAAGCCCAAAGAAGAATGGAAGAAGATGACATTAAATTTTAGTCATCAGAAAATACAGCATGGTCCACTATGGATGCAACATAGCCATTTATCACTCACATTGACAGTAATGTTGGGTAGCAGAAGACAGAGAAACCCTAAATTAATATAAGAACAGTTGATTATTTAACACTATATGCTTCTATATATGGTGTGTAGGCTAGCCCTTCACTGGATGCTTCATTTAGCCCATCTGTAAAAAGGAAGTAATAATACCTATTTTTCTAGAAATATCTGTAAACTTAAATAAACCTATCCATAAATCTATTGTCAAAGTATTTTGAAAATCTAGACAAACATGGTTCTATGAACTTTTTAAATTGATAACTGTAAATTCCTGAGTGAAAATAATTTAGAATTAGATATTAAATGATAAATATTAAAATTTTCCCTATGCAAAAAATTCTCTTAAACATGCTATGCACCTAAAACTACTGTCCTAATTTTTCTTCCCTTTTATTGTTAGTTGTTTTTTTTTTTTTTTTTTTTTGCAGTACGCGGGCCTCTCACTGTTGTGGCCTCTCCCGTTGCGGAGCACAGGCTCTGGACGCGCAGGCCCAGCGGCCATGGCTCACGGGTCCAGCTGCTTTGCGGCACACGGGATCTTCCCGAACTGGGGCACGAACCCGCGTCCCCTGCATCAGCAGGCGGACTCCCAACCATTGCGCCACCAGGGAAGCCCTGTTAGTGTTTTAATAATCACAGAACCTATATCAGCTTTCACTATACTCTTTTGCTTCCCAGAAAACTTTGTAGATGTAAGTTGTAAGTTCCATTGCTTCCATGTCTCTAAATTTAGTGACCTCCTCCCTTCTCACTACTGGACACATCATTCAAGAACTCTTTTCCTAAAGACTAATGAAACATTTTCCTACCTTGTCATCAGTTTATTCTTGTTCCTAATAATTTTATGTTCTGCTGTGGGAATATACCCAAATATAGTTGTACCTCTCAGAAAAAGTCACTCCCAATTTTCTATCAATTAATTAACTCATTATCAATCAATTGAAAACGAAGTGCCAGACTTTCACTTGTCTGATTCCAGCCTACCTTTGAAAAGGTAGGACCATGCCAGGGCCCTACCTTCTTCCCTTTTACCTACAGTCTGGCCAAATAGGCCCATTTCTAGCTCTTGAATACTCCCCATGCGTGACTATCCCCGCATCTCTGTTTCTCCCATTCTTTCCACGTAGAAGACTTTTCTCCATCATGTTCAAAGCTGTTCTTGAAGGCTGACTCCTTCTTGAAGTCTTTTCTGACCCAATATAACGATCCCTGAACCTAATGAGAGGGCACCTCGTGCCTTACACTTGCTTAATGGGAATGTCATTCTCCTTTGAGAGACTGTTACCTGTGTTCTCAAAAGTCAGAATCATGTAGTGACTGAGCTTAGGCCTAGAGTCACTGTCTGGGTTGGGAATCTGGCCCAGGTATTTAATCCGTGACTGGGCAAGTTACTTAACCTCCCTCTACTTTAGTTTTCTTATTTGTAAATTAGGGATAATAAAAAAACTATCTTCATAAAGTTGCAGCAAGGGTTAATTGAGATAATATTTATATAGTTTTAAAATTTGCCTGGCAGATAGTAAATGTCAGCTGCTGCTGTTCGTTGTCTCTTCCTTGTATTCCTAAACCATCACCGTTTTGACTTTTCTTTCTCAGTCTGACCAACTCCTGAGACCAAGTTAAAATCATCTCTCACCCATCACAATCACCTTCTCACTGGCATCCTTGTGGTCACTCTGGACCTCCTTCAATCTATTTTCCACAAAAGGCAGAGTGATGTCTTAAATGCAGAACCATTCATATCACCTCCTTCTGAGAATGTTTCAGTGGTTTTGCAATACATTTAGGATGGACTCCCAGGATCCAAAATCCCGTATAGTCTAGCGCACCACTGTCTAATAAAATTTTCTGTGAAGATTAAAATGTTCTATATGAGTGGTGTCCTATAAAGTAGGCAATAGTTGTGCAGCTGTTGAGCAGTTAAAATATGGTTAGTGTCACTGAAGAATGGAATTATGAAGAATTAATATGAAGAATTAAATTTCATTTAATTTTAATGAAAGCAAATTTAAACCTAAATAGCTTCATGTGGCTAGTGGCTATCTTATTGGACAGTGCAACTCCAGCCTCTGTCTCACTACCTTTCCAGCTTCATGCTCCTCTTCACTTCCTGATGTCCAGACATATTCTGTTCCTCCAATGTCCCAGCTTCCTATTGACTTTGTCTATATTGCATCATGTGATGGTTAATTTTATGATTCAACCTGGCTAGGCTATGGTATCCAGTTATCTGGCCAAACCTAGTCTAGATGTTGTTGTGAAGATATTTTCAGATGTAATTAACATTAAATTAGTAGACTTTAAGGAAAGAAGATCATCTTCCATAACATGGGTGGACCTCATTTAATCAGTCAAAGACCTTAAGGGCAAAGACTGAGATTTCTCAAAGAAGTCATTCTGCCTCAAGTCCTTAACATAGAATACTTGCGTCAGTTTCCAGTCTATCAATTTCAGCCTGTAACAAAAACTCTCACCTGAATTGCCAGCTGACCTGCATGCCCTACATATTTCAGTCCTACCAGTGTCCACAATCACATGAACAAATTCCTTAAAATATCTCCTTCTCCTTCTCCCAATGTGTGTGTGTGTGTGTGTGTGTGTGTGTGTGTGTCCTGTTTCTCTGGAGAACCCTGACTAATATACTCCCTTTTTAGAACATCTATTTCCAGAAGCATTCTCTTGGTTATTTTCTAATCATCTTTCAGATCTCAGTATGAGATGAGTTCCTTTGCTCCATTTTCTAAATCAAGGTTCCTGTCTCTTTAAATACTTATTTCAACTGCCGTCAACCAACATTCATTCATTCAGCAAAAATTTATTGAATTCTTGCACTGTGCATGCTTCCAATGCTTCCAACCAGCAGTGGCATGGCTTCGTAATTATATATTTATTAGTGTAATTTCCTGATTAATATCTATCTGCTTTTTTAGATCATAAGTTCATGAAAGCAAGGATTTTATTGTGCTTTGGTCATCAGTGTATTACGGAATCCTAATTCAATGCTTCAAGCATGTAAGTATTAATGAATTAATAAAGATTCTTAAAGGTAAGAATTGTGTGTTGGGCTTCCCTGGTGGCACAGTGGTTAAGAATCCGCCTGCCAATGCAGGGCACATGGGTTGGAGCCCTGGTCCAGGAAAATCCCACATGCCACGGAGCAACTAAGCCCGTGCGCCACAACTACTGAGCCTTCCCTCTAGAGCCCGCGAGCCACAACTACGGAGCCCTCGAGTCACAACTACTGAAGCCCATGCGCCTAGAGTCCATGACCCGCAACAAGAGAAGCCACCGCAAAGAGAAGCCTGCACACCACAACAAAAAGTAGCCCCCGCTCACCGCAACTAGAGAAAGCCTGCGCGCAGCAACAAAGACCCAACACAGCCAAAGATAAATAAATAAAATAAATAAATTTATGAAAAAAAAAAGAAAATCCCCTTGCCATTTCCTGAGTCCTGAATCTCTTCGGTTCTTCAGTTACTTCTTCTTCCTCTTGTCGCACTTCGTCCTTTATCTGGGTCTCCAATTCCATCAGGACTTCAACGCACGTTTGCATCTTTGAAAGTTCGCAACTGTAAGGTTTGTATGTAGGGGACTTACTGTAACCCTTTTTGGGTCAGGATCATATAGATCCTCTAGAGAAAAAGTGGTATAAGAGAGATTTCACCAGATGGAGAAAGAATCAGATCCATTAAAAATGCATATATATATATATATATATATATATATATATATATATATATATATAAAATTATATTTTCAGTATACATATGTATGCGTATATATATATATCCCCCAAATATATATTCATATTGTAAACGAGGGGATAAAATTGGGGAATGTGTAAAAATGGGCATGCTTTCTTTTTGGTTCATGAATCTGGTTGACCAACCCTGGGAGAGACTGTGTCTTATCTGGGGTAATGATACAAGCAATCCCCTCATCATTAACCATTCTTATTAACCCCCTCCTTTCTAGACCTTTCCTATAAGGGCTCTGCCTTAGCTTCTGATGTAGTAAACAAGATTCCTTCTGCCTCCTTCCCACCACAGTATATATGTGTTAAATTGTTGAATTGAATATGCAGGAAGCTTTAATTGGAATTCACCACTCTGTAGGGAACCAAAAAAAAAATAAAATAAAATCTCACAACAAAAGAAAAGCAAAAGAAACTTGTCTGCATTTTCAGACCCCACCTCTCAGAATGTTAACAGTGAACTAAAACCAAAAACACAACCATGGCAACACCCTAGATACTTGTTGAATTAGGCCAAGAGACAAACATGTATGTATAATACATGTCAGAATGTAAAGGTGACATAAGCGATCTAAAGAGAGGGAAAGTGAGAGGTCAAAGGAGAATTTCTCAGCTTGTAGGCACTAAAATATCTCCATGAGAGCAACTACATTCCAAAGTGTTTGCAGGGCTGGATGGGGAACTTGTAGAGGCACGTTGTACAGCCCAGGAGAGAGTCTTTGAAGGTTGTACTCACATTCATTTCCTGGAGATTTATGAGACCATTTCAGACTCTGTCTTTACAGTGCTACATGAAAAACATACATCTATATTCTTCTTAAAAGAAAGAATAGACATCACAATATTAAGAGCTGTGTCCACGTTTGGCAAATTTCACTCTTTATGGAAAGACTGCTTTGATATTTGTAACACAAGGGGGCAGGATTAATTCCTGTTTATTGACAACCGAATTCAGGAGCCTGAAAACAACAATATCATATTTATTCCATGTGGCTTCCTCTGTTTTTTGCTTCCTTCCTTTTTTATCCTCCCTACCCCTTCCCTCCCACCTTTTTTCCCTTTCTTCCCTCCATCATTCAAAAAATGTTGATTGATGTTTATACTGCCAGGCACTGCCCTAGGAGCTAGGAATGCATTTGTGAACAAAACAAATACAGTCCCTGATATTGTAGAACTTAACTAGAATGAAGGGAAAGATTGTGTGAAGGATTCTTTGAAACTCCTATATGCTTATTTGTGTAGGCCTCATCCAGGGGTTTATAGACAATAATACAGTGAAGTTAAGGTATTTCACAATTAAGAATCAGGGAACTTTTGGTGGCAAATTGAAAATGGCTAACTTGTAGAAACTAAGAAGACAAGACACTGTATAGCATATGATTGGAAGAATTTTTAGCAGCAGCTGGCATAGAAAAGTCCAGATAGATGGATCTTCATCTTCTGAAAGCTCCTATAGTGCATGAGAGGTGATGCTCCTGACCAAAGAAGTAGCAAGTGTCTGGGGAGCTGTTGCCTGCAACTTATCTGGAGGTGTGGCTTATGGTAGGAGGGTGCATGGAAGGTTCAAGAAACTGAAGAGAAAACATCAGAGGGGTAGAAGGCAGAAAATAGGGGTACATGTGTGAAACAAGGCTGTAGAAATAAGTGGCAGTGGCAACCAGATCATACCTTTCAGTTCATCTTAAGAACTTTAATTTTTATTCCAAGTGAAATAAAAAAATTAGATGTGTTTTAAACATGATTGTATGTGTGAAAGAGAGAGAGGACAATTTTTATACATTCCAACTCGACTTTGGTGGCAATGAGGCTACTATGATGCAGTAATCTAGGCTAGAGAAGATAGTGGCTTGGAATAAGCTGATGGCCCTAGAGAGGTAGAGAATGGCTATCTTTGAATGATGTTAAAAAGTAAAATCCACAGGACTTGTAGTTGGCTGTATTTGATAGGTTGTAAAGGATGACTCTGATAGCCATTTGGATGATAGTTGTCATTCTCTGAGATAGTTAACATGGAAGGTAGGTAGAGTCAATTTGGGGAGAAGGGACAAAATGAACTTTATTTTGAAACTGCCAAACTTGAGGTGGGTTAGTGATATCCAAACAGAGATATCAAGGACACAGCTGGATAAATGTGTTTGGAGCTCAGAGGTGAGGTCTGTGATAGAGACACTTAATTTGTGAGTCCTCTGTAGTGAGGTGATGATTGAAGCCATTGGCCCAGATGGGTTCTCTTTGTTTTACTGTAGAATATGAGTGGGCCTAGGAACAAACCTTGAAAAATAATGTTTCTTGGCAGTATAAATGAGATTAAATCTGAAGTGAAGATTGTAAACAAATACGTAAGGGGGAATCCAAAACAGCCTGTGTCATAGAAATAAAGAGAAGACAATATTTTAAGAATCAAAGAATGGTCTATAGTAATGGGTGCTTCTGAGAGGGAAATTAAGCTGAAAATTGAAAAAAAAATTGATTTAGGGGGTCACTGATGACCAATGATAAAATTTTTACATGGAGAGAAGGGGTAAAGGCCAGAAAGAAATGAGTTGAATATATCATTTTGAACAGGAAAGGCTGAACACACATGAGATAGAAGAGATAAAAAATGAAGGGATTGTATCTAAAGTATCAGTTCCATGGGCAGCAAAATAGTCAGCTCTCTACAGAGGCTGGAGAAACACAGGATAGGATGATGTGGATACTGACAGTTTGTAAATTTCATGGAAGGAGGTTGAGGGAGTTAACATTAGATAGCCTCCGTTATATCTGTGAAGCATTTTTTGAGAATGAGAAGAAGTAACGAATTGCTTTGGGAATTAGAGCACAAGTAGATCAGAGAATTATAGCTAATAGTGTTAGTATCTACTGCTGCAGCAGTGCTATGTGACAAACCAACCCAAATGTGAGTGACTTGAAACAATAGGCTTCTATTTATTTTGTAAGTCTTGGATTAGCCTGCTAGTTCTTCTGGAGTTGTTTGAGCTTCCTCACATATTTTGAGACTGGCTGACTGTCACTGATCTAGGCTGGCTTCAGCTGGGTCACTGGAATGAATGACTTCTCTCTATGTATCTCTCATCTCCAGCAGGCCAGCCAAGGCATGTACTTAAGGCCAAGGCAGGACTTGAAATGTGCAAGAATGTTTTCAAGCCTCTGCATGCATCATATCTGCTAATATCCCATTGGCAAAACCCAATCATATGCCCAAATTTAGGATAAACAGTGGGGAAATAGAATCTTCCTCTTTAGTGGGAGACACTCTAAAGCCCATGGCAAGGGGGTGTGGACACAGTGAAGGGCAAAGAATTGGAACCCTTAATACTTTCAGTCTACAACTCCCCATAGTGTTGAGAGCCCATTCATAATGATTATCATCATTCAGTAGTACAATCCAATATCTCTACTGTGTGAATTTCTCCAGCAATGTTTGAATGCTTGAGTGGAGCACCAAAAAAATATGCTAAACTATGTGTGGGAACTGCCAGAAAATGCAAAGAAAATACAGAAAGACAGAAACAAGGCCATTTATGATATAAATAAGGCAGTTAGTGATGTAAAGCATCTTTAAATATAAGCTGGCTAATGAGGTATGTGAAGGTGTGGGAGGATGGAAAGTGAGGGTATCATGAAACCAAAAGAGAACTGTAATGAAATAGTTAAAACATGATACCAACAAGGAGAGGTTGAAATCAGAAAGAGGATGCTTAAATCATTGAAGTAGTGCAGTTATGTGAGATAACAAGGTCCAACAAGGTCGATTGATGATCTCAAAGCCCTTGAGGGAAAATAATTAAACATTGTGGAGCGGATGGGAGGTAACACACAGCGGTTATAGTATTGTTATTTCATTTCTTCTCCATATGACAAAGAAAAGAAGAAATTCATAATAAACACATATGTAAGTAAGTACATTTACTTATGTATGTGTTTATTATGATATATATTATGTTTATTATGTGTGTGTGTATATATATATATATATATATATATATATATACACACACACATACATATATGTCCTTTTAAAGATACAGTAAGGATTATATATAAAGATCAGGGATTATAACCTGATATATTAGTGTGTCTAAGAAGATCATTAAGTGAACTGACAGTTATAAGGACTAAATAATATATAACCTTGCACATTACCTGAGTTCAGTTCCCTGCCCTGTCTTGCTCATAATTGTGTCTCTATTCTAATAGGGGCATAGATTCTCATACACATTATGTGTTCAATTAATATATTTTAAAAAGTGAATAAATAGTTGGTCTCTTGGGAAAGTATGCTTAACCTTTTGTGAACTTCAATTTTCCCGTTTCTGTTTTCCTAATTAACAGTTTCTATCTGAGCTGTTATCAGTATTAAATGAGATAGTAGATATGGACTTGGTATACAGTAGATATTAGCAAATGTACTTTGGAATCTAAATTTGTGCATGTGAAGAGAATTTTTTCCTTAGCCTGTTTACTCATTATTCAAAGGTCTCTTGCTATCTTCCAGCCACACCTGCATTCTAACCCAAGCTTTGCATATTTATACCAATGATTTTTCTTATAGGGCTGGCCTATCGTATTTATACACACATGTACTCTTTGAGGTAATCTTGAGCCAGGCTCTGGCTGATTCCATTTCATCTTTTCATGCTGTTGTCCCAGAAGATGTTGACGTCATCTGGAGACACAGTAGCGCCACCAGTCTTCAGAGGTTCAATTCATTCTGCCATCCGGAAACTCTGTCGACAAGGCGGCCAGTGTTAGGAATTAAGGTTGTGACAAGCAGGACATGGTGGAGTGCAAACATTGGTCAGTGCTTCCTCTCCCAGCCACAGAGGAAAGCCACACTGATTGGTATTCAGGAAAGGGACCTCCTGTTTCGAAGGATTCCTTCATGCTGTTCAGCAATGCTGTTTAGGGTGGATTTTCCCATTTAGACTGCAAAGCTTAAACACAAATATTAACTACCTGAAGCTGCAAATAGCAGCATAGTACATTAAAAAAAAATAATGAATATTTTAACCAGGCTTTGCCCAACCAAGAAAAATATTATGCAGAAACAAGGCTGATTTTAGAAAAATGCCCAAGGAAACATTAAAAAAAAGTTGAGTTTCCTTTCAAAGTTTGTTTTTGCTAAACATTCATAGTTTTGCTTTTTCCAATCCAATTTTATTATAAGAAAGGTCTCCCACATGTGTACCTGGCATTCCTTTCAAAATAATCTGTAATATGCAAAACCTTTGGAAATGGGTGAATTTTTAAATGTGACAGAATGAAAGGGTAAAACTTATGATAAAGAAAGGAGGGCACTTCTTGGTGTATGTTTGTAGCCCCTTTAGTTATGGGCAGTTTTCATGTCCCAATCATCTTGACTATTTACATTTTAATTTCACTCATTTGGAAAATCCAAATTTAACTAATTCTTCACTGCAAATCTTCCACCCATGAAATCACTGAAGGTGCCCCATCGCTCATGGTCAATGGAAGATTTTGGCATTTTGGAGCTGTAATTCTGGGTAAAGGCAATGGATAAACATTCTGCTACCTGCTGGATAGTTTCCTTAGCGTTCATGTCTGTTCTTGGTGAAGATCAAAATTAAATTATAAAAATGTGCTCTTCAAGAATTCTCATTCTCAATCAGTAAAATTGGAATTTTTGACAGAACTTAATGAATAACAAAAGGATTTTAGAGCAGTTTCTTTTTTTCAAGCGCTTTTTCTCAACACCTTACATTATCTCATCAATCCCTTATAACAACCCTATGAGATTGGTATTAGTATTAACCCATTTTCCAGGTGAGGAAACTGAGGCACACAGAGAATAAAAACTGCCAGGTGGTTGAACTAGGATTCAATGTCTGCTGTCCTAGTCTGGAGTCTATATTTTTATCTCCCTAATTTTCTATAAGTTAAATTTAGTTTAAAATTGACTAAAATAGCTTTTCCTGGCTTGCTATTAATCCACTCTCACTCTCATTTTTTTTTTCTTGTTGTTTGTTTGTCTTGGTCTAATTTGTGGATTATACATCCTATTGTTTTAATGATAATAAAACACAGGTCAAGGTACCTGGATTCTAGTCACAGCTTAGCTAAGTGACTTTGGATATTGCATGAATTCAGTTTCCCTCCTGGAAGGCAGACACGATGATAGATAGCATCCCTATTTGACTCAGAGTTCTGTCCTCCAAATCCATTGTGGAAATTGATTTAAATGCTATTACTGATGCTTCTTTCCCTAAGCAAGAAAAATGCACTGAGCTAAAGTTCATATCACTCGATTTTAACAATTGAAAATAAACTTCCAATTTTTTTTTTTCCCATAGAGGATGTTGAACCCACTGGAGAAAGGGAAGTTTAAACGTATTGATGAATCCACCAAACTTTTTGCTCCACATCAAGAATTACTGTCAGGAATAAGTTGTGACATGTATTTGGAACAATTAAAAATGATAACTGGCCATCTAGGTTTCTGTAATATCAGACATGTGCAAACATCCACACTGATGTTCCAGTGGTGAAATTAATTTTGACTGCCAACCAATTCTTCATGCCACTCTTTAGAGATTGCTGAATCTAGTTTAGGGAACCACACTCGGGCAAATGCCACATTTGCAAGAGTCATCACAATATTTGTGAACCCTTGGAATAAATTAATTTTGCAGACTATTTTAAGGAAATTTTTATTCCCAAGCTTTTATTTGGAAATCTATTTCTTCTCACCCACATGGGAATATTTATCTATATTCCTAAATTCTTATTTTAGTTATTTCCTTGTATAGCTTTCTTCCCACCTGAAACTTGGAATCAAATTCCTCAATTTTTACATTGTTTGAAATAAGTTCTCTTCCCATATTTCTCTTCCTAGGCTAATGTTTTCCCATAAAAGGTGAAAACACACTGTAAAAGAAGGAAAATCCCAACTTAAATAGCTTATCTTATTATCTAAAAGTGATAATTCCTCCCTTTTTTCCTTTAGCACAAGCATTGGAAAGGGTGTGGGCTTCATGGTTGGAAAACCAGGATGGTTTTATTTGAGAAATTGTTGCCGCATCAGCTTGTGCCACTAGACAGTATGCTAGTGGTCTTTGTAGTTCCTTCCCGCTGGGACATCCTGCCTCCTTCCCATACTTAATAATTTCTCTGTAATGTCCCCTATTTTGATGCTTAATGGAGATGATGGAGCAGCAGGAACCACCATAGTGTATTCAAAGATTTGTTTATTAAATTATTCTATAAATAGTTGGTGGGTACCTTCTTTATGCCAGGAACTGTCTTATTTACTAGGGATATTGCAGTCAAAAGCCAAATATTACTCCTACCCACACAGCACTTACATTCTAGGGCTACTGAACAGAGAAACAGAAAACAAACCATCTATCTTAATATTTGTCTAAGTGAATATGTAAATCAATGAATAATAGGTTAATTTTAAATTATTATATAAAAATAGAGGAAATAAAATGTGATCAAAGAGTTTGGGTTGAGAGGGAAATACCTTACTCTGGTCAGGATTCTGAGAGATGGCTTGGCTTTTGAAGGGCTACTGGAATCATGAGAACAACTAGCCACTTGAGGACCATTCTAGGCAGAGGGAACATCACAGACAATGCCATTAGATGACAATTACTTGGAATGTTAATAAACAGAAAGAAGATGAAGTAAGAAGGTGTAGATGGCACAGATGAGGTGTAAGAGATAGAAGGTGCTATATATGCCTTCGTAGATTTTGGGAAGGGGGGAGTAGATTTTGTTCTAAGCACCATGGTGTAAGGCAGTGATTCTCTACCTTATGTGCGCATCAGAATCACCTAGATGACTGCCTAAAGCATATATTACTGGATCCACCCTCAGAATTTCTGATTCAGTACCTCTAGGGTAAAGCCTAGGAATTTGCATTTCCAACAGGTGGTGCTGACACTGCTGTTGTGGGGACAGCACTGAGAACCATTGTTATCATCGATACCTATTATTTGTGCCTGCCCAGAAAAAATTTCACCACAATTTTGTAACTGTATTTGATTTTTTATTGAAGTATAGTTGATTTATAATATTATATTAGTTTCAGGTATGCAACATAGTGATTCAGTAATTTTTACAGATTATACTCCATTAGAAATTATTACAAGACAATGGCTATAATTCCCTGTGCTATACAATATATCCTTGCTGCTTATCTATTTTATACATAGTAGTATATATCTCTTAATCCCATACCCCTAACTTGCCCCTCCTCCATTCCCTCTCCCCTCTGGAAAACACTAGCTTGTGTTCCATATCTGTGAGTCTGTTTCTGTTTCGCTATATACATTAGTTTGTATTACTTTTTTAGATTCTACATGTAAGTGATATCATATAGTATTTATCTTTCTTGTCTTATTTCACCAAGCATAATATTCTCTAGGTCCATTCACATTGCTGCCAGAATTTCATTCTTTTTTATGGATTAGTAATATTTCATTATATATATATATATATATATATATATATATGCATGCATACACACACAACACATCTTCTTTATTCATTCATATGTTCATGGATACTTGAGTTGCTTCCATACATTGACTATTGTAAATAGTGCTGCTATGAACATTGGGGTGCATGTATCTTTTCAAATTAATTAATGTTCCTGCTTTTTCCAGATATATACCCAGGAGTGGAATTGCTGGATCATATGGTAGTTCTATTTTAGTTTTTTGAGGAAACTGCATACTGTTTTCCACAGTGGCTGCACCAATTTATATTCCCACCAAAAGTGTACCAGTACCAGAGTTCCCTTTTCTCCACTTCCTCTCCAACACTTGTTATTTGTAGACATTTTGATGATAGCCATTCTGACAGGTGTGAGGTGATATCTCATTTTGATTTATATTTCTCTAATAATTAGCGACATTGAGCACCATTTCATGTGCCTTTTAGCCATCCTTATGTCTTCTTTGGACAGATGTCAATTCATGTCTTCTGCCTGTTTTTTTGATTGGGTTGTTTTTTTTGATATTGTGTTGTATGAGCTGTTTGTATGTTTTGGATGTTAACCCCTTGTCAGTCATATCATTGGCAAATATTTTCCCCCATTCTGTAGGTTGTCTTTTGTTTTTGTTGATGGTTTCCTTTGCTGTGCAAAAGCTTTTAAGATTAATTAGGTCCCATTTGTTGCTTTTATTTTTTGTCCTTAGGGGACAGATCCAAAAAAATTGATATGTTTTATGTCAAAGAGTGCTTTTCCTTTGTACTCTTCTAGGAGTTTTGTGGTTTTAAGTCCTACATTTAGGTCTTTAATATATTTTGAATTCATTTTTGTATATGGTGTGAGGAAATGTTCTAATCTCATTGTTTTTCCTGTAGCTGTCCTGTATTTGATTTTCTTTTGGGAAAAGACCCTTCTGTACTCTTAGTCAAATGAACATATTCCAGTACATTGGTGATAGAGCCATTCAAAGCTGGACATATGACCCTAGTCAATTGAAACCCTCCAGAGACACATGCTTGAAACTATTGGTAAGTGCAAGTTCTCAAACAACTGGATGAGAAGCTGGGAGATAATATGTAGGGAAAATCTCCCGAAGAGTTAAGTCAATGCAGAAGAACACTGAGCTAAAGGATGACAAGACACAGAGAGCTGAAGCCCTTTGTTGAGCCCCTGGATCCAGGCATACCTAAACCACCTCTCCTCCCAAGTTTTTCAGCTATATGACTCATTTTCCATTTTGTGCTTTTGGAAATTTCTCTTTGGTTTCTGAAGCTTACAAACCAAAAGTTAGATATAAATAAAAAGTTATTGTAGATATACCCGTTTTAAAATTTAGATGTACCTTGGTTCATCTCAGAGAACCAAAGAGAGTTAGATGGTTCAAGTACTACCCTGCACATTTATGAAATAATAACTTTTTATATGCCAAATTTGAGATATTTTTAAATAGAAAATCCCAAGTAAATAGGAGGACAAAGTAGTTAGTAAAACAAACAAAAGGAATAGAAAAGTGTGCTGAACAGGACTTGGGGCACCACACTCCTGCCAGGAGCACTGTCACCCCCATATTATCCATAATGTGACCCTAAATAAAATTTATAATTGGATTTCCTTCTCTTCTGTATGGAAACCTCATATTCTTCACAAGTTAGTGCATATTTTTCTTTACAGTTATACATAGCAACTTCTCATCATTTAGTTTTGGTCTAGATGTGATCTCTTCAAATAGCCTTCCTTGACTGTTCTATTTCAAGTAGCATCTCCCTGTTCAAATCCAACTCTATTAAATCATTCTATTTTATTACTTTCTCAGAATGTAAAATTTTCTCAGGCTATCTTGTTTATTTGCTCATTAGCTATCACTTAGAGTAGAATATAAACTACATGAAAGCAGCGGTGTCTCCAGTCTTATTTAACAGTAAGTCTCTGTCACACCATAGATTTTTTCTAGAATGGAAAAATGAATGAATTAGTTGCATATTTTTGCCTTTCCTTAAATAGCCTTTTTTTAAAAGACTTTATTTTTTAAGAGAAGTTTTACGTTCGCAGCAAAATTGAGAGGAAAATACAGAGATTTTCCATATATTCCCTGCCCCCACACATGCATAACCCATTGTCAACATCCTGCCCAGAGTGGTACATTTGTTGCAACTGACAAACCTACATTGATGCATTATTACCACCCAAAGTCCAAAGTTGACATTAAGGTTCACTCATATGCTATAAATTCTATGCATTTGGACAAATATATTATAGTATCATACAGAATATTTTCACTGACCTAAAAATCATCTGTGCTTCTCCTATTCACCCTGCCCCCACCCACCCTGGTAATCACTGATCTTTTTACTGTTTCCATAGTTTTGCCTTTTCCAGAGTGTCATAGAGTTGGAACCATACAGTATCTGGCCTTTTCACATTGGCTTCTTTCACATAGTAATATGCATTTACGTTTCCTTCATGTCTTTTCACAGTTTGATAGCTCATTTCTTTTTAGTGCTTAATAATATTCCATTGTCTGGATGTACCACAATTTACTTATCCATGAACCTACTGCAGGACATCTTGATTGCTTCCAAGTTTTTATTCAGTCGAGTCAGTGGAAAAATATGGGGACTGCCTGTAATTTTGTAATTACATGTAACCTTTATGATTCCAAGATGCTGCTAGTGACCCATTGACCATATGTGGATCAAAGTGTTTTTCTGCAGTGGAAAAGGACTTGTGCCAACCTATTTATGCTTTATCCCTTGTTGAACCTCATGACCACTTGGCTTGGGCTTGTGGGACAGGGTATGGACATTGGCAGACCTCAAATATTTTGGAAAGGAAGCTGGTTTGGGGGTCAGTGGTAAGTCTGTTTTTAGACATATTATTTCTGAGGTGACAGCAGGCTACTGAGCATGAAGTGTACATATATGGAGTAATATGTATTTGGAAATATGACCTTGCAGACAGGAGAGTTCATAGTTCGTCCTAAATATTTGAGAGTCATAAGGCTAAAATTCTTAAAGAAAAAGTATGGATGAACACAAAATACAGATTGGTGGTTATTTCTGGGGAGAGGCAAAGGCAGATGGGGTTATGTGTGGAGAGGATCTTTGAGGGGTGATCTTAAAAGTTATTGGCAATCTTTTCTTCCATAATCTGGGTAGTAAGTCTTTTTTATTATTTTCAAAAATCATCTTATGTTGTATATGAATGATATATATTTCATAATTAAAAAGTTTTTAAAAAGAATAAATATTGATTGCCTTTCAAAACAAAAATATACAGTACAAAACAGTGAATTGTTAATATTTCAAATGTCTTTTTTAATTTCATGAAATGTGGTTACTTGAGGCACCTAACTGAGAGAATTCAATTGAGTGAAACATTTTTCCTTAGTTTCTAGCTATTTCAGAAACACTATTGTAGTTGTGAATAAAATGACGATGATTACTTTTCTCAATTCTATGACTCTTGTGTAAACAAACATGACTCTTTGAGCTTCCTTCCTCTCCACACTAATACCTACTCCTCTACAAAATATGATTTCCAAACACCTATAGCATAAAGAATGGAAGAATCTGTCTCCAAATTGGAGCCTATATTATTAAATGCAAAATTTAAAGCATGGCATGTGTATCAGTTACTTATTGACATAATAATGTTACATAACAAATCACCTCAAAATGCATTGGCTCAAAATATAAGCATATTTATATCATGAGTTTATAAGTTGGCTGGGAGGTTCCTATTGTCTTGAATTGGTCCACTCCTGTGCCTGCAATCTGCTGTGGTTGAACTAGGAGGCTCTGCTGATCTTAGCTAGGCTCTCTCCTATGTTTGGGATACATTGATTGTCAACTTATCAAAGAGGAACTCCACTGGGAAAACTAGGACATTTAGTTAGATTTCTGACTCACTCTGCATAACCATTATTTCTTCAGGCACATATCCCCACAAAACAGACGTCAAAACACATTAAAAGCACAACTTCTTAAAATATCAAAGACTGTGTTCTTTATTTTTTGAGTGTCTCCACAAGGCTACAAACCTGTCTAGATTAGTTGTGTGACCTGTATTGCTGTCAAGATATGGTTAATTCAGGTGTTGCACTCAGTGTCGATTTCATCTCATTTATACATATGTGTAAAATTCTGCTTTAATCCAAATCCCACCATCTAAATAATTTTTACAGAGGCTAAAGATATGTCAGGCTAGCAAACAGTTTCATGACCTTCATAGAAATGCCCAGGGTCTAGATTTTCCACCATAGAGATACCCTTAGCCTAAGCCACCAGCAACAGAGATTTGAAGAAGACTAAAATCAAAATCCACATTAGATTTATCACAATTAAGCTGTGTGTTGAATGGGAGGGGTAACCCCAAAACACACTATTTGAATCTGAGATCAGTTTGGTAAGAAATACAATACAACATTATTATCCTCATTATACTGTTGAAGAAACTCAACTGTATAGTAAACAAAAAAGTTGAATGTCTTGTCCAAGTTCATACAACTAGCAGGTACAAGAGAACCTACACTGGCTTTAGAATCACTTTCCTTTGCTTCTTGGACAGATGGCTAAAAGCATAACCTCATCATATATGCAGAATTTTCACAGATTAGCTGAAAAAGGACTTTCTTACAACCAAAGTGAGTCCACTGGAGAGTAAGTACAGAGCACTTTCCTTGGTTTCTAAAGATTTTGTGATCCAGATTAATTAGGTATCTCACTATGATCTGTTACTATTTCTTGAGACAGGTAAGGAAAACAAAAAGAGAATGATGAACATGGGGGAAAATGTAGTTTATTTTAAGCAAAAGTGTTTTTGAGAATCTTCTCATTCTTCACCCTTAATTTTTCCACTTAGACCTAATGTGACAGTTTACTCAGTGACTCATGACAGTATCTTTTTTCTTTTCTCCCTCTCTCTTTCCCTCTCTCTCTTTTTTCTCTTTCTTTCTTTCTTTCTTTCTTTCTTTCTTTCTTTCTTTCTTTCTTTCTTTCTTTCCTTCCTTCCTTCCTTCCTTCCTTCCTTCTTTCTTTCTTTCTTTCTTTCTTTCTTTCTTTCTTTCTTTCTTTCTTTCTTTCTTTCTTTCTCTCTCTCTTTCTTTCTCTCTTTCTTTCTCTCTTTCTCTCTTTCTTCCTTTCTTTCATTCTTCCTTTCTTTCTTGTCTTCTTTATATTGAATAAACTACTCCACGGGCTTTTTTTCCCTCACCCTCTATGTCTTAAGACACCCAGGGCATTTTCCCACATAGGATCAGCCAGGTTGGTCTGTGTGCTCATGCCCTGATGGTTCTCATAAGAAAAGAGGGGATGGAAGCTCAATGCCTGCAGTGTGTGAAAATGGGAGTAAGGTGAGGGCAGAGTGTGGCAGGTATTGTCCTCGGGGCATAAATGGATAATCACTCTTGTCACAGCAAATAGACTCTGTCACAAGGAATTCTGTGGTTTTCCAGAGGAAATGAGCTTTCCCTGCAGGCTGCCAAGCCCAAATGAGCTCCTTACAGCACCTGCAGATCTGAGCATCAAGCAATTATTCCACTATCTTGCCTAAAAACAAAGACTGGGCTACCCTTTCACAACCTCTGACTTTATCCAGCTAACATAAACTAATTATATTTGCAGCAGGAGGGGAGGAAGGCTTTCATAGTCCTCTGTGGGGGCTGTCCTTTGTGCTTTGTGCCATGTTGTCAGTTATGGCAATCCAAAAAATCACTACCCTTCAATCAAAGGAGTTGCTGGATGAAGCGCTTAAAGAGATACAGTGAGGCCCTTAGCACTAATAAATCTCACCGCCCAGGAGTTAGCCATGCACCTGAGTGGCCCACACTGCCCATTTAGCAGTGGTATAAGGAACCATTGTTAAGTGTCACTTAGTAGCAATTACAGCCTGGTCAAAACAGTTTTTTGTTTGTTTGTTTTGTTTTGTTTTTGGACAAACTGTTAATGTGCCCACGATTAGGTGTAAGGAATAACCCAAGCCATGGGTACTGAAACAAGGTTAGAGGTTAATTGAGACTTTCTATCCCAACAGCCTGAGATTTTGCAACCTTTTTCTGAGAGGACAGTGCTGAACAAAAAAGAGATAATGTGATAAAATTAGTTGGAAAGGAGGAGGGTCAAAATTCCCAGATAAGGAAGGGAAACCGGCCAAGGAAATCAGGCCAGAGGGACTACCTGGGCCACTTGAGATGCCAATAATATGTGACTATTCATCTAGTGGATGAGGCAGAAAGTGGTGGGCCTACCATTCATCGTATCCTCCTCCCTACCAGAGAAAATAGAAGGTCAATGCTATAAACAGTAGGCACCCCAGAATAATTGAAATTCCAGAGGCTGTCTCACTAGAACAGCTCACAGGCAATCAGGTTTTTCTTTTCCTAGTGAAGGTATATTCAAGTCTTGAAATTGTGTGGCTGGCCTTCTTCATGGTGTCTGGGGGGCGGGATTCTTCTGAGAGTTTGTGAGGCATTATTTCTAAACAAACGAGTTGAGAGGCAGTGGCTCAACAGGACTTCATGGGCAAGCTTGCTCTGGCATGGTGCACCCAAGGTCCACACCTGCTCACACTCTGTTCACTCTATCAGAAAGGCCCCTCTTTCTCCATCCCTTCTAGGTCATAATCATCATACTTTCCCTTAACTTCAAAAGCAGCTGCTCTTTATCTAGAAACCTAGGACCCTGAAACTATTGGAGGTTTCTGGCACTTGATATTTCTCAGAGGTTTTTTTTAAACCCTCCTCCTTTGCCCCCACCCCCATCATAAACTTTGACATGTCCAGCTGGCAGATCCCTTTGACTGGAAATTGACTAAAAATTGCCAACTCATTTTCTTTCTTTCTTTTTTTCTCCTTTCCAGTGCAGCTGGCGCCAAAATGCAATGATTTGTTTTGCTCCAGTCACTGAAGTTTTTGTTTTCTTTTATTTCAACCCCCTGCTGTCTTCCCAACTTGGTGCTGAGTCATATGGTGCAGGTGTTCTAAGCCGCTGGTATTTATGTCACTTGCAGATGGTCTGGGTAAATTACACGATGTTTCTGCAGCCCCGTCCAGGCTCTCTCCACTCTCTTTGATCCAGGGGCTTCCTGTGGCTCCTGCACATGTGCAGAACTTCAGGACAATGGGTGAACTCTTGGCTGGATTCTATCCAAAGATGGTTAGGTTGCTTTGGGGCCCACAGTCTGATGGGATCCAACTCAAGCTAACGAGAATAGAGATCCCTGAAATCACAAGGCTTAACCTACATTAATTTACACAGGGAATCACATCCCCAATGTACCATAGAGCACACGTAAGCTAATACCATAGCTGCCTAAGGAAATTGGGATAAAGGGGTCCCGTTCTGTCTCTGAAGAAGGGGAAAGTCATGTTGGAGAAGGAAGACCTGTTACAGGAAACTATTAAGTCTTAGAACTACACATTTAGTGTTTCCTCTTTCCTTGCCCTCTTGTCTAACCCCACAGTGTCTCCAAGCCTCTATTCTAATGCTCACTGCAAAGACTGGCTCACAGGTAAGGACCTGAAAAATATTTATTTATACTTTAGACACAGAGAATAGATGAGGAACTTGGGAATCCTTGCTCTCTTCCATCTGAGAAGGCTGTCCTTCATCATGAGAAAATACACTCCACTTGGAAAGGCTCAACAAATTAACTTCCTGTGGAGATTTGTGACTTAGCAAGGGAAATCTCTGTTTGGCCATCACCAAAGACATGAATTATTTTCAGAGAAAGGATTTTAGGAGAACTATGCCTTCCCAGTACTGTAGAAATCTACATTGAAAATGTAGATTTCAATGTGACCAACCTTCTGGGGGTTTCCCAGGAAGAGTGATTTTCAGTGCTGAAATGGAAGCAGTCCTGGGCAAACAGTGGCTACCTTAATGTGTGTAGAGAATAACCCAAAGAACCATTAAAATGGGGATTTCTGGTTCCCCATCCCCCGAGATGATTCAGTTGGTCTGGGGTGGGACCCAAGGATTTGCATTTCTGAGAAGCTCCAAGGTGATGGTAAAACAGCCAGGCTGTACTTTGAGTTACAAGCAGCTAGAACATCATTTGCTAGTCTCTAGAGGCTTCAGAAGAGGAGATGAAAAGTGTGAGAAGATAAAAGTGAAGAAAGAGTACAGATGCTGGGGCAGTGCCTAGACGGTTGAAACTTGAACAACATGGGTTTTAACTGTGCTGGTCCATTTGTTTATGGATTTTTTTCAACAAATGCCACAGTATTACATAATCCCTGGTTGGTGAATCCCCTATGCAGAACCACTAATAAGGAGGACCAACTACAAGTTAAAGGTGGATTTTCCACTGCACAGAGGGTTGGTGCCCCTAACCCCTGTGTAGTTCAAGGGTCAACTGTACTAGAAAAAGGTATTATTTTTTAAAATGAGACTCATCCTGAATGTATCAGGCAGTTATTGCCATAAGAACAACAACCAAAAAATCCCAGTGTCATACAGCAATAAACATATTTTCCCACTCACAGAATGGCAGGTCCAGTGTGGTTCAGCAGATCTGGGCTCAGCTAGGAAGATGGGTTTCAGTCAGCAGGTCTCTTCCACATACCTCATTCTGGCAAGTTGACACATGCTTTTCTCCGGGGGAATCAGAAATGGAAACATGATGTTTCTGAACACGTACACATAGGTTCAGATGTGGCACAATGTCACTTGCACTCACATTCCATTGGTTAGAGCCAGTCAAGCCCAAAATCAGTGGAGTGGGGCAGTACATTCTTCCACTGAACGTGGGTGAGGTGGGACTGAATACTTGTTGAATAATAATCTAATCTACTACAGGGATCTCAGAGTTTGAGAATATCCAGTGTGGTGACTGAAATATAATTGTTACATGTCTCATAACCTACAACAAATTTTCAGTTTCTCTTAGCAGTTAGGGATAGTTACCACGTAGCTGAAATATTTACTAAATGCTGTAATACAGATTCCAGTTACTCATTTTTTTAAAAAAAATCTACTTGATATTTCAATTTATTTGATTGTTTTGTAGGAAACTAAAAAGAATATAGAATATACAATGTTAACCCATGTTACAAGTGTGTGTTTAGAAATAAGGGTACTATGATTTATGTTATTTTATTTTATCTGAAATACTCTATTTCTCATCTTGATTATTCTTTCCTCTGAAGTAGTCAACCATTTTCCATTCAATTAAGTAAACCTATAGATTCAGTGGGTTTTCCTACCTAAACACTACAAATATTTCAAGTTACAATAAAGTATCATGTAGGGATGTAGAGAGAAGGCATAAATAACTATCAAAGTAAGTATATAAATTAAATAATTTTGACGACAATAGAATCATCGTGTTTTTCAAACAGGTAAGCTGTGCTTGATTTTTGGCAAAGGGCTTTAAAATGGGTTTTACGAGTATGCTGAGAATAAGAGGTATTGTTATCATTGACAGGGCCTGCTAGAGGGTCAATATTTCCAGAACGTTTGTATTACCGTCCACTGCTTATTAACTAGACCTCTTCCAACAGAACATGAGAGTTTAATTGGTTTAGCAAAGGAAGTTCTTTATCAAAATTAAGGAAGTCATTTGCTGTTTATATGGTCCAAGAAACATAAACTTTGTCACTGAGCCCTAGAAGAATTCTCTATTAACAGACGACTGACCATTTTGTAAACTATATCTTCAATCAGGATTCAGGTTATGTACTATGGTATCTAGTGATTTCTGGCTGGGTTACAGTGACCTGCAGGTAACCCTGGCAGGAAGCCCCTGGACACAGTGTTTCCATCCCTTTTGTGTGCCAATATAAGAGAATCAACAGTTCTCATTTAAATCACTAACAGAAGACTAGCACAAATAGGTCATCAGTTGGGTTTGTTGTCCAAAGGGGACTAATCTTGCAATGGCTATGAGAATCAAGGTAAGTTCCATTTTGTGCTGCTAATCACTCCAATGAATTTCATGCAGGAGAAACCTGATTAAAACGAAACAGTGTAGCAGCTTTGAATGCAAAAATCAAAGAGAGGCTTACAATAAAAGTGCAATATACGACCTAATGATTATGCAGGAAGGAGGCGATGGATGTTGTTAGCAAGTATCTGCTGCTCCATCGCTCTAGAGTTGGGCTAGTCAATATCCTAGTCGTTAGCTATCTGTGACTATTTAAATTTGAGCTAATTAAAATTAAAAATTCGAGTCCTCATCTACATTAGCCACAATTCAAATGGTCAATAGCCACATGTGGCTAGTGACTACCATATAGGAGAGCACAGATATGGAACATTTTCATCATAATGGAAATTTCTATTGGATAGCAATCACCTGAAGTATTTTTTTACTGGAAAGATGTTGGAATTAGTGCTTGTATAATGAAAACCTGATTTTTCTTTTCAGTAATGCTGTGAAACTCTTTTCTCAGCTCCAGCTCTGTAGTAAGGATTGCCCTAAAATTTGAACCTAGAGGATTCACCTATCTTTAATGAATAAACTGTTAGTACTGATATTAATATTTCTGCTCCTAATGAATGTTTGTTATGTGCCCTGCATATGGAGCATTAACTATGTCCCAAGGAGGCAGTGGGAACAGGCTACTATCTGGAAAAAAAAAATGACTTTGTGCTATGCTTGCCATGATTGCTTGGTCACCCAGGGTTTCTTTCCCTCCTCTTTGGGAGATATGAGCTTTAATGGAATGTAGGATGTGGTGATCTGAGATCACCAACTAGTTTTTGTTCTTTTTTTTTCTGTATCTACTCTTATGGTCCTTCTTGGATATACTGGATTAGAGTGTCCTTATACTCTTCCAGTTCTTCTCCAAGAATTGTAAATGTTTATTGGACTCCTCCATCTTGATGGTATATGAACATTGGAAGCAAAACAAACTCTTAAATGCCACATTAACTCCAGGATCCAAAGGTTCAAGTTCTGACTATAACCTTTGAAGTGTATAGAACAGCATGTAAATTCAGTCTTTACCTCTGTCAGAGGGGATATGGTTCCTGTTACTCTTATATACAGCTTGTGTTCCAGGATCTGCCCCTTTGAACACCAGTGAGTTCTAGGCATTTTACAAATTTGTGTCATTTGATTCTTATCTCAGAGAGTAATAACTATCTATAGGTTACTTTGAGAAAAATGAAAGAAAGTAAGAGCTGACCCAAGATCACAATTAAGTAAACTATTTGAACCTATAGCAATTGCTTCTCTTTGTCTTTTTTTTTTTTTTTTTCTGACAGCTACTGTTATTGGGATAGCTACATAGAATTAAGCCATGGACTCTGCTAGAGTCTGGAGGTGGTGTATGGGGACAAGAATAAGGACCATGTTCAAGAGGAAAGGAGAAGAGATAGTGCAGTGTATTTGAGCTCTCACCAAGGAGACTGAGATTCAGTAGGAATAGTTGGAGCAGACTCAGGAAACCAAGGCAGAAATTCAATTATGAATCTAGGCAATCAGAGAAAGGTTGCACTTAGGAGATTTGTGGGTTCCCAGGCTTACCCCAGAAACAAGTCTTAGGGCCACAAGACTGATGTTGAAACCGCTAGATTAGGATCCTAGTTTCCTTGCGAGATCAGGTTGAATCCTTTAGTTGGATATGAACTGCCATTCTTAAAGCTTTGGAATAAAGAAAATCCATAACATTTTTGCTTCTCTTAGTAAATCTCAGCTTAGCCATGAAATTTCAGAGGAAGAAAATGGCATGCATTCAATGTTCTGATAGAGATACTACTATATACAGTAATAATAAGAGAACGTCATGGAAATACAGAAACAACACAAGAAATTGTTGAGTGTTGTGCTTCAAATACAACAAAACACCCTAAGCTACTCAGTTAATAGTAAATGACTATTATATACAACATAGGACCAAAATCTCAGAACATCAATGATTGTCCAGCCTTGTTTTATTGCAGAAAAATTTGCTATGGTGTTTGCATTTGGAAACTTTTTCTTACATAACACAGGAAAAAAAAGACAAGCTTTTCAGCATCTGGAATTGTTAGAGAGGTATAACTATGGTGACAATATAGTTTATCATCTAAATAGAGACACTTCTTTGAATGAATATAATTATTTGTAGTTACACCAGAACCACAGGTATAAGCCACAACTGTCAGAGACAGAACAGGGCACACTGTCACCCTAGGTATGGAACACAACTGCATGCAACTGGAGTCATGACATTTCCCCATCTCAGTTGCCAAATATGACCAAAAGCCTGCTCGTTTGTGTCAGCTGATGATGTAAATGTACAGTGATGAAGATGTCCAATAACCTGTTTTTAAAATATAGCTAGAGTAAAGAAAAATGTGATTTGATCATTATTGTTGGGTTTTTACCTTAAAAAAACAAACAAACAAAAAAAACAGTCACTTGACACAGTACATTCAAGAAAAAAGTGTTCAGTTACCAATCTCCACTTGGCATGGGAGAGTATTTCTCTTCAATTTAAATAAATAATCAATTACCTACTATCATCAAGACATTTTGTATGATATTCTATTTCAATGTGTCTGGTTTAGCCATTAGGGAAATTTGGAGGGCATTTGAGTTGTCACAATGCTTGGGTTGCACCACTGGTGTTTAGTGGTGGGGGGGAACCTGGAGCTGCAGAAGTCCTGCAATGTGCTGTATAGTCTCACACAAAGAAGTGATATCTTGGGTCTCTCCTGATGGTTGTGTGGAGAAAAATGTGCTTAGAAAAACCTAAGCCTAAAACTTAACTCCATTTTATATATAAATGCAAAGTATATTTTTTACACTGTTTTAATAGCAACTACCATACATACTGAGGGAATATGTCCTTTGTTTTATTTGGTACTCTACCAAGAATCATAATTTCAGAAAATCACATCACAGAAGGCATCATAGCTGGGTGGTAACACAACACATTCGAATCTGTGACTGACATTCAATGTGACCTAAGCATTTATATGTCAACATGCTTATTATATCATAAAGGATTTTCTTCTTAATTTCCTTTACAATTTATTTTTACATTATAATTAGAACATTATATTGACTTAAAAGTAAGTGTGTGAGATGTTTATATTAGCTATGAATTTAATTTCAGTATAGTAAATACACTATAGTTATAACATATCTGATTTAAATAGGGGTCTTTGAGTTGGATAGGGCTGTGGCCAAGACTCCAGGGCAGTGCTACCCATAGTGTAGTCCCAGAATTGGCAGCAAGGTGGTCATTAGAGATGCAGATTCTTGGGCTTCACTCCAGATCAACAGAATTACAATCTATTAGGAGTGGCATTCAACTGATCTGTGATTTAACAAACATTTCAGGTGATTCTTGTACATGCTTTAATGCATGCAACTATTTGAGGATTATCGCTCCAGGTAAGGCAAAGATGAGTAATAAATTGTCTTCAAAGAAAATATAGTTTAACAGGAGAAATAAAGATATCTTCCTACTTGAGTTACATGAGTCAGAAAATCATAAGGATCACAATGACCAAAAACATAATAGAAGTTTGGCAATAACCTAATTCCAGAGAGTGATATACCAAACATGATGTATCAACAGCAAAAAGCTGGGTTCTGAGACAAGTTTAAACTATGCAACCCCAATTAAAATGAACAGGACTTATGTTGTTAAGACTCGATACAGTCCTAAAAACATACTCAGCAGAGTACTTAATCTGTTCCAAAACACGTCATTCTCTACTTTTTAACAGGGAGTGAACAGCTGGGATGTGTTATTAGTAAGCCATGTTTTCATAGGCTTTCTGGTTTGCTTTAGCCAAAGTCTTACAACAGTCTTTGGACAAATTAGTGCCTGAAGCCATAGGAAGTCTTTAGTCATTTTGGAGAACTGCTGAGTAAGTCAGGTCTCAAAGACAACATGCCCATACGGACTTGCTTTGCCACCTTTGGCCTTTCCACCTTGGAAATGCCTTCACAACCAATTACACTATCCTCAAATGTCTATTTACTTTTAATGACTCTAGTTAAATGTTAAGAGATATTCCGATGACCCAGTTCAAGACTAGCAAGAAAAGCTTAAACAAATCAATAGATTAAACTGGGAAGCTCTTAAATAAATGAGTAAGAATCAAATCGACATCTTAATAAATGAGTGACAAATTGTTGAGTGGCCTGTATGCCTTGGTGGTACTGAACCTGACCTCACCTTTTAAAAGTCATTAGGGAGATCAACATGGAAGCAATGTTGGAACATGAAACATGGAAGCATTCTGTTTCTAGATATTCTCACATGCACTTTTACTTCAGGGCATTGTGTGGTTTTTGTTCCAAATTGTCAGCACAGTGATCTAGCTTTTAAAAGTTCACAAAAAATCTCCCAGGGATATCCTTCCTGTATTTTGTTGTTAGGAAAAATCCTGAAACATTACCTCCTCCTGCCACACACAAGAAAGCAGCCTCTCTAAGATTCCTCCTGGGGTTGCCTCTTGTTGTTGGCACTTGCAAGGTTGTTTGTTTCTAAATTTGTCTTATTTTCAGTGTTGCTCCCCAAACACTACTGAATCTCAGCAAGTCCATTTATGTCAGGTTCTACACCTAAAGGTGTTTTCAAAATATTGTCACATACCAATCATCCATAAGCTGATGGGACACAATGTCTAGTGTCCATTTTTTATGGCACACAGGCTGTTGTAACTCCCACTGGGAAGGAGAGAGAGAGAATGGCTTCAGTTCTTTTGATGATGGCAAAAAATCTATGTGCTAAAGTCATCTGGATAAAAGTATAAACTCCCCACCTTCTTTTGCCTGAAGACAACTTCACATTAACATTTCCATCCCCTTTGGTATTGAGAGCTGCTTAAGGAAGCATTTAGAGCAGGTGGTCCTGGTTGTACTGAAGCAATTCCCCTAGGGAAAAGCACATGCTTACATTGTAGATGTTTCCCAGGCCAGTAAACCCAAGACAAAATTACAACTCCCAGTGGTCAACTCATTTAGTTTTACACAGTGAAGTCTATCTTTTTTGTTGGGAATGGAAAATGTATTCCTTTTAGAAAAAAAAAGTATAGTGTAATAGAGGAGGGGGAAAAAAGTCATTGAAAGTTAACAGACTCAGGAGATAATAAAAGTTCTGCCAATGATCAGCCCTGTGATTTTGGTCAAGAATTTAAGAGTTCTGTTCATTAACAGTGTCAGTGTGTATAAAAATTAAGAGGTTTAAAAATCCTAGATGGCTTGTGAAAGGACTTTAAGAGGTGCACATAGGCATTCATTTGGATAAAAATTTGGTGCTTAACAGCACATGATTTATACAGATTTTTACAAGGTAGATATGACCCCCAGAATTAAGAATCATGGGATTAAATTTCTGCAAGGAAACTTTACTACCTTAATGTTCTATTTAGTTCATTTCAACAAAAATTTATTGAAAACTTTCTATAAGCCAGCACACTGTGTCAGGCTCTTGAAATATATGGACAGACAGTACATAGGCCTCACCTGTTTACAGTTCATTGCTCCATGGCTTTACAACCCCCAGCTATAAAGAGATCAATAGCATTAGATTTAATGTCTTTATAATCTGGATCCCATCCTTATTTTTTACTAAAATTTTATACAGAGTCCACAGGTGACTCTTATTCACAAAATCAAATATATTACCTAGAAGTATTTGCACGCTCTGCGAGTTTATTACAAATGCAGCATGTCTGACCTCACCCTAGACCTCTTAAACCAGAATTTGCATTTTACAAAAAAAAAAAGAAAATGATTCATGTATGTTACAGTTTGAGAAGCTTTGCTCTATGACGTTCAATAGTTCCACTTCACCGTTCTAAACTAAAGAAATAAATGACATGATCTTTGTTCTAGAGCAGCCTTAACTTTAATGTCATCATTACTTTTGTCTAACATAAAATATTCAGATTTCTTATAATCATTTAGAATACTCAAAAAAAAAAAAGAGAACTGAACTGTAGGAAAGAAAATATACCTCCTTACCTCTGTGTCTAAACATTTCTGGGCTTAATTTGTTTAGTTAGAAAATCAAATTGATATTCTTAGCATTATTGTGGTTCATTGCAATTGTTCCATACATTTTGAATGAATGAACATCAAGAACAATACAACAAAAGAAGTTATCAGGAATCTTTGGTTTAAAAGAAAGGAAGTGACTTCCACTTCTAGCCAAGATGAAATAACAGGGAAAATATGATGTTTACCCCCCCATCTGGAACATGAGAAAAACAGAAAAAATATAGGAAAAAACAGTTTGCCAAACCCTGGACATGAGGCAACGAAGGACAATGATGCCTGAGAGATGAGCCTTTCCATTACCCCAGATGACTGTCTTGGGATGGTTTCCAGACCACAGCACAGGAGGGGTGCTCAGGAAGATCCCAGCAGACTCTTTACTGTGAGAAGACAGAGCTGAGAGTCTACAGAGAACAATATATCTAAGGTTGACAGAACAGAGTATCAGAGACAAGAGAGCTGCACCGAGGGATAACTGTGGAGATCTGTGGAAGTTTCTCTGGAAGTCCCCTGGATCATTCCATGTGTGTGAGAAAACTACTTGAGGCTGAGGACAGAATCACCTGAAAGGATTAGACATTGGTCTGTATAACTGGACTCTCAATGGATTATAAATAATGCCTGCTCCCGTCAGCCAGACTAGAAAACCTCAAGATTCATGGGCATCATGTAGAGTACACAGAAGGAACTCGCCTCAGTCATGGGGAATAATTAGCTCTAGACTGAACACTGTTCCAGTACCCCCTAACAAATCTTAAAAACAAGGCACAGAAGAATTAAACTGCTTTCAAGTAATTTAACTGTATCCTTAAACAAAACTCTAGAGTATTTAGAGAAATATAAAATTATTTAGCACTCAAGAAGGTAAAATTCACAGTGTCTGTTATCCTATCAACTACTACCAGGCAAGCAAAGAACAAGGAAGATACAACACATTATGAGGAAATCAACCAACCAACCCTGAACTGATTCGGATATTAGAATTAGCAGACAAGGGCACCATTAAATTTTGAAAGAATCAATTAATATCATTTTTAAAAAACGGAAAAGTTCTTACTTTTAGGAGAAACATCACCCTCTGGTAGTATTTCCAGGTATTGCCAGTAAAGATATTTAAAAGCATGTTTTCTCTTGGGATTTATAATACTTACAGAAATAATTACAACTACTTATGTAGTAACAACTACTTATGTAGTTGTAATTATAACAACAATTTGTAAAAATAAACAGTTGAACAATTCTATAGACTATTTATATAAGTAATATTCAACAACTTGTGCAAATTTATATGCATCTATGTATGTATGTGTGTACATGTACTATTATATGTATATATAGATACATATATATGTTTATACATGAGAATTCATAAATATGTAAATTGAAGATGCAACTAATAAATAGGCTTCCTGAAACAGCTGTTGTCCTGAAAATTAAATGTCATTAATTGTCTAGTGAGAAAGGCACTGTCTTTCTTATAATAATAATAGTATTCTTAAATGTTATTTAAATGTTGTATTATAGCCACTCTCTGTCCTATAATCTAACCTGTCTTCTTCATATAAATGATTTACATCTGGTTTTCTCATATATTCATTTGTGTGACTATTGTGTGTCTTTTGCTGTTAAAAAGTATGTTCTTTGTGACTATTGTATGTCTTTTGCTATTAAAAAGCATGTTCTTTGAAGTTTTCTTTCTCCACTGCATTCTAAATACCTAGAATAATCTCTGGCATGTTAATAAACATTGTTAAAAAATATTATCACATTGAAAGAATTTGATGAGTTTACCAAGTCCTGAAGTTTCAACAATCAGATAAAACTGGGGTATATGTAAAACAAATTCAAGTATTTGTTGTACAGCTATGTGTATATATTATAATCCCAAACCCATTTATAGAAGTTTTACATCATTAGAGATTGACTTTGTTGGCCAACTTTAGTTTCTAGCCAGGCAATTATATATTTGGCAACTAGATATTTGATGGTATAAGATAATAGCTAAAAGCACAGTGTGTGGAGCCAGCCTGGGATCAAACCCTGACTCTACCCTTTACTTGCTGTGTCTATCAGGCAACAGAAAATACTCTAGGTATTTTTAACAGAGATATTTTAATACCGGCATTTGATTACCCCGGGGGTAGAAGGTTTAAGAAGCCAAAAAGGGAACTGAGTTCTCCAAAAGTTTAGCAAAAGCAAGAAGTGGCCACACTTAAGGCTATCATTCCACATAGAGACTATGTTGCAGGAACCTGGGAGTCAGGGCCACCTGGTGGACGACAAGACCATCCTACCTTTTGGGACCATGGGCTGAGGGGCTGTCAGGTGAGAGCTGGAGCCATACAGGGTACACAGCTACTGACAGAGATGCAATCAAGTAGATAGAGGAAATGGTAGAAATACACTGGTTTCCTCTTTTCTCCTGCCCTCTGATCACCTGCTCTTGTATCAAATAGGATATAATAGCCAAAAGCCATTTGGCAAGGAAATCTGAAACATTTATTTTGCAGGAGTCATTCTGTAGGCTCCAGATATCCATCCTTAAGTTGGCTAAATGACCATTTTGTCCTCTAGCTTTGCCTCAGGGTTTTTCCACAAACTTTCTCTTGCTCTGGAATAATCTTTTTTCACCTCTTCATTTGGATATCTCTTCCTCATCATGCAGATTTTACTTTATGTGTCAATTCCTCAAGAAACTTCCTCTGAGCCTTTAGAAGAGGTTAAGCTTTTCTATTATACATATTCTTGGAGAATTTACTACATCCCTTAAAATAGCATCAGAATTTGTGATTAGGAATTAAATTGTTCACTTATGTCTAGAATGCCTTTCTTTCTTACTAGGTGGTATGCCCCATGAAGTGAATTTTCCTCTCTGTAGACTCTTCAGACACTAATGCATATTTGGCACTCATCTATTTGTTGGATGATGTTTCTCAACCCATATTCTCATCTCTGTTCTTGAAACATGATTAGTACCCAGGCTTCCCAGACAAACCAAGTGCAGCCTTGAAATCTTATCAAACTCCTATATATGTGGGGGTACCAAATTACCACTCAAATCAGCTTATTTAAAATTCCAGACGAAAAAGTCTCAAATACTCTTTAACACTGTAGTCTCTTCTACAAAAGCTGCTACTAAAATACTTTACTCCATCTAATTCAATTTCAGAGCTAATTAGTCTGTTTTAGTCAGTGTTCTCCAGAGAGACAGAACCAATAGGATTTCATATATGTACAATTTATATGTATTAAATAAGAAGGATTTATTATAAGATACTAGTGCACATAATTATGGAATCTGATAAGTCCCAAGGTCTTCAGTCAGCAAACTGGAGACCTAAGGGAGCTGATGGTATAGTTCTAGACAAAGTCTGAAAGGCTGAAAACCAGGGAAGCTGACAGTATAGTTCCAGTCCAAATTCCAGCAAACTTGAGGCCCAGAAAGAGCCAAGGTTTCAGTTCAAGTCTGATGGCAGAGAAAAAACAAAACAAAACAAATTGAAAATAATGACTCAGCTTGAAGGCAGTCAGGCAGGAGGAGTTCCCTCTTACTCAAGGGAGGGTCAGCATTTTTATTCTTTTCAGACCTTCAATTGATTAAAAGAGGCCCATCCACATTAGGGAGGGTAATCTGATTTACTAAATTGACTGATTCAAATGTTATCTCATCCAGAAACACCCTCACAGATACACCAGAATGGTGTTTGACCAAATGTCTCGGCATCCCGTGGCTCAGTCAAGTTTACACATAAAATTAATCATTACAATTCTACCCCTTGTCAATTTGGCACCCCTACACATCTCTTTAAACCATCTGTAACCTGCAAATGAAGACAACAAAAAGGTCCTAATTTCACCTAACCTGATTCAACTATTCTACATACAACCATAAAAGCGCTAACCCCTTCCCCAGTAGAACAGGTAAAGTCTTTGAGTAATGCTTACTCTTCTCCTTGATATCCTGTTAACTTAAATATTATGATGTAAAATTGACAATACTTAAATACTATGATATTAAGTCAATACATCTTATGATACATGATAAGGGAATAATAGAGGGAAGAAAACAAAGATGTTGTTTTCTTATATTCACACACGCAAACATATTTAAAACAAACAAAAAAATTAATTATAGTTTTCATTTCTATAATTGATCATGAGATTGTAGCTATTATTTATAACTAACTTCTTCTACTGCCAGTTCTGTATTTCCTTTGCCTTCAGCAAGCACCTCAGCAGGTCGTGATCCTTTACCTGGTGGGATGACAAAAAGAGTCTATTTGGCCCATTCCTGAAGGGTCTGGGTCAATAGTATTCCTACCTAGTTTGGGATTTTGTACTTCTCCATGGTAGTACTAATAGTCATGCTTAAGGATCTCTTGTACATACTGTTCCTTACCTCCATTGTAGAGTGGTAGTCCAATATTCCATTGTCATCTGGATCAATCACCACAACACAGGAACTCCATTTTTTACCTGTTGATCCAGAGGCATGAGAAGCCCAATGTGGATGATGGCAATGGTTTAGGGGAATAATTGTTGTGTCTCCTAGTGGAAGAATTTCTCCCTTTGAAATTAAGACCTCTAGGCCAGGAGAGCATAAAGTAATGGGAATAGACAGCAAATATTTTTGCTAGTGGGCCACTAGGAGTAACAGTGAGTGATGCCACTCCTATTTCCACCCATTAATTCATGGACACATGAATAAGGACTATTGGAGAAATAGTACCATATATTCATATATTGAACAATGATTTGATTCAGGGCATATGTAGCCTTCTAGAGAAGCTTGCCCCAGTCCTGCAAGGTACTGCCACCAAGCTGCACTGTAAATGAGTCCTCAAGAGGCAATTACACTGATCTATCTAGCTAGTTGCTTCAGGATGGTGGGAAATGAGGTAAGATCAGTAAATTCCATGAACATGGGCCCATGTCTGTACTTCATTTGCTATGCAATGAGTTTCTTGATCAGCAGCCATGTTGTGTGGCATACCAGAACTATAGATAAGGCAGTCTGTAAGTCCATGAATTGCAAAACCATTGCATGCAGTGAAAGCATGGATACCCATGTATCCAGTGTGTCTAGTGCAATAAGGACAAAATGCTGGCCCTTCCATAATGGAAGTAGTCCTGTGTAATCAACCTGCCACTAGCTAACTGGCTAATCAACCCAGGGAATGGTGCCATATCAGGGAATTAGTATTGGTCTCTGCTGCTGGCAGATTGGGCCCTCAGCAGTGGCCATAACCAGGTCAGCTTTGGTGAGAGGAAGTCTTCATTATTGAGCTTGCACATGATCTCCTTCCTGTCACCATGGCCACTTTTTTCATGAATCCACTGGGCGATGAAAAGTGTGGCTGAGGAAAGAGGCTGACTGATATCCAAAAAATGGGTCATCTTATCTACTTGATTATTAAAATCCTACTCTGTTGAGGTCACCACTTGGTAAACATTCATATGGAACACAAACATCCTTATGCTTTTTGCCATTCAGAAAGGTCGATCCACATACCTCTTCCCCAAATTACATTGTCACCAATTTTCCAATTATGTTATTTCCAAGTCCCTGACCATACAGCCAAACCACTGGCCATAGACCACGAATCAATATACAGTCTCAATCTGACCATTTATCCTTCCAAGCAAAGTGAACAAACAGGTGCACTGCTCAAATTTCTGCCACTAGGCATTGTGTCTCTTTCCTGGTTGGAGGAGAGGCTGGATGCAACAACATGTGCTTCATCTTAGGAGGAAAGTCTTGACATGCCCCATACTTCTGGACACCTAGAAAATAAGGCTGAGGTAGAAGCACCTTGAATTTTAGTCAGATTTATTTTGTATCATCTGACACAAATATCTTACCGATAAGTTTAGAGTAGATGCTACTTCTTGATCACTAGGTCCAATCCTCATAGTGTCAATAATGTAATGGGTCAGTGTGATATCTTGTGCAAGAAAAAGGCAATCAAGATCCCTATGAACTAAATAGGCCTGGAGAGTTGATACACTGCTGAGGTAAGACAGTGAAGGTGTATTCTGGCCTTGTCAGAAAACTGCTTCTAATTATTCTTATTGACAGGGATGGAGAAGAAAACATTTACCAGATCAATAAGTGCATACCAGATGTCAGTGGATGTGTTAATTTGCTCAAACAATGAAATCACACCTAATGCAATTGGAGTCACTAAACAGTTAATCTCAAAATAACCCACTGTCATTATCAATGATCCATCTGTCTTCACAAACCAAATAGGTTGAATGAGGATCTGATGGGAATCACCACACCTTCATCTTTCATGTCCTTCATGGCGGCACTAATCTCTGTGATCCCTCCAGGAATGCAGTATTACATTTGATATACTATTTTCCTAGGTAGAGACAGTTCTAGTGACTTCCACTTGCCCTTTCTTCTCACAACAGCCCTCACTCTACATGTCAGGGAACCAATATCAGGATTCAGCTAACAGCTGTACATGTCTTTCCCAATTATGCATTCTGGAGCTAGTAAAATAACTTCAGGATGCATTCAGGAACCCACTGGGTCTACTGTGAGATAAACCTGACCTAAAATTCCATGGATTACCTGACCTCTATAAGCTCCTACTCTGACCAGAGGGATGTCTTGGGACTCCTGGAACTAGTGTCAGTTCAGAACCAGTGTCCAATAGTCCTTGATATGTCTGATATTTCTTTTTCCTCAATTCCTTTTATTCAAGGGATTCTGGGTCTGTAAATTGGTTCAAGTCTGGGAATTGATTGAGGGTCTGTGTTAATATCATTGAGGTAGATTTCTGTTCACTTGACCTAGAAATTTTCTGCTTAGGTAGACAAGTAAGAATTTATTAGACTTCTTATCTCTTTCACTTTCAAGGAACACTATGATCAACTCGACAATGCCACACATCTTCATGAATCAGACTATTTTGATTGGTACTTTGACTCCTATCTCCCTTACAGTAACCATGCCCACCTTTCCATTGGTGATCCAGTGCTGTCACATGGCCCCTACTACTCTTAGATCCAATTACTCTTGTTATATTTACATTTCCCAAATGAGTCACCACAGTTCCCACTGTAAATTCTTGGCTACAGAGAGTGATGACAGAGCTCTTCAAGAATATCAGGGCTCCCTTCACAAATTTATTTCTCACAGTCTCAAAAGGTACGTCTCTGGACACTCTCAGAGGGGATGAGTATGTTTTAAATGACAAATCCACTATAATATTCCAATCTCTGTAGTCTTTGAATCCCTTCTTCTATATTAAACCAAGTTTAGTCTGGCATTTCTAACTCACTCACTATGGACCACCTTTTGGTTCATGCTTCAAACAACCAAAGAAGTAAACTGTTGAAGCCCTTAGTAGCTCACCAAACTGCAACATTAAATGCAGACTCTCTGCATAGTGAGTCTAAATCAATAAATTTAGCTTGATCCGACATTCTGCTCCTTCCACCATTATCCCACTCCCTTAATATCCATTCCCACATATGTTCCCTGGATTTCTGTCTGTATAATTTGAAAAACTCAAGTAGTTCTTTTGAATTATAGGTCACCTCCTCATGAGTCACACTTTGTATGCCACCTTTAGGGATTTGATGTCATTTGAGTCTAGTTATATTTCTGGAAGCAAAGAGGGGTGCTGGGGTTGGCTACTGAGGAGAATCCACATTGTTTAACTCACATTGTAATTTAGCCAGTCACAGGCTGAAATCAGAAATTTCATTCCTGAGGTTATGGGAGATAAGGGTCTCTTTCAGGGCAGACATAGTAGCCATTAAGTCATTTATGCGGTGCTTGAGCTGGGAATTCAAATCCCTGAGCTCATCATTTTCTTTCCCAGTCTTGTCCAGAGACTTTAGGAGCAACCATCCAATTTTAACATATTTGTTAGTTTGACAAAAATCTTCAGAAGTGTCACCCACATTATCACCCAAAACCTCGCTTCTTGTGAGTGGTTGATTAGGAGTATCCAATGGTGGTATTTCACATATCTTTATTGCCAGATCATGTCAGGGATACCAGTGTTCTCTTTACTACTGGGAAGAGAGTAATCAGCATTTTTAAATTTAATAAGATTAGACAGCAATTCCAGAAACCTCAGAACCAATTCATTAAACTTATCCTTAAAATTCAGTTCTTCTAGAACCATCCTTGGTACCAAAATCTGTATTAGGGTTCTTAGGGATCTACAGAGAAATAGAACCAATAGAGGTTATTATAAGGAATTGGCTCATGTAATTACGTAGGCTGATAAGTCCCAAAATCAGCAGTCAGCAGACCCAGTTCAAACCCAAAGGCAGGAAAACAACAACAACAGCAACACAATATCTCAGCTTGAAGGTAGTCAGATACTAAGAGCTCCTTCTTACTTGTAGGAAAGTCAGTCTTTTTGTTCTTTTCAAATCTTTAACTAATTGGAAGAGACCCACCCACATTAAGGAGGGCAATCTGCTTCATTAATCTACTGATTCAAATGTTCAACAGTATGTTCAAATGATTCATCCAGAAACTTCTTCACAGAGACACCCAGAGTAATGTTTGACCAAATGTCTGAGCACCCCATGGCCCTGTCACATTGACAGGTGAAATTAACCATCACAACATCTGATATGTACCAAGCATTGTACCAAGTTTTAAGGACCGTGATGTGAATAGAATACAGTTCCTGGGCTGAATGATATCACAGAATTTTGGGGGAAACAGACATATGTGTAATTAAATATTCTGAAAATCACAAAGTTCTCTGTGAGAATACATTCTTGGTAAGAGAGTTAGTGGGACTTTTGTGGCACTTGAAAATGACTAAGAAGAGAAGACTAGGTAGGACCTGATTACAAATGATGTTAATGCCATATGTCGTGGCTTCTCCTAGAAGTAGACTCACAGTTAAGAATTCAAGTGCAAGTGGTTTATTTAAAAAGTGATCTTGAAACAGTAATGATGGAGTGGGGAAGTTAGACTGGGAAGAAGAGGAAGCCACTCTAGGGTGAATTTCCAAATTACTCTGGGCAACTAGAGCTCAGTCTCACTGGGGAACTCAGAAACAGCGCTGAACACATTCCTCAGGTACTTTGCTCCTGAAGGGTGAAGGGACTGGAGTGTATTATAAAATACCATCCCTCAGTAATTCCTTGAGTGTTGCTTCCATAAGAAGTAATTCCTCAGCATTTCTGCCTTCCCATGTGCACCAGCAAATATGGCTCTGGTGTCCAGAAATAAACTTTCAGGAAAAGAGATGCAGGGACTAGTACTTGTTACTCAGGTTTGCATGCTCTGAAGAAGCAGAGTCTGGGGGCCTGGGAAGAGCACTGTAGGAAGAGCATTTCCTCCAACAAATCAGGAAATTTGAACTTTATTCAGGAGACATTGGGGTGTCACCAATAGAATGTGTAATGTAGAATAGAGAGGAAGTAAAAGATGACCTTGAATCTCATGGGTGTTGAAGAAGAGATTGGCACTAGTAACTCAGAGTCAACTTGATACCCTCTTTCTCTTACCCTTCACATATGTCCATTAGGTTTCAAAGTTCAGAGAAGAGACAGGGAGGAAATCTGCTAACTAGGGTCAAGGGACTAAGGATGCATTCATAGTATCAGAAGTAAGTGTTGGAGGCTGCTTTATGCCATCACATGAAGATCATGAAAGTATTAAAGATATGCCTGTTTGAATGCATTTCTATCTCTTAACAAAAGCATTTCCACATGGCATCAGTTGGTCTATGAATTCCAACAGTTTTCCATCAAGGACAACATTGCCCTCCATTTTATTATAAGTGAAATATTTTTTTTAATATGCATTTCTTTGCATATTTTGTCTCTAGAGAGCTCTTTTAGAGATTTCTGTTTAGGAATGTGATATTGATAACTGAGCAACTAAGGTGTTCAAAGAACTGAGTTTTCATACCTTCCCTCATGAAAAAAAAATTAATGAACATTCATAGGACTGTTAGCTATTCTATCTATAGAAGCAGTTATTTTGTTTGCTAGTAATTTGAAGTTTTTCACCCATCAGCACCACAAGGTGTATAGTTGATCAAAAATATAGTGAAAAACTAGTTGCCTAATACTCTACTTTCACTACTTTTGGGTACCTAGTACAGTCAATCTTTTGAGATTTCCAGTCTCAAAAGAGACACACAAAACTAGCTTAGTGGACTTCCCTGGTGGCGCAGTGGTTGAGAGTCCGCCTGCCGATGCAGGGGACGTGGGTTCGTGCACCAGTCCGGGAGGATCCCACATGCCGCAGAGCAGCTGGGCCCGTGAGCCATGGCCACTGAGCCTGCGTGTCCGGAGCCTGTGCTCTGCAACGGGAGAGGCCACAACAGTGAGAGGCCCGCATACCGCAAAAAAAAAAACAAAAAAAAAACAAAAAAAAACCAGCTTAGTGATCAGTGACCAAGTCTGAGCTGACCAGCTAATGCAATAAACCAGTCAATTTGATTTGTGTTGTTGCCTGAGTCGACCACCAGTTATTTGTCTGAGATTGCTGAAAATAGGTAGAAGTTGAAAGACTGTGCATATAAATGCAAATTATGAGTTTGCAGTGGCAACTCATACACAACTCTCCCCTGCCATGTGGCATCTTTATTGCCTCTCTCTGTACCATTTCAACCTCAGGTCTGCTTTAGGTCAAGGGGCTGTGTTGACACATAAGCCCACATTCAATATATCTTACATTTCCTGAGCGCCTATCATGTCCCAGACATTTTGCTGCGTCCATTAAGGTACAGTGGTGAGCCAAAAGAGACACACGGGCCACACACCCATTCCTAAGTCATTTTCTCTCTTGCTTATTCCCATCTTTTTGTAATTCTTTGTTTCCTGACAGAAGAACCAACCTTCTCATTGAAGCCTACAACATCTTCAGTCAGGCTGTTCCACTACAGAATCAGCCCCCACTGAAGTGATATGATTTCCAACACAATAAAGTCCTGTGTCACTCTCTCCTTTGCTGCATGCCATGCCCTGGAGCCTGGAGATGGGGAGCCACAAGAATACAATTCTAAAGAAGAGCTGCTTCACTGGCAGGCATTAGAAAGAAGGGGAGATTTGTGATTAGTTTAGTGAATTTGATCTTTTCACATTGATAATTTAATTGTTATTTTTGTGACTATTACAGAAGTTATGGCGTCTTTGAAGTCAGGGCAGGAAGGGTTCCTGTGAATCAATTCCTTCTACTCCCTTACTTTTTCACACAAAGAAATCTGATAAAAGTGGTTAAGTGTTTGTCTTCACACAGTCTGCTTGCTTGGGAATCCAAAAATTCAGTGAAAAAACTAGAGATAAAATCTAAGCCTAACTCGTATCGTTTAATTCATTATTATGAAAATGCAAGTTTAATTATAGTGATAAATTATTATTATTATAAAGGGTCAAGACGCATTAGATTCCTCCAATTACTTCACTTAGGTTAATAACTATAATTTCTTCTTTAAAATACCAAAATTAACAAACATGCTACTAATTCTCTGGGAACCAGGGGGAAAGGAGTTTAAAGCACAATCACACGTAAGCTTGTATAGTTAATATATTTTTAGCATCTATAAAAAAGTGAGCTTTATTTCTTGGGCAAAGGAGTTTGTATGACATAATCTGTTTCCACTTTTTGAATAAAAAATATGTTGTTTTAAACACTTTTACCTTCTCTCTATTTCTAAAATTGTCTAAAGGCAATGTGATTTTTGTAAAATGTCTGAAAGTTTCAAAATCATTTGACTGCCAATATCTCTAATTCTAAACCTGATGTTCTATAGAAATGTGTGGCCTAAACCATGCCAGAATGTCTCATTTTATATTTAAATGGTCATAGATTTAATAATGGGCTGCAAAAAAGGCTTGCATTTAACTACATCCTTTACTGTTCTTGCACTCATCCAAGCACACGCAAACACAAGGGAATGCCATGCCCTTTAAATCCATGAGCATCATGGAAAAGACCCACTCTGGGCTCTGGACACATTAACAAATTACATCCCATTAGGTCAATGCAGAAATTAATTGTGGGATTCTTTTCAAATCCACATTGTTTCCTGGCTCTGTTGCAGGCCACTCAATTAGACACCTCTCAAGTCCTTTATGTTGGACTAAACGTAGCTAATTGTTCCATTTCTGCATGGAGTGATTCATCTCCCAGATGTCCCAGACCTTTCAGCAGCTCTGCTCCACTAATATCTCGACATAGGAAAATAGAATCATTTGGGACCCAGGCAGAGGGGAGAGATTGGAAGCAAATAGAGTAAGGTATTCTTTACCCCTGCCCTTTGGTATGATTAATCTTCAGTGAGAAAAGACTCCTGAATCATTCTCTTGACAGGATAGCCCCCTTGCCCTATCTGGCTTCCCACGTGAGGAGAGATGGATGAATGCTTCCTTTTTTCTCTTCCTCCAGGTGCAGCCCTATTCACACTCAAGCCTGACTGCACATAATAGAACAGTTTCTACTTACCCATTGCCTCAGCTCTGTATTTTGTCCTCCACTGTTTCTCAGTTGTTCATATCCCAGTGACAGAGCCAGACAAATTGAAAATGCATGAAGGCCCGAAGATAGTCACTTATTTCCTTGGAGCACTGGAGTAAAATTGTGTGTGTGTGTGTGTGTTTATATGTATTTTATTACAGGAAACATAGCTTCAGAGTAAATCTATGGAGCAAGGTTTTTACACCTTTAAACTATTGCGTTAACTTGATTTTTTTTTTTTTTTACTTTGAATTTTTGCTTTGTGCACTGTTTTCTTCAACTCTTTCCTTTACTCATAGCAAATGGTGTTATTCATCCATTGTAATAGTTGGATATATAATAATGCATGTTCTGGAATAGAAAGAAGGTCCAATCCTGCTATCTGTGTGGTTTCAGCCATATTTAAAACAGCTAGTAAAGTATCATCATCAAATTTATTTTTTAGATTTAACATGGATTGGAAAAACCTTCTGATTTAAAGTGAGATGAGAAATTGGTAAAACAATGTTTTAACTTCATACGGATCCATATCCTAGAGTTAAGCTGGGCCCTACTAAAAATAATTAAGCTAAACATAGGCTTTAGTTTGAGTTCTCTGAAAAAAGACATTGAGACTAGGATGTAAGGCATGTAGTTTATTTGGGAGGTGATTGCAGGAAGTGAATTTAGAATGATTTATGGAAGAGAAAGCCACCTATAAAGGGTGTATTATCAAGCAAGTTACCACTGTGGGCAGCTTGAGCTCAGTCCCAATAGGGAGCTCTGGGAGCTGCTATGGAACATGCAAATCAAGAGTTCTCCCACCTATGGAGCAATGGAGCTGGAGTATTAATAGACTAAATCCATTGGTCAGTGGCTGTAGGCTGCTCCTGAGAGACTTAATTAAACCTGTGTAGCCAGGCAGAGTAGATTTGATCACCAAATAATATTCAGGAAACAGATGGAAATGTGTTTATTGAAGGGCTGCTGGAGACCATGAGAATGGTAGGGCCCAGAGTGTCTGCTTCATCATCACACTTTTGGAAACTTTGGCAGGAATGATCACTTACTTTAAGCTAATTATTGAAACCTTGCATTGCTTTAGCATCTATGGAAACTCCTGACTTTGAAATGTAAGGTGTCCCTTGACTCTTCATTTTGTTTCATCAATATTTCTGACTGAGTTTCTCTGCCCTCTACTTAACTAGACAAACCACATGGTCTGAGACCACAACTCTAGGAGAACCTATTTATTTGTTTATTTTTCCATGTATAGTACAAAAATTTTTCCTCCGAGCCATTTAAGAATAGGGTACTAACCCGCTGCTCCAATACCCCTGTATATTTTAGAGTATTTATATGAACAAGCACATTCTCTTACATAATAACAATATGCCTAACAAAATCCCATCCAAGTTTCACCAACTGCGTCAGTAATGACCTTTACAGTAAAATGACTTATTTCAGAATTATATGATTTCACAATGTATATGTATATCAAATCATTATATTATACAGTTTATAAACAATTTAATTTGTCACTTATTCCTCAATAAGCTGGAAAAAATAGGACACTCTAGCAGATGAGTTAAAGAAAAATAAGAATCATACTGCACTGCAGTTGTCATGTCCCTTCAGTCTTTTTCAATCTGTGCACACTCCAAGAAATGTTCTTGACTTTTTTACCCTTGGAAATTCTGAAGATAACAGGTCATTTATTTTGTAGAATGCTCCTCAATTTGAGTTTGGGCTCATTATTTTTCTTCTATGATTAAAGTTAAGTCATAGTTCACTGGCAGAAAAAACAATCACAAAACTAATGCTGTGTTCATCTCATTGTTTCACACATATGACTCATGCATTTGATGTTTCCCTTTACTGGTGATCACTTGGTTAAAGTGGCATCTCCAGCATCCTCCACTGTAAATTTCACATTTTTAAATTAAGAAATATTTTGAGAAGAGGTATTTTGAACTCATAAGTATACCACTAGCTATCAAACTTACAATTATTTACTGATTTATTTATTTATAAATATCAGGATATTCTCCTGGATTCTTGTTTTATATGTTGGCTCATAATCTTTACTATCCTACATGATTCAATGTTAAAATTATCCCAGATTTGGCCAGTAGGAGCCCCTTCCAGCTGGCTTGTCTGTCTTTTCAGCATGATCCCATCAGTCTTTGAGCACTTCCTAGGAAGACTTTTAAAGTTGAGCAGCCCAATCAATTGTGAAGTTATTGATGAGACCCAACAAATCATATTCCACTAAGGAAAAGCAGAAGAAGAACTCAGGCTATCTTCATTACCACAAAGGAGAGACCAATGAAGAGAAGAAAACCCAGATCCATGGCATAAGAGTTTCGACTGATACATGAGGTAGCTTCTGTGAGAAGTAGTAAATATATCGGCATGGAAATCTCCCACATGAAATGGCTTGAATGAATTGATTCTAATCTTGCTGGAAATACACATGATGTAGAATTTGCTTTGACTATTTTGAAACAAAAGATTATAGTTATAGCTAGTAAATTATGCTTTGGGTTGCAAGAGAATAGTTTTTAATACAAACAAATAATTTTGGAAGAATAAAAAATATTTCATCAGTAAGTTAATTACATCAACAGCTAATTTTGTTTCAAAACATTCTGCTAAGAAAAGGTATCTGATTGTATTTGCACTAGCAGTACCAGAGATGTCCCATCTCTGCCAATCATCTCTTTTCCTTTTGATCTGGAGGTCACCAAGACAAGTACACACATTGGTCAATAGCCAATGGAAAATAAGAATATATTTAATCAGCAAAGAGGTCTGAGAAAACTGAGTCTACTGCCTCCCACCTCTCATCCCAATTCATAAGAAGTACTAGCTATTCACAATGGTGTTAAGCTATATGAAGCAATGGCCAGCATATTGTGAAGAGTGCAAGTGAAGAAAGCAAGATTCCTGAGCTTCAAGAGCTATTGGTTCTCTGCATGTAGTGAATGAAGGGAGAAACAGAGGTCCGATTTAACCCACAGTCACACTGCCACTCATAAATGTGGTCCAGTAAACGTCCTGAACTTAGCCTCATGATTAACAAATTTTCCATTAGGAGGAGGTGGCAGGTAGTGCTGAACTGAGAGGTGGACAGAAGTGTTTCCTTTTCTACATATTCATTGTGATGTGGTTTAAGGAGGTTGTCAGCATGGCTCATTCAAAGATCCTGCCTTAAATGGGGCAAATAATGAGCTCAACAATTAAGACACAAGATAAAAAGTATGAAGTTCAATGTAAAAGGTACAGAAAAATGGGCAAATGATAATGTTTAAATAGGTTTCCTTGAAAAATTATTTAAATTTAACAGCTTTAAAATGTGATTTTCTTTTTGTTGACCTACCCTACAAGTGGAGGAGGTGGTGCTCTCCCAGGTCATTACACAAGGGCCAATTCTAACCAGGTGCTTAGGGTCATAGGTTCAGTTCACTCACTGGATATACTTCCTTTAGGCTCAGTCAACTAAATCCACTGCAGAAGAGAACTTAATAAAGGAAAGGAAATCCTACCAGGACGTGCTCCAAGGCATCTTAGGGTTTTAAACCTAATGCTTGGCCTCTTTATGCCTTCGGGTGAACCATATGTAAACAGTTGCTACTTTTCACACCAGAAGCAGGTTACTTTTCAGAGGTGGACTGATTCCTTGGCCATAAAGTTTATAAGTCCACTGGCTAAGTTTATGAAGTGCTCAGGCATCCTTTGGAAATGAAAGGTGCTGTGTAGTGGCAAGAGCTCTAGGGTGGGAAGGATAGGAAACACTGTCAAGGGGCCTAAGTCTCATTAGCCCAATATATTGCTTTTGCAATGAAGTTAGACATATTCTAAGAGACTTAAGACTAATCCATAGTACTGAAATGCCCTTGAGCTGGTAAAGCATAGAGTCATTATATGCTCTGCTTCCAAGGCCCATTAAGCATGGGAAAGCCTAAAGAAAGGTTGGATGGAGAAAAAAATAAAACACATTTGGCTACAATGGGTCTTGTCCCTGCTGTAAACTTCAAGCAACCCTTCACTGGATTGTTCTTCCCGAGTTTAGTGAGCATATTATGGAGACTTGGAGAAGGATTTGAATCAAATTTCCTCAATTTTCAGCATTTTTGTCAGAACTTTGCCTTTCTCCCAGGGCCACTAATAATACATCTGCTCCAGAAGTAGATGAGACTTCTCTTCCTTAGTCATATATAGTACCTAAAGCTTCTGTTCTCTGTAAAGGTGAATCGAATACGCTTCCCATTAAAAGAAGAATAGTTTTGCTGTGTAATAAGTGATCCCATAAGCAGTGGCTCATACTAACAATCTCTTCTTTTATCATGATAATGTAAGTTGGCACTTTGGGCTGGGCTTAACCAGGACTGCTTATCTCTGCTCTCATCAGTGGATGGCCTCATTCACATGCCTGATGGTGATTCCTGGCTTCAGGGTCAATGGAAGCAACTGGACCATGTGCCATTCACCCTCCAAAAGGCTAGCTGAGGTTCATTACAGGGTGGCTGTCATAATTTCTAAGAATAGCAAGAGAGGAAAAGCCCCAGTGCTCAAGCACTTGTCAAGGCTCTTAGGTTTCCTGATGTCTCACTGGCCAAAGTCTGTCACATGCCTAAATCCAGATTCAAAAAATAGAGAAATAAACTCTCCACTTTTTGATGGGAGAGGCTGCAAAGTCTCACTGCAAAAGTTCTGGCAATAGGAAGAGAAAGAATTTGTGGTCAGTTTTGCAATTGACCATATAAGGCAAAAAATGTAAAGAAAGCTGAATATGTCCCACCATAAATGTGTTCAGATCCAAAGGAAGTTCTGGAAGATAACACCAGTTGGAGACATGGTTTCCATGTCTATTTTTGGTATATAATTGTCATCATTTGAATCATTCAGTTAATACTTGGAGAGATTTTTGAGCTTTCCACCGTATGATTTTTCTCTGTAAAGTTTCCCTCTCACAGTACCTACAGGTTGATGAAGCATGGTTATTTTCAGACAAAGAGGCTCATTATCCTCCCCCATTTCCCACCACTACCACACACATGAAGAAAAATAAAGAAAAGAAAAGAAGATAAAAGAATGGAAAAGAAAGTCCTAACTAGATTTTTTTCTTCTTTCATTTTCTTCCTTTCCTTATTTTTTAAACTTGCCCATAAAGCAAAATGAAGCATGTGGTGAACCTGTTCACACTTTCTCACTTTTAGTGAATGACTTCATACATTTATGTCTATATGTTGATGGAGTTAGGACACACTACCCACAAAATATTACACCTTGGCACATTGAATATTTTAAGCTGAAAGAGTTTGAGAAAACAGAAGACACAGGAACGTAGGTCCCTCTGACCTCCTCTCTGCCCTTCTTCCCTGAAACAGGTCATAAAACCCTCAAGTAGGAGGTTCCCTCCCCATACCTGGAGGCAAAGAGCATCCTTATCTGCAAAGACAAAGGGACACAGAGAAGAATCCTAACAAACAGGACTTGCTATGTCTCCCCCAGGTTATTACACTTACCTCATTTTCCTTGACTATCCTATTTCTACACAACTTCCCCCGACCATCAAATCTAGCATTAAAATACAACGGCCTGTTTCTTCAGGTCTTCATTTCCTCACAAAAGATCCCATGCCATTTAAAACTTGTACTAAATATATTTGTATGTTTTTTTCCTATTAATCTGTCTTTGTCAGTTTAAATTTCAAACCCAGCCAGGAACTCTAAGAGGCTTGAAGAAATTTTTTCCTTCCCTACAATGTCAAGTAAAATGATTCTTATTCCAATTCTGCCACTTACCAGCTGTGTGGCTTTGGCAAGTTACTTAAACAATCAACATCTCGTATCTCAGTTTCCTCACGAGCAAAATGAGAGTAATGAAAGTATCTCTCTCAGAAGTTGTAATAAGAACTAAAAGAGTTGTTATACGGTTGACCCTTGAACAATACAGGAGTTAGGGGCACCAACCCACCCACATAGTCTAAAATAATAATACTGCTATCTTTGCCTCAAAAACAAAGGAATTGATCAATGAATCTCCAAAGAGCAGGAAGCTGTGACAGTCTGGATAGAATCAGGACTCAAACCCCACTTCTTTTAATGCCACATATTGTGATCTCTAATAGAACACAAACTCTTCCCCATATTTAGTTAAAGATCTTTAAAGTAAAAAATACATGTACTATACTTATTGAAAAACAATCTGAGTATAAGTGGTCCTATGCAGTTCAAACCCATGCTATTCAAGGGTCAGCTTATGTTGATCAGTGATTGGAATACAACTAAGATTAAACCACTGTTACAGGAATGTTTATTAAATAAAAACAATAAAAAGTTTCTGTTTATCATGACCATGTCAGCCAAAGCTGATGAGGTGTCAGAGACATTATCCCAATTTTAGAGCAAATCTAGTTTTAAAAATAATTTGGACAGACCCTACTATCACTTGCCTATTCTTACTTTGCTGTTGTTAATATGGGGCAATATTGTTAAGATGTAACAGATAATGTCAGCCCCACAGCCTTGCAGAATGTCCTTCTGCCTCTAAAGCACTTTCCACATATTTTATTTGATTCTTGCAGTAGAGTATGCAGAGATTTACATCATTGGTATTTGAGGGCTATTTCAAAATATTAGCCCTAGAGTAGAAAGGACAGAAGGGAAAGCCAAGGGAAAGGAAAGGAAAGAATTCATTCTTCATCTTCTGGGGACCTAATAGCCATGCTCCATGAAAAACTGCCAGCATTTTTTCTAGCAATTTGAAGTCGGCAACTTCACTTATGAAAATCAGGAGGAAGCCACAATAATCGGAAACAATCACTTCAGATAAACTTCATGGATTATGATATAACCACTGTAAAAAGAAGGAAATTACCAGAAATTCTTCATAATCAAAAAAGCCCACATTGGAAGTAACTCCATTTGATTTATATTAGCAAAAAAAAGACGACACCCTTAATAATGTAGAATTGTACATTCTAGTTGGGAACTTCGGGTGTCTGATAGATTTCTGCAGTTTATATCAGGATATTTTCTGCTACACATAACAGAACATCCAAACACAAAGGAGCTTAAACAGTAGAAGGTCCTTTTTACCACAGATCAAAATCTATGTGGGAAGGAATTTGTCAGCTTTCCTGGAACTTTTGGCTCTTTTCTTGATTTGCAAGATGGCTGTAGTAATGTTAAGCCTCACATCCTTACAGGATAATGTCACAGGCAGGAAGGGAAATAGACCTGCTCTTCACACATCTCAGAAAAAGCAATCTTTCCCTGAGTCACTAGATTTCCCTCTGATATGTTGTGGACAAAGAGTGGTCCACATGCTCATGCTATAGCTTCATAGTAGGCTGGTAAAGCAAATTTCAGGTATCTTCAGCTTTTACTGGTACAGAATTGGGAGAGATAGATGATGGTCTCGAGTTTCCTAAGTGGCAAGAAGGAAGGAGATAACTCACACTGTCTGTTCCAAACAGTTTGGTGGGAAATATATTTTGATCTTAAACATGTACATATGAGTTTTCTCATTCCTCTCCCATCCCCAATTATATCCACATTCACAAACAATGCATACTCTTTATAATATTTTATGAATGATTATGTCTGAATGGGCACAAAGATCTATCCAGGTTTAATAAAGCTCTGAGGACCACCTCGAAAGCAGTGGAAAAAACAACCAAAGATGTCCTCCCAGGGCCCATTGCTGAGCTGTATATGCTATCACCTGAAAGAAATAGCAGCAGGTCTGGTCTTTGCACAGGAATGTTTTCATCCATGTTTCTATGTATCCTTCTACTCAACTGAGAGTTGTGAATGCAATATTTTATATTACTATCTTTTAAAACATAACATTAAGTCAAACCATTTTTACACTTTCCAGATGAAATATGGTATAGTGGAGTGATTTTTAAAAGAGTATTTGTGGCTCTCTAGGATTTGGTTAAAGCCAAATGGGTGGGGTGAGGCTGACTGGAGCCCACACTCCAGCACATCCATCTAAATAAGCTCAGCCTTTGTTATCTCTTTGATTCAGAGCTAAAAGAGTTCTGCTTACACATTTATTTATAAAATGAATTTTACAGTTAAGAAAAATTTTTCAGTGGAAAGAGCTTAGGATTTGGAGTTAGAACTTGGAGGTAATCTTAATACTCCTGCCAATTATTAGCATGCCATGTGACTATGAGCAAAAGGTTCCTTCCTCTTGTAAGGGTATTTTAATGATAGCAAACCCATGAATTTTGAGAGAGAAGATAGTTCACAAAATCACCTGAGCTCCCTAATTAGGTGCCCAGGAACTATCAACATATTTTCTTATTCACATTTTCATGCTATAATTGTTACCAAGTCCAAGCTCGCTCTGCTCACTGCATGAGAGGCCAATGAATTGGGAGACGAGGTGCTGAGGCAAGGAATGCTTTATTCGGAAAGATGGCAGACTGAGAAGATGGCAGACTACTGTCTCCAAAAAACTATCTTATCGGGGTTTGAATGCCAGTTTCTTTTATAGCACAGAGATGGGGAGGAGATGAGAAAGTAGAGTAAAAAGGCCATAAGATTTGCAAATATCCCCTGGAATGGCCAGCCTCAGAGAGGGGATGTGTTGCTTTCTTCTTTCTTGTAGCCATCCACAGGTGGACAGCACCCGGATGTTTCCCTGAACAAAGGCACTTTGATTTAACATTCAGGCAGAGGGGCAGTGTTCCCCAAGGCAGGCCATTATGTATAGACAGTATCCTTTTAGTGAACAAAAACAATGGGAAGCAAAGGTTAAAGTAAAAGAAACAGATCCAACATGCAGTCGGATTTGGCTCTTCCCTGTTACATAATCACAGCATAAAACCCCATTAAGTTAGCATGCCATGATTTTCTTAGCTAAGGTAGATTGTTTCAAATTCTTTGTTGAAATAGCCATCATTCATGCAGAAGATATTTCCTTATTGTAATGTTCCCATGGAATAAATTCTAAAAAATGAGTTTATGGATACAAGGATATAAACATCTGTTTGCTACTCAAGAAATTTTGCCAGATTCTATTTTTTCTAAATAGAATTATAATGGTTTATACTGCCATTAGCAATATATCATTGTACCAAATTTAAAAAAAATACTGCCAATTTTGGATATTTCTTTTATTTTAATTTTGGCAAATATATCAGGTGTAAAATAACATCAAGGAGTTGTTGACTTTGTAATGCTCTTATTACTAAGGAAGATACATATTTTTCTTATTTTTAAGAGTGACTTTGTTGTTTCTATAAAAATGAGGCAATGGCTATTATAAAAATGAAAGCAATTAATAAACTTATAAAGGAGAAGTTAATAAACTATTCCAAATCCCACAATCCAGATATATTACATTTCAAATTTTGGTAAGTATTATCCCAGAAATTATAATGTTTTCTCTCTCATATCTTCACATAAAATGTCAGATGAAAACATAAAGAGAGATATTATATGAACTAAATAAACTTATAAATACCTTTTACAATTAAAAGTATGATTTTTTGATGAATGAAATTGACAGGATAAAAATTACACAAACTGAGTAATTTCTAGTTTTACCTATAATTTAGAAAAGATATATTTTTTACCATTGGTATAAATTAAATCAAAATATTACAAGAACCACTATTATTATTTTTAAATCTACATATTTTACTACTAATTTTTGGCTGTATATATTATTTTAAGTTTTAAAGTTTGCAAATAGCCATGTACTTACACTGAGATTTAAATGTTAACGATTTTATTACTTCAGGCTATTTTTTATAAAGAAGTAAAATAATGCAAACATAGCATAAGGCCAGCATTTGAGTCATTTTCCTTTCCTTCTTCCCTCCCTTATTAGAGGAAATTGCTATTTTGAAATGAGTGTTGTTTTTTATTTCTATGCAAATGTTTGTAATTATACTACCCAGTAAGGCCATAAACCATACACCATTGTTTCATGTGTACAGTGGACACTGTCATACCCCTGCCAGACCCCTTTCACTGCTGGTGCCCTCATACTCCAGCTGCAGTGAGGTTGGGCTACTAATGGCTCTCAGCTGTCTTGTTCTCTGAAGGATTATCCTGGGCTACATGGAAGATGTTCCATTGGGAGAATGCCTCCGACAGGTCAGCCCATGGCCAGTGATTGACTGGTAAGTGTATATGTCCAGGGTAGGGAGTTGAGGAAGAGAAGCAATCACCCTGTTGCCTCAAGATGAGACCAGTGTTGTGGTTCAATTTATTTTCCAGAGCTCCTCTTGGGATCAGGCTGAGATGAGATTCCAGCCAAGCCCAAAACCTTGCTTTACTCTTTCCTCTGTTCTGCCCTGCTTTCCTCCCTGCCCTTCTGTGAGCCATCCTGCAGTAGGTCACATATACCACAATCCTTGTCTCAGGCTCTGCTTTTAAAGAGTCCCTCCCAAGAAGGTGTGCTATCTAAATTTATATATATTGTATACATTTTATCTTACTTATTGCTAGTTACTTGTTATTTGGCACCTTGCTTTCTTTACATAACATGATGTTTTTGAAAGATTTATCATTACTGATATTTGAGACTTTAGTCTATATCTTTTAAATGTTATTGATTATTTTATTTTAAATGAGTTTATTCCTCTAATCCCCTTCTAAGGGACTGTTAAATGTGAGTGTTTTTTATTTTTGTTTGTTTTGGTATTGCAAACATTGAACAATCCTATATATGTTCCTCTGCACATGTGTTAACATCTCTCCATGGCTGATGCCCAATAATAGAATTGCTGGACCATAGGGTGGGTGGACCATCAACTTAGATATTGCTGATTTACCTTATAAACTGGGGATAGCAAATAGCATTCCAGCCAGCTGTTAACATGCATTACTGTTTTACAGCATCTTTACTGATGCTTGAGATTCTTAAATTTATTACTACTATTTTTTAAGGCTATGAGTTGGTAGATTATTGCTTTAATCTGTATTTCTCCAATTACCAGTAAGACTGTGTTTCTTTTCATGCATGAATTAACGATTTAGGTTGATAACTGTGCAGGATGGCTTCTATTTCCCTTCTGGGTCTATTCTCCATCTTTTTCTACCCTCTTTATTGAGGCTGATTTGATGGGCATATTTTCCTGTTTAGTTTAGCCAATGGGAGCAGTATCAAGAGATAAAGAGAGAGGGAAGGAGGGGTATCTATTTTGGTTTCTTCTGTGAAGTTTCCATCATTGGGCTGCATCTCTTTAATGACGAGCCATTTCTCCTGTCAGACACTCTTCACAAACTAACACCCCACCTTTTTCACTCACTTGACAAATAGAATGTGGCAAAAAATGATGGTGTGCAAGTTCTAAGCCCAAATATCAAGAGATTTGCATATACATAGGATGGTATAGAGAAATGAAGTTTGAGAAGCAGCAGGAATTTTGGAGAAAAGAAATCCCTGAGGACCTTAACTAAAGCACCAAAGTAGGCAGTCCCCAAAAGTTCACCGGGAAAGACTACGACTGTTGAGAGTCTCTGGCAGAGCCACTACCTACTCTCTAGGCCTGTTCCTGAGAAGGCTGAAGCTGAAGAAGATATTGACCTTCCTTCTGCCTTCCAAACGTCAAGCCAGTGCCACTTGTGGCAATCTTTAATCTGGAAACAGACAGGGAATAACACATTGAGATAGACAGTTCCCAGCAGCTCTTCTGAAATTGGCAGGTGATATTTGAAAAGGGTAATTTTGGTTTTATACTTTTATTAGATTTTGTGTTTAACTTTAAAATGTCATCTTTGAAAGTTTAGGTTATCAACTAAACTTTTTCTGTAGTGGGCCTCTCAGTGAATATTTTAGGCTTTGAGGACCATGGTTTCAGTGGCTGCTGCTCCCTCACCTCTTTCATCATTCTTTTTGGTAACTCTAAAAATGCAAAGTCCATTCTTCCTTCTTAGTTTGTACAAAATCAGGCTGCAAGGCTCTAACCTAGGACACAATTTTCCAATATCTATACCCGATGTCATTGTTGATACATTTAGATCAGTTCTGCGTGTTTTTTGTTGTTCTTTCTTCTTAGAAATTTTCTTTTTTCTTTCTTTTTCATCTTTACTGATTTCAAGTGGATCATATTATATTCTACCTTCAATTGGTTTGAAAGTTATACATTCTATTTCTATTATCTTAGTTATGGCCTTATTTTTTTTAATTGAGATATAATTCACATATAAAATTCACTATTTTAAAATGTTCAATTCAGTGGCTTTTAGTATAACCGCAAGGCTGTAAAATCATTGCAACTACCTAATCCAAAACATTTTCATCATCTTTAAAGAAGCCTTGCATCTGTCACATTTGCTCCCCAGCTCTCCATTCCTCTCCCTGGAGCTCCCGGCAGCCACTAATCTATTATCTGTCTCTATGGATTTGCCAGTTCTGAACACTTTATATAAGTGGAGTTATACAATTGATAGTTTTTTTGGATCTAGCTTACTCTAATGTTTTCAAGCTTCATCAATGATGTCGCTTGCAACAGTGCTCTAGTCCTCTTTTTGTCTGAAAGATAAAGATATTGTATGAGTATATTATATTACCCATTCATCAGCTGATGGCCTTTTGGGCTGTTTCCATCTTTTGCTATTGTGAATGATGCTGTTGTAAAGATTGGTGTATAGGTTTTTATGTGAACATATGTTTTCAGTTCCCTTAGTATACACCTAGGAGTGAAATTGCCTGGCTGCATGGTTTAACTTGTTGAGGGACTGCCAAATTATTTTCTACAGCCACACCATGTGACATTCCCATCAGTAATGTATGAGGATCCAATTTCTCCACATCTTCATTAACACTTTTTATTATCTGTGTTTTTTATTGTAGTCATCCTACAGTTTGTGAAGTGGTATTTCATTGTGGTTTTGATTTGCATTTACCTGATGACTAATGATGTTGATTATCTTTTTATGTATTTATTGGCCATTTGTATATCTTCTTTGGAGAAATGTCTATTCAAGTCCTTTGCTCACTTTTTAATTGGGTAATTTGCATTTTTATTGTTGAGTTGTACATCTTCATTATATATTCTGGATTTTAGAAACTTACCAGACATATGATTTGCAAATATTTTCTCTCATTCTGTGGATTATTTCACTTTCTTGATAGTGTTTTTTGATACTCAAAAGTTTTTAAAATGATAAAGTCCAATTTATCTCCTTTTTTTGGTTGTGTTGTACTCCGAATGTGTGTATCTCCTCCCCGTGCCATATTAATCTGTTGAAATACTAACCCCCAAAAGATGATGGTTTTAGGATGTGGGGCCTTTGTAAAGTACTTAAGTCATGAGGGTGGAGCCCTCATGAATGGAACCTGTGTCTTAGAAAAGAGACCCACAGAGATCTGTAGCCATTTTCACCATGTGAGTACATAGCAAGAAGACACCACATACGAACCAGGAAGTGAACTTCCACCAGCCACCACACTGAATCTGCCAGAGCCATGATCTTAGACTTATCAGCATCCAGAACTGTGAGAAATAATTTCTGTTGTTTATAAGCTACCCAGTTTGTGGCATTTTGTTACAGCAGCCTGAACAGACTAAGGCAGGTTGCTTGTGCTTTCAGGGTCATATAAGAAAGCTTTGCCTGATCTAAAGTCATGAATATATACACCTATATTTTCTTCTAGGAGTCTTATGGTATCAGCTCTTACATTTAAGTCTTTGATCCACTCTGAGTTAATTTTTGTATATGGTGTGAGTTAGGGCTCCAAATTCATTTTTTCATGTGGATAACCAGATGTCTCAGCACTATTTGTTGAAAAGACTATTATTTCCCCATTGTATACTCTTGGCACTATTGTCAAAAATCAATTGACAGTAGATGTATAGGTTTATTTCTGTATTCTCAATTCTGTTCCATTAATTTATATGTCTGTTCTAATACCACACACACTTGATTACTGTAGCTTTGTAGTAAGTTTTGAAATCAAAAAAAGGTTGAGTCCTCCAACTTTGTTCTTTTTCAAGATACTATTCTGTGTCCCTTGTATTTCCATATTTTTTTAAGTATCAGCAGCCCATTTCTGCAAAAAAGGCAATGGATATTTCTTTAATTTCTTTCCTGATCATGCACACAGCCTTACATGTGTGCATAGGCTTCTAGATTTCCAGGCATATGTCAAAGCATTTCAAAGCCCCTATGGACATGTCATTCCTCAGCTTTTCCTTTTAAGCTTTTTCATTAGTCTCTGTTTTACCCCAAATGTTATCCATTGCCTCAGGCAGCCATGACATTAAAATATTTGCCTGTAAATGTTTTTGATAAATGTCCCCCAAAGAGGGGCTTTTAGCATGAGGTGAGTACTTAATCAGGTTAGATAAAGATGCTCTTTTCAAGTGAGGTCTTTCAGGGAACCATTAGACAGGTTAAATAATGATAATTCTTTGGGAATGAGAATTTGAAAGAGCTGCAGCTCTGTTCTGCCCCCATCAGTATTGGGAATGTGAACTTGTTTTTTCAAGCTACTATAAGTTGGAGTGTGAGAAATGGGACTAGGGTAAGTTAAAAGACCACAAAACTCTCTCTTCTTACATGGATTCAGCTGTTTTTCTTTAAAACTCTCTGGATTGCTGCAGTCCTTTGGTTAATTTCCAGAGTTCTGAAAAAATAAGATCCTGACAACTTTGCCAGTTTATCATTGATTCTATGAAGGGTGGAATTTTTGGAGGTCCTTAGTTTGCCATTTTCACTGACATCTTTCACCCTTAACTCACCTTAATTCTTAACATGAATTTTTTCTAAACAAAATTTCAAAATAATAAAAATTTTTGTCTTCTCAATATTATAGGAATTTTATAATTCTTTAACCCCTATCACCCTTGTGTTTTACATGGTATTGTGAACATGTTGTACATATATAAAGCTGTCATTCTAATATCTCTTCTTACTAGCAAAACAAAAATTTCTTTCAGCTATTGTGGTTGCATCTCAGCTCTCCTGGATACCATATCTTTCTTTTACAAAAATTAATGCCCTTTTATGTTGCAGCACATTTTGTAGAATTTTCTTAAGCATTTTTTAAGGAAATTTTTTGAGAACTTGTACCTCTAGAATTTTAGCTCCACCTTGTTTTAATAATCATCAAATCTGTCATTACTTTAAACTGTTTTCCAATAGTCAATTTTTTAATTAATTTAACAAATGTCTTTGACAACCATTCTTTCTTCTACCCTCCTTTTTCCTTCCATTTTCAGTTTCTTCTTTCCTGAGTGTATTCTTTATTCATTTCTTTATTGAAAGTGTACAAATAGTAAACTCAAAGTTTTTGCTGCCAGAAAATTCTTAAGTTTGCCCTCATAGTTTGGTGTCCTCTCATTTCCTTTGTCTATGTGATGGTATTCTAATAATGCCATTGCTCATTTTAAGTGTTTAGACATATTTAATTTTAATAGAAGTTGCTAGATTGCTGATCCAAAAACCTATAAAAATTTCATTTCCACCTAGCTTGTTGGAGGGGGAAGGGTGATATGGGGCAGTGAGAAGCCATCTTAGCTGAGGACAGCCTAGACCAACGAACACTGCAGCCATCCTCAGTCACATCTCAGCCTAGACCGGAAGCAGTTAGCTGATACACACACTCTTGAACCAACAAAATGCTTAATGCTTAAGCCACCATTAAAAATAAGACTGCAGTCCTAAAATGGAGTCACTTACTCTAAGCTCCACATCACCAAACCAAGACTTGATTACAGTTACAGCTTTTCCAAAAATGGAATCTTAAACCAGTCAATCAAGAATTGCCTAATCAGCACTAGTTATGTAGTCTGCCTGCTAGACTCTGACCATCCTCTAAAGGAAAGTGACCTTGCCATAACCAATTTGCTTTTTCATCTAGTATAACTTCCTTATCCCTACTCCCTTCTACCTCTAAAAGTCTTTCATTTTGTACAGCTCCTCAGAGTTCCTTCCTACTGGGTGCTTTCTGATTCATGAATCATTGAATAAAGCCAATGAAGTCTTTAAAATTTATGTCATTAAATTTTGTTTTTAACACCAGTAAGTTCTGAAGTTATTTAACTATGCAATGTCAAAATGATACATGTGGACTGTAGTGAAAAGCATCTCAAAAATGAGATTGTAACCTAATAATTCAAATTGGAGAATGAGACTATAGTTTGACCATAAGCATGACTATCCGTCTGGTTACAAGTGTTGGACTAGAGATTTTATAGTCCCATTTGCCCTTGAAGCTGAGGCAGCAAGCTATGGAATAGAGAGATGGACATTTAAGGAACAGGATATGAGAGATTCCTCCAACTATACATCTCTTTGAAGCTTTAATGGATCCCTCCTCTTGTCAAATGTAATGCTAGAGTGTACTAAACAAGGAGAGGAGAACAGATCTTCAAAACTGAGATCAAAACAAGCATTTGGTGCATATAACTACAGGAAGTCAAAAGTAAGTCAAATGACTTTACAATAAATATAGGCATAGGCTTACTTAATAGTTTCCGGTGATAGTTCCACCTCAAAGATAGATATTCTACCCTTCACCCAAGGGTGAAGGGTAGAATATTTATCTACCCTTAAACTCTGCTTAAACTGCTTATCTACCTTTAAACTCTGCTCCTTAGGCATACTGAACTCTTTTTTTTTTTTAAACATCTTTATTGGAGTATAATTGCTTTACAATGTTGTGTTAGTTTCTGCTGTGTAACAAAGTGAATCAGCTACACATATACCTATATACACATATCCCCTCCCTCTTGTATCTCCCTCCCACCCTCCCTATCCAATCCCTCTAAGTATCACACAGCACGGAACTGATCTCCCTGTGCTATGCAGCTGCTTCCCACTAGCTATCTATTTTACATTTGGTAGTGTATATATGTCCATGCCACTCTCTCACTTCGTCCCAACTTACCCTTCCCCATCTCTATGTCCTCAAGTCCATTCTCTACATCTGCATCTTTATTCCTGTCCTGCCCCTAGGTACTTCGGAACCTTTTTTTTTTTTTTTTTTTTTTTTAGATTCCATATATATGTGTTAGCATATGGTATTTGTTTTTCTCTTTCTAACTTATTTCACTCTGTATGAACTGCGTTCTTGATTTTAAGGTATGTGTAATCTTCTTCTCTGGATCCATGGAAGTTGCTCTAGACTGATGAAGGTTTCTCCATTTGGATTTCCATCTTCTTAGACTGGAGTTAAGCTTTAGAGTTGGGAGTAGCAGAAGGTGTTTTGTTCCATCTGCACCATTTTGAACAAGTTACCAAATCCACCTGGGATTCTAGAAGACAACTAGGATAAGTAGCTGTGAGAGATGGATAAGTGAGTCTCAATGGCATAGTGCCTAACTTAGTGTTGGGTTATCAGATATTATGGATAATATGTAAATATAGGTCAGTTTTTGTCAGCTAATTTTAAAAATTATGTTTACAGTAATGTTCATTGTCACAGGATAAATAATATATTCAGTTTTATGTTCAAAAAATGCTTCTCACTTTGCCCATGCTAGTAAAGAAAATATGCCATCAATAATAATAAATTGCAAAGCTCAAGATGCTCACATTGGATAGCTGCCCTACATTAGATGCTTTCACTTTTTTAATAGAGGCTTTTTTCCCCTTTCCTGCCAACTGTACTATTATGAAGTATATTTTACGCACTTAATTACATTTCCACAAACGTCATGTCTAGTGTTTAAGCATGCCAAAAATCTATGAGAATATTCCCTCTCTTGTTGTCATGCCAAGTTCAGTATAAATTAATTTTCTGAAGATCTTGCAAATGTCTCATTTAATATGCTTTCAGCCTAAACCTGCCTAATATAAATGTACACAAGTGTTAATTCTCTGCTGGGAGTTTGGTTGAACAAGGATGTCATTTTAGAAGGAACTGTTAGCTTTAAGTGATTCCTTTTAAAAGTATGCTACATGTTACCTGCTTTCGTTAGCTCTCAAAAAAATAGCCAGCAATTTCAAATGACTACTTTCGAAAGCAAATTACTCAGACCTTCCTACTCATCAGAAAGTCTCAGCTGAACTAACATTTTAAAAGACTGTTCCCAATTCACAATTCTTATGGAATAAAATTGGATTTTTTTCTCCACCCCCTCATTTCTGGTCTAACACTTTGGCTACCTTTACCACATGTCACTGTAAAATGCTACCAAAAATAAAGTCTTAAGTTGGTGACATGAGATCAATTCTGGTATTCATCACTGTTATTCTCTAATACTCCATCCATTACAAATCATGGAATGTTAAATAATCAAACTTTTTTTTTCTTTTTTGCCTATCTTATTTTGGCAAGATATTTTAGTCTTTCAGGAAAAAAATGAAAGACATGTGTTTTAAAGGGGTTCTACTGCAGCATGATTCCTGCAATAAAGACATTTTATTGTGTTAATTTTCATGAAATAAAACTCTGTTGAAAGCCAGTAGTTTTCCAAAACCCATATGATTTATGACATGCTAATATTTGTAGGAATACACTCTGTTTCAATTATATAGAGTAAGTGATGCCTTTCAGAACAACTCAGTAATAATATCACCTACCACAACTTTAATTTTAGACCTACAACACAGGTGTGAGACCTGGGAACCTATTGACAAAGTCATCAGCTTCTGCACAAATTTAATCTTCATCACCTCTATGCTATGTTTAACATCAGAATATTGTGCTTGCCAGGGGCTTCAATAATATGCTTCCAGAACGCAGGTCCTTCATAAACATTAAAAACTGGGTTTTCTATAACTCAAATCTATTTTTTTTTAACAGCCAGCAAGAATAAGAGGTACTGAGGCCCTAAGGAAAATAGGGTACACCTATAGGAAATGGGTTGGTATTTCAGATACTTTTTTCCTACCTTCTCTCTCTCTGCTTGGTTTACCTATCTTCCTCTCACTGACTTTTATCGTTTCCTGAAGACCCTGATTTTAAGTGCAAATACATGGAATGGAAACAATATATTTTTTTCATTGATTTTATAGGAAAACTGATATGTTCTATTCCAAGACATAAATATGCATAAATATATCACAGATAAAAATATGTCAAATGACCAATGAAAACAAGTTGACATAAGTAATAAACAGCAATTGTAAAATACATAAATAGTATATACATAAAATTTAATGAAATAAAGATTTATTGTACTTGTCAAAATATGAAACGAAGACTTGAGAGTGGATGGCAGTAGTTGAAAGGGAGTTCCAGGGAGTCATTGTTTGGAAGGCCCATTCTTTCTGTACCATTATTTTCACTAATATTTGAACCTTTCTAAAGCTAATTATCTTCTCATATTCAAATTGAAACTTAAAATTAAGACACAGAAGAATATCTTTAGTTTAGTTTAACTTGATTTAATCAAGTGCTAAACCTTTTCGCAAAGGGCTCAAAACACATGGAAATAGGACACACGCACAACAGCCTGAAGAGTTGTGGAGGATGATTCCTCTTCATTGTTTCCTCTAAATGTGTATATGCAAAGCACCACTCTTGGTGTTGATCTAAACACAGCATGCTTACCTAATTTATTCCATGTGATGTCCTCTGTCTATTGTGTCAAATGAATGAGTGTAATTTTGCCTGAAACTGTAGCATCAAAATACCATTTTTAAAGAGCAATTATGGTGAAAAATCATTACCTGAACAATCATTATTGAGGTGAGTCTGTATTTAAAGAGAATGTGATGTCCTTGACTCTTGCAGTTATGCAGTAAAAATGTTTCCTCTGCTTCTCTTGTCTTCTGATTGATATTGTGCCCAGAAGATGGATGCTTCGGGAAAACTGATGAAGTGAACAACCTTCTCTGTCTTGGTGGAGAAACTGGAAATTCTGTTAAATAAATTCAGTATCCAGTAAGATTGTTTTGGTCCTAAAATATGGCCATCACCATGAAAGGGCTATTAACTAAAACAAATTTGCTGCTAAACATGAATGACAATTGTTGTTGTCATATGTGAAAGATGAAAAAAATGAAGTCCAAAAATTGCTTCTTTGTAGTGACCCAAGGGCTGTAAACAAGCAAACCCAGGAAATGGTGAATTAATAACATGCTAACAAAATGATTAAAAAATAATTCATTTTAAAATTTGAAATTGAAGTAAATTTCATTAAAATTAAAACATCAGAATTTTAGTTAATATTATTATTATTTTTCAGTGATGTCTGTTGAGAAGAACATGAAACTGACACCTGAAATTATAGCTGTATATATCTGGAACCTTGCCTTTTAAGGAGGTAAAATTTCAATGAGAGGAAAACAGATAACTCATAGCCCACATTCAATATTTTAATACCCAAATAAAATAGGCAAGTCCAATATATTTCAAAAAGAAAATAAAACCTAGTTTTAAAATGAGCCAAAGACATAAACAGATATCTTAATAGACCCCTCACCAAAGAAAATATGCAGATGGAAAATAAGCATATGAAAAGATGCTTCACATCATATGTCATCAGGGAAAACACAAATTAAAGCAATGAGATACAACTACACACCTATTGCTATGGCTAAAATCCAGAATACCAACATCAAATGTTGGCTAAGATGTGGACAGGAACACTCATTCATTGCTGATGTGAAATCAAAATGGTGCAGCCACTTTGGAAGACAATTTAGCAGTTTCATACAAAACTAAGCATACTCTTTCCATGTGATCCAGCAGTTGTTCTTCTTGGTATTTACCTAAAGGAGTTGGAAACTTAGATTCACACAAAAACCCACACACACGTTTATCACAACTTTATTCATAATCGCCAAAATTTGAAACCAAACAAGATGTCCTTCAGTAAGTGAATGGATAAATAAACTGTGGCACAGCCAGACAGAGAAATATTAATTCAGCTCTAAAAAGAAGGAACGAACCAACTCTGAAACAGTAGACACTGAGATGATTGTTCAGAGAAGATCATTGAGTGAGAAATAATACCTAAAATAAATGTTGTATATGAGAAGAGGAGGACTGAATGCAAATAATCCTGATTGATCCTCTGGAATTAGAGGATAAAATGTCTCAATATTTCACTACAGTCTGCTTATTTAGCTATAGACTTAAGCCAGTGGGAATCATTAGTAGCTTTCAGCACTGAATATGAAACAAAGTAAAACCTGTATCTCATTTCTCCAAAGTAGACATACAGATGACCAATAGCCATGTGAAAAGAAGCCTAACATTGTTAACTATCAGAGAAATGCAAATCAAAACTACAGTGAGATATCACCTCACACTGGTCAGAATGGCCATCTTTAAAAAGTCAACAAATAACAAATTCTGGAGAGGGTGTGGGGAAAAGGGAACCCTCCTACACTGTTGGTGGGAATGTATATTAGTGCAGCCACTATGGAAAGCAGTATGGAGGTCCCTCAAACAACTAAAAATAGAGTTGCCACATGATCCTGCAATCCCACTCTTGGGCAAATATCTGAACAAAACTGTAATTCAAAAAGATACATGCACCACAGTGTTCATAGCAGCACTATTTACATAGTCAAGACATGGAAACAACCTAAATGTCCATTGATAGACGAATAAATAAAGAAGATGTGGTACATGTATACAATGGAATACTACTCATCCATTAAATAGAATGAAATAATGCCATTTGCAGCTACATGGTTGGGCATAGATATTATCATACTAAGCGAAGTAAGTTAGAAAGAGAAAGACAAATACCATATGATATCACTTATATGTGAAATTTAAAATATGACACAAATGAACTTATCTATGAAACACATAAAGAACAGACCTGTAGTTGCCAAGGCAGGTAGGAGGGTAGGGGGACGGTTGGATTGGGAGTTTGGGACTAGCCGATGCAAACAATCATACATAGAATGAATAAACAACATTCTTATTGTTTACCACAGAGAACTATATTCAGTACCCTGAAATAATCCATAACGTAAAAAAATCTTATCTCCTTAAAATTAACTTCTCCAAAAGAAAAAAAATCAACAATTTAGAAACATCACATTTATACATTCAAGCAATAAATAGAAAAGGACATCAAGATAGTCCTAATTATTAAGTACTGAATCCCACCCACTGCATTATTCTGACTTCATAATTAAAAGGATGTGTTTCAGCTTGCTTAATGGGAATCCTTGCTCTTTTAGCCCCTGCATGCACTAATGGTTATCTAATGGATGGCTGTTTATTTTGTGAGGGAAGGCCAAACCTGCAGACTGGGTTGTTTAAGTATTTTAAATAAACATTCTCTGTAAACTCTAAAATGGTGCATTTACCATGACTTCTATAAAGGGCTCATTTACATTTATATGGAAAAAATAATAGAACAAAGTTCATTTACTGAAACCTGGTTTTTACTCAAATTCAATCTTCAGGTTCAAGCCCCAGATACTCTCTTTCTGATCAGGTACTTTGTGGTTAGAATAAAAATTGTGGTGAGCCTGATAAGCCTGCAGTCAGATTACTGGGATTTCCAGAATGGTCTGGGAATCCCTTTGGATGTTAAGCACCCCCAAGGTGGGGTTCATTTATATTTCCCATTGCTCACACCACATAGCCTACTGAAAACATTCCTGGTGCTGCAGAAAGATAATCATTTGTAGAACCAAGCAGCATAATTTCATCCTAAAAAAACCCTTTTTTAAAAAAAAAATTATTGAAGTATAGTTGATTTACAATGTTCTGTTAATTTCTGCTGTACAACAAAGTGATTCAGTTATACATATACATACATTCTTATTTTTTTATATTCTTTTCCATTACGGTTTATCATAAGATATTGAACATAGTTCTCTGTGCTATACAGTAGGACCTTGTTGTGTATCCATTCTATATATAAAAGCTTACATCTGCTAATCCCAACCTCCCACTCCATTCTTCCCTCAACCTTCTCCCCTTTGGCAACCACAGTCTGTTCTCTGTGTCTGTCAGTCTGTTTCTGTTTCATAGATAAGTTCATTTGAGTCATATTTTAGATTCCACATGTAAGTGATATATAAGTGATATGGTATTTGCCTTTATCTTTCTGACTTATTTCATTTAGTATGATAATCTCTAGATCCATTCATCAAGATAGTCCTAATTATTAAGTACTGAATCCCACCCACTGCATTATTCTGACTTCATAATTAAAAGGATGTGTTTCAGCTTGCTTAATGGGAATCCTTGCTCTTTTAGCCCTACAAATGCCATTTGTAGTTGCAAATGGCATTATTTCATTCTATTTTATGGCTGAGTATTCCATTGTATATATGTATCGCATCTTCTCTATTTATTCTTCTATTGATGGACATTTAGGTTGTTTCCATGTCTTTCCTATTATAAATAGTGCTGCTATGAACATAGGGGTGTATGTATCTTTTTGAAATTATAGTTTTGTCTGGATATATGCCCAGGAGTGGGATTGTTGGATCATATGGCAACTCTATTTTTAGTTTTCAGAGGAACCTCCATACTACTTTCCATAGTGGCTGCTCTAATACACATCCCCACACCCTCTCCAGCATTTGTTATTTGTAGACTTTCTAAATATGGCTATTCTGACGGGTTTGAGGTGATACCTCACTGTAGTTTTGAATTGCATTTCTCTAATAATTAGTGAAGTTGAGCATATTTCCAAGTGCCTATTGTCCATCTGTATTTCTTCTTTGGAGAAATGTCTATTTAGGTCTTCTGCCCATTCTGAAAAGCCCTTTTGAGAGAAAAGCTAGGTTGCCCCTACTCCTTTGAGTGGGCTTCTGTGCTTCACACCCATTTGTCAGTGAGCAACATTGATGTTGTTAATAAGTCCCTGAAATCTGCCTTTTCTTGGGCACTGAAATGCTCCAGGAGACAGAAATTCCATTGTGTGAAAACGTCATTCTTTCTTTTAAATTGGAGAATCTTTTGCCTAGTATACAAAGTAAGAAGGAAGCATGAGATGTTTTTTTTTTTTTTTTCCTAAATCCTACCTATATTGAACAGCATTCAAGTTTTTTCTAATACATTGTAGGAATTACTCTTTACTTTGAGTGTATGTTTTATGACCTACTTAAAGAAGTCTTTCTACTATGGGAAGCTCAAGAAAATGTAATAAATATCATGATGATATATTGTGAAGCTCCTTATATCATCATAATGTATGATGTATGGCATAACAAAGAGAATTTAGTTGATAAGAGTTGTATGAATTTGCAAATATTTGAAAACAGAAAAAAATTATCATCGACCTCCTAAGAGCACCCTCTTGGATTGAGGTTAAACAGCTGTAAATAACTAGTTGAAAAGTGAAAAATTCGGTTAATAGATTAGTTTGCATACACAGTATGACATAATTAGCTATGCTTTTAAAACTCAGCTGAATAATTTTTTCCAGTGATGGGTAAGCATTGACAAAGAGTAGAACAACTGTATGAAAAGAGCACCAAGCAATGAGTTGTGCAAATCTTTCCCTTAATTTTTTTTAAATTTTGATGTTGTTTTATATTTACAGAAAAGTTACAAAAATAATATAGAGTTTACATATTCTCTTGGTGATCCAGCTTTTTCTAATTTAGCATCTTGCATTATCCATAATACAATAAAGAAATTAATTAAAAATAACATTTGTTTACCAATAATAAATAAATATCAAACTTTATTAGAATTTCACTAGTTTTCCCACTAATGTGCTTTCCCTGGTCTAGGATCCTACATTGCATTTGGTTTTCATGTCTCTTTAGTCTCTTCAATTTGCAGCAATTCCTTAGTTTTTCCTTTGCTATCATGACCTTGAGACTTTTGAAGAGCAGTTATCAGGTATTTGGTAGTATGACTCTCGAATTTTTGTCTGCTGGTGTTTTCCTTATTAGGTTGAACTCATATGTGAAGTTGAGATGTCTCATTACTAATGATAGTAGCCTTGATTACTTGATCATTTATCTGTACAGTTACTATTTTTCATTTGTAATGGGTAAATTTCTTGAGGAGATACTTTGAGAGTATGCCAATATCCTGTTCCTCAAACTTTTGTTCACTAATTTTAATAGTCTGTGGTGGATTTTGCCTGCAAAAGTTATCATCGTGGTATCCTCCTTTTCTTTTCCTAGTTGGGTTACATTAGCTGATTACCTTTCATACCTTAATCTGAGTACTGAAGCACAAGTTTTCTACTGTCAGATCATGACAGGTAAGGGGGAATATTAGAAATGCTTGCTCAAAACTGTTGAATAATGTATCGCTCTCTTGGGCACAACAGGAGTAAAAATGCTGTCATATAACATAATCACCTGCTACACAGACAGTTGATCAAACAACTGATGAGTATCTTTACAAATTAGGGCACTCCCCGCTAATCCCTGCTCTAGAAATCAGGAGAGCCAGAGTTTTCGATGTAGTTGAATGTGAACTTTTTTTTTTTTGCTTGAGTACTTCTTTTATTTCTTTTTAATTGAAGTATGGTTGATGTACAATAATATTATATGTTAACAGGTGTACAATATAGTGATTCACAATTTTAAGTGTTATACTCCACGTATAATTATTATAAAATATTGGTTATCTCCCCCATGTTGTACAATATATCTTGTAGCTTATTTTATACCTAATAGTTTTTTAAATTAATTTTTATTGGAGTATAATTGCTTTACAATGTTGTGTTAGTTTCTGCAGTGCAGCAAAGTAAATCAGTTATACGTACACATATATCCACTCTTTTTTAGATTTCCTTCCCATTTAGGTCACCACAGAGCATTGAGTAGAGTTTCCTGTGCTATACAGTAGGTTTTCATTAGTTATAGAATGTGAAATTTTGATTTTCCTTTTTAGTTCATATTGTATCAGGTGATGCTTAGATTTTAACAATAAGCATTTTAAAAGCAGACCTATTCAAGGCACTGTAGGTATAGAAAAATAAAGACATTAAATATATACTTTATTGAATTAAATAGAGAGCTCTGCATTGCCCAGTATGGTAGCTACATGCAACTTGCAGCTTTTGGAATGTAGCTGCTCAAATTGAGATATGCTATACATATAAAATACAAACCAGCTTTCAAAAACTTAGTATAAAGAAGTGAAAAACATTCAAATAATAGTTTTGATAACTATTACTTACTGAAATAATATATTTTATATACTGGGTTAAATGAAATACATTATTAAAATTATTTTTCTTACTTTTTAATATGTCTACATGAAAATTAAAAATTATACATATAGCTCACATTATATTTCTATTAGACAGTGCTTAATTTGAACTTTACATGGCATTTTTTTTTCTCTTTGAAATGATGGGATACAGAGTTCAAATGACATGGGCACTATAGCTTGGAGACCTGAGTTCAAAACCAGGCTTTCTTACCCAGTGAGAGTGGAACTTGCAATGTTATTTAATCTCTTTAAGGTTTCCATTCCTTATCAACAAGATGGAAACAGAAATATATATGTCATATGAGAATTTGTGAGAATTAAAGAAAGACAATGTATGTATATATTGCAGAAGAACATCTGACACACAGCACATATTCAATAAATGGCAGCTAGAATTATGGTTACATACTAATTGAAAAGAATTTCAGAAGTTTGAACTGATGACCAAGGCACATATAATGAATCATTTTTGTTTCTTTGTTGTTTGTTATTTATTCCCTAGGAAAATTACTAAAATGTCTAATCTAATTTTCTAATTTTAATTATCCTTATCATCACCTTCTATACCACAATCAGCTTGTTTGACAAGTATTTTCTTGAATAATTACTAAGTGTCAAGTAAGGTGTATTCTGGGGATACAGAACTTAAAAGAAAAATTCCCTGTTTTACACTTTAGTTGGGGAACATGGATAGTGAATAAATTAATAAATGTCAGGTAATGGTATGTGTGAGAAATGACAATCTATCTATAGATATAGAAGACTATATCTATCTATCTATCTATCTATCCTCTATTTATCCACTGAAAGACTGAGTAAGCAACCCAATAAAAATGTTTGTCTATAAGATCAGGGATCTAGCAGTGTCCCTATAACCACAGAGGAAATAACAAAGATTATGCTGTGAGCAGGAAGAAGTTTCCTTTGAAGGAGAAACAACAGAAAGAAGGTCAATGTTCCTGGAGCAGAATGGACAGAGGCAGCAACCAATACACGAGGCTGAAAGACAATCACAGACCAGATATGAGGGTATGTGTGACATAATAAGGGCTTTTTTATCCTTGCATATTAATAATGTACTTGACTACTCATCCAGCAATTAATAATAGAATTCAGAGGATTTTAGTTCCATGATTCCAATCCATCTAGACATGATCTGGTTTACGTACTTAAAAGATTTCTCTGAGTGCTTTGTGGAGAATAGTCAGAAGCTGGTTAGGAATAGAACTGTGGGAATTAAATAGGAGGCTCCAGTCATTAGTACCCGAGGAGGAAGAGAGAAGTGGTGGGATTGGAGATTTTTTCTAAAGATAGAGCAGGCAGGACTCACTTTCCAATTTTACATGGATTGTAAAGAAAGTGAGGAATCAAGCCTATTTCATTTTGACCTAGGAAACTGGAAGAATAGTCTGTTTTGGGGAATGTGGAGAAATTAGGGAGAAATGTGTTGGGTGGGTGGCTGAACAAGATTTCTATTTGGATATATTATGTTTAAGATGCTCATTAGATATCCAGGTAAAGATGATAGAAAGTATCTAGATTGGAGATATAAGTCTGAGCATCCTAAATATCTATATGGAACTGATAGCCATATGACATAGAGTAATAACATGGGATTGCCATGAAGAATGAACCTGGGAGAACTTCAACTTTTTTTTTTTTTTTTGGCTGCACCATGTGGCATGCGGAATCTTAGTTCCCTGACCAGGGAACCTGAGCTCCCTGTAGTGGAAGCATGGAGTCCTAACCACTGGACTGCTAGGGAATCCCCGAACTTTGACATTTAGAGATCTGAAGAAGAGGACAATTCAGCACTAGAAAATGAGAATGAGTGGGCATTGATGTAAGAAAAGCAAGAGAATGTGGTGTTCTGATGATGTTTAAAGAAGGATGGAGTGAACAACTGGGGTAATCTCTACTGAGAGTTCAAGTACATTTAGACTGAAATTGATCATTGAATTTGGCAACATCTATCTAGCTTATTAGGTGACTGACAAAATTTTAGAGTGAGGAAAACCTGTGGTGTTCCTGACACTGTGTTAAATTTGTGACAAGTGTCCTCAAGGCAATTACAGTCTCCTGAGAAAGATTGAGTCTGGCATAATGAAGAATGTATAGCATGATGCAAAGCCACAAATAATAAGCAGTGAAGTGGTCTGGTATATGTCAACAATTTGGGATTAAAGTCTCTGAAGGGGATTTTGATAGTAGAAAATATAGTTACTGTGTTCTAAATTATATTATATTTGCTTAGGTATATATAAGCCTCCAATTTGCAAATATAATTTTTGTTCATATGAAAACAATTGCTTTCACTGTTTCAATGAATTAATAAAATTATTCTATTAAATATCATGTGAATACTTAGCAATATCTACCTAATAGTATTTTCCCAAGCAATTCAAACTATAATTACAAACACAATACATATGATTTTCTCAAATACTAAAAATATCCAGTGGGTCAACCTTACAATCAGAGAGGGAAAACTTTCCAAACACTTAAGCAAGACCTGTATGTGTAATAAATCCAATTTAGAAATGTCACTGATAAGCTCTTCACTGCTCTTTAAACATGTTAAAACAAATGAAACATACAGAAAGTGGCAAAATGGTTACAAATTTTACTAAATTTGTATAAAAACACAGTTTACACAAAAGCATATGTACTACATATGTGATACAAATACTAGGCCACATAGAGCTAGAATGTATCAATATGCACATTTTTTGTTAATGTCATTTGAAAGTTTTATACCATTTTTCCTAACAAACCTCATTTTATTTGTCCTTTTCCAGTATCATTATGGTCTTGTAACTTTTCACAAAATTTGTTTTTCTTTAGAAATCTGACAGCTTCATGACTTGGTCAAGGAGAACCTCTTTTGGACTAGCTCTTTGGTTCTTTCAGATATTGGTGACAATACTTTTGCTCTCTGGCATCAAGTTTTTCTTGCTTATCTTGGTCTTTCCTCTTCACTGCATTCAGGCAACTGTTCTCCTCTTTACATTTGGTGATTAATTGAATTAGAAACCAAAATATAGGTGGAAAGAATTCTTGTCACATTGTTTTATATGAGCATTGATTGTGGTTGACAATGACAAGACTTATAGGTTACTTTAATAAAGTTACTAGTCTCCAATGTTCATTGTAGCATTATTTACAATAGCTAAGATATGGAAGCAACCTAAATGTCCACTGACAGATGAATGGATAAAGAAGCTGTGGTACATATATACAATGGAATACTACTTAGTCATAAAAAATAATGAAATAATGCAATTTGCAGCAACATGGATGGACCTAGAGATTATCATACTAAGTGAAAAGTCAGACAAGGATAAATATCATATGGTATCAATTATATGTGGAATCTAAAAAAAAAAATGATGCAAATGAACTTATTTCCAAAACAGAAACAGACTCACAGACATAAAACTCAAACTTATGATTACCAAAGGGGAAATGTTGGGGGGAGGGATAAACTAGGAATTTGGGAGTAAAATATACACACTACTATATATAAAATGGATAAACAACAAGGACCTACTGTATAGCACAGGGAACTATACTCAATATTTTGTAATAACCTACATAGGAAAAGAATCTGAAATATATATATATATATATATATATATATATATATATATATATATATATATATAACAGAATCACTTTGTTGTACACCTGCAACTAACACTACATTGCAAATCAATTATACTTCAATAAAAAATTTAAAAATTAAAAAATAAAGGTGCTAGAAAAATATATTTTAAAAGTTATGTATTTGCTTTGATTTATGTGCTCATCTAATATTGATATAAAATGCTTTAAATCTATTTTCTCTTATTTGATTCCTCTTCTCTCTGTTACATATGATATCTTTTATACAGTTTAAATAGGCTACATTATATAAGATCAAACCAAATTATGCACATAAATGATAAGACTGTGTAACCCCTATGTAACTTAAGTAAACCCCACAACTAGCCTTTACTTCTATTTCCTTTCTTTTGTTATCAATTATTTTCATCAAATATCTTAGTGGACATCTTTCTTTAACCAGTAACTGACATCAGTGAAAAGAATTAGAACTGCTTATCTCTAAAAAGCTTTAAGCTCTTGTTCTAGAAACAATAACATCATGAAAACATCTATGTTTTAGATTCAAATAGGAAAACTGCCTTCCATTCTTCTGACTGAATTGACTTCCACCCATTAGGACAGCAAAGAATTTGTGCATAAAATAACATTAAAATAATAAAAACAGCAAGAAATTTATTTGAGATAGTTTTTTATTTTAAATAATGCTTTCAATTACCAAAAAGAAAAACCCTATACATGGGTGAAGATAGTTCAGCGGCTTACATCAAATCATAAATGAGCTAAATGGAAAAGAAAATTAACTTTGTACTGACATAAAACTACAGGGAAAGAAATTCAGTGTTTGTGAAATGCCTGTCATTTTTGGACCCTTCTATAACTTACACTTCACTTGTACTCAAGACATGTGAACACTGATCCAGCTTTGTGGCTTCCCAGTGATCTTGCCTCAGTGAGTACAGCTATGTCATCAGCCTATACAGCTTGGGGAAAAGGCAGGGCAAAATTAGGTTTAGGAAGTAGCATCTTTGTAAAATATCAAGGAAAATCACTCACAATTGATACAATTGAGAACTGCAAAGTTTCAGTTATATAATGAAAACCCAAATCATACTTTAAAAATATTTGCAGACATCTAAATTAAACTGATGAACTTTCTATCTGGATTCTTTTTAATTTGCTGGAAATTAATTTTATGGAAAGTGTAGAAAAGAATCTGTCTTCATTTTTGACATCTGACTGGTAACAGATTTTAAGGCTTACCGCTCTCTCTTCCCCTTCTGTCCCATATGTGAACAAGATAACCTCTTCTTGTGCCAGTGGGCGATTCAAGCCACCTAAGCCCCTGCCTGCACATTGGAAACCTCCCCTCAGCTCCACAAACTAAGCACCATAAAACTACACACCAGTCTTCTTTCCTTGCTTTCTCAAGCCATGTTTGCACCTGCTTGGGAGGCCCACCATGCTTCCTCCAGAAATACTCATTATGTGAGCAACAAACATCTTCATAACATCTTGCTATATGTGATGTCATTAGTCTCAGTATCTGAACCAACTTTTAGGTGGAGGTACATTCTGTCTGTGATGGCCATAGAATTTGGGCTGTAATAAAAGAAAACCATTGTACACTACCCAATGAAATTGTTTAATGGAAACCATAACACATATTGGGAATCTGCATTGAGAGACATTCTGTTATTACTATCCTTTTTATTAAGAATAGTTTAATAAGATCACAATAAGAAATCAGAAATCCGAAACCTGGAAGAGAGGCCTCACCAGAACTTGACCATGATGGCACACTGATTTCAGACTTCCAGCCTAGAGAAATATTGGTTCAAGCTGATGGAGTAGAAGGACGTGTTCTCACTCCCTCTTGCGAGAACACCAGAATCACAACTAACTGCTGAATAATCACTGATAGGAAGACGCTGGAACTCACCAAAAAAGATACCCCACATCCAAAGACAAAGAAGAAGCCACAATGAGATGGTAGGAGGGGTGCAATCACAATAAAATCAAATCCCATAACTGCTGGGTGGCTGACTCACAAACTGGAGATCACTTATACCACAGAAGTCCACACACTGGAGTGAACTCTGAGCCCCACATCAGGCTTCCCAACCTGAAGGTTTGGCAACGGGAGGAGGAATTCCTAGAGAATCAGATGTTCAAGGCTAGCGGGATTTGATTGCAGAACATCAACAGGACTGGGGGAAACAGAGACTCCACTCTTGGAGGGCACACACAAAGTAGTGTGCGCATCAGGACCCAGGGGAAGGAGCAATGACCCCATAGCAGACAGAACCAGACCTACCTGCTAGTGTTGGAGGGTCTCCTGCAAAGGTGGGGTGTGGCTGTGTCTCACCATGAGGACAAGGACACTGGCAGCAGAAGTTCTGGAAAGTACTCTTTGATGTGAGCCCTCCCAGAGTCCACCATTAGCCCCACCAAAGAGCCTGGATAGGCTCCCGTGTTGGGTTGCCTCAGGCCAAACAACCAACAGGGAGGTGACCCAGCCCCACCCATCAGCAGGCAAGTGGATTAAAGTTTTACTGTGCTCTGCTCACCAAAGCAACAGCCAGCTCTACCCACCACCAGTCCCTCCAATCAGGAAACTTGCACAAGCCTCTTAGATAGCCTCATCTACCAGAGTGCAGACAGCAGAAGCAAGAAGGACTACAATCTTGCAGCCTGTGGGAAAAAAAAAACACATTCACAGAAATATAGATGAGATGAAAAGGCAGAGGGCTATGTACCAGATGAAGGAACAAGATAAAACCCCAGAAAAAACAACTAAATGAAGTGGAGATAGACAAACTTCCAGAAAAAAGAATTCAGAATAATGATAGTGAAGATGATCCAGGACCTCAGAGAAAGAATGGAGGCAAAGATCGAGAAGATGCAAGAAATGTTTAACAAAGATCTAGAAGAATTAAAGAACAAACAAACAGAGATGAACAATACAATAACTGAAATGAAAAGTACACTAGAAGGAATCAATAGCAGAATAACTGAGGCAGAAGAACAGAAAAGTGACCTGGAAGACAGAATGGTGGAATTCACCGCTGTGGAACAGAATAAAGAGAAAAGAATGAAAAGAAATGAAGGCAGCCTAAGAGACCTCTGGGACAACATTAAATGCAACAACATCTGCATTATGGGGGTCCCAGAGGAGAAAAGAGAGTGAAAGGACCTGAGAAAATATTTGAAGAGATTAGAGCCAAAAAATTCCCTAACATGGGAAAGGAAATAGCTACCTAAGTCCAGGAAGCACAGAGAGTCCCAGGTAGGATAAATTCAAGGAGAAACATGCAGAGACACATAGTAATCAAATTGGCAAAAATTAAAGACAAAGAAAAATTATTGAAAGCAGCAAGGGAAAAATGACAAATAACATACAAGTAAACTCCCATAAGGTTAACAGCTGATTTCTCAGCAGAAACTCTACAAGCCAGAAGGGAGTGGCATGATATACTTAAAGTGATGAAAGGGAAAAACCTACAACCAAGATTACTCTACCCAGCAAGGATCTCATTCAGATCCAATGGAGAAATCAAAAGCTTTACAGACAAGCAAAAACTAAGAGAATTCAGCACCACCAAACCAGCTCTACAACAAATGTTAAAGGAACTTCTCTAAGTGGGAAACACAAGAGAAGGAAAGAACCTACAAAAACAAACATTCATGGAGGGTGAAATGATAGTGGTTACAGGGGAGGAGGACCAGGAGTGGTGGATCGGGCACATTGAAGGGCAGCCCGAGAGGAAGGGTGTCTTTCCAGTGTCCTTTGTCCACATCCTGTCTGACTAGCAAAAAGCAGAACCTTCAGACTGTCTGCACCTGTCATGCAAGACTACTGCGTCCACATGGCCCTGTGCTCACCATGTATATAGCTGCTGTCACTGAGCTGGAGGCTCCCGGAGGGGCCACCACGGGAGAGGAACATAGCATGTGCTTTAAATACCCTGTGGTCTCTGCCTTCGACAGTATTAGGGTAGCCTTGGGACCCAGTGTGCCTTACTGGTTTGCCAAAGCTGTGCTTGACACCGAATACTTACATCTCTCTCTATGTTGTTTTCCAAACCAACAAACAAAAACAGGAATATAGGAACTACTGGTTTTCCAAATAGAAGTGATCACCAGCAACCATTGAAGGGCATACAGTTGCCTCTCTGTTCCTAACAATACAGTATTCTCCATTTTGTTACTGAAAATGCACCATTAACAAAGAGGTGGTTTCTGTTTTCCAGGTGAAACTTTTGGCTCCATGACAGACCAGCCTGTAGTTATCTGTGTACACAGTTTACAGCTACAAAAACCGACCTTGTTTGTTTTTTTGTTTTTTTTTTTTTTTTTTGGTGTACACGGGCCTCTTACTGTTGTGGCCTCTCCCATTGTGGAGTACAGGTTCCAGATGCGCAGGCTCAGCGGCCATGGCTCACGGGCACAGCCGCTACACAGCATGTGGGATCTTCTCGGACCATGGCACGAACCTGTGTCCCCTGCATTGGCAGGCGGACTCTCAACTACTGTGTCACCAGGGAAGCCCCGACCTTGGTATTTATTACAGGAAAGTGCTCAGTTAAATGTAAGTGTTATTCCTTCAGCAAAATATTCACTGACCCAAAACCTTCGGTGGCATTTTGCAGTGCCCACAGCCTCATGCAAGTTTAGACAAGTGGCTTTATACTGTCTTAAGAGGATGACTACCCACCCCTGAGATATTATCTCATTATGCGAAAATAACATATCCTTCATGACTATTTTCACAGAAGTTTAAGACATCTAATGAAGTTCAACCTTCAGGAACCAAGGACTGCCAGAAAATATTAGTCTCTACATTATGCATGCATTTAGAAGCTTACCTGAAATCTGCCTTTTATAAAGGAATGGTATGGATAAGTTGAACTGTACATTTTTAAACTTGATTACCATTAAATGAGAAATTATAATGTTGCAACAAAAAACAAAACAAAATAAGCCCAAAACAATTAAGAAAATGGTAATAGGGACACACATATCGATAATTACCTTAAACATGAATGGATTAAATGTGCCAACCAAAGATACAGACTTGTTGAATAGATACAAAAACAAAACACATATATATGCTGTCTACAAGAGACTGCTTCAGACCTAGGGACACATAAAGACTGAAAGTGAGGGGATGGAAAAAGATATGCCATGCAAATGGAAATCAAAAGAAAGCTGGAGTAGCAATATTCATATCAGATAAAAGAAACTTTAAAATAAAGAATGCTACAAGAGACAAAGAAGGACACTACATAATGATCAAGGGATCAATCCAAGAGGAAGATATAACAATTATAAATATATATGCACCCAACATAGGAGCCCTGCAATAGTAAGGCAACTGCTAACAGCTATAAATGAGGAAATCGACAGTAACACAATAATAGTGGGGGACTTTAACACCTCACTTATAAAAATGGACAAATCATCCCAAAAGAAAATTAATAAGGAAACACAAGCTTTAAATGACACAATAGACCAGATAGATTTAATTGATATTTATAGGACATTCCATCCAAAAAGAGCAGATTACACTTTCTTCTCAAGTGTGCATGGAACATTCTCCAGGATAGATCACATCTTGGGTCACGAATAAGGCTTCAGTAAATTTAAGAAAATTAAAATCATATCAAGCATCTTTTCTGACCACAATGCTATGAGATTAGAAATCAATTACAGGGAAAAAAACCGGAAAAAACAGAAACACATGGAGGCTAAATAATACATTACTAAATAACCAAGAGATCATTGAAGACATCAAAGAGGAAATCAAATAATACCTAGAGACAAATGACAATGAAAACACGACAATCCAAAACCTTTGGGATGCAGCAAAAGCAGTTATAAGAGGGAAGTTTTTTAGCTATACAAGCCTATCTCAAGAAACAAGAAAAATCTCAAATAAGCAATCTAACATTACACCTAAAGGAACTAGAGAAAGAAGAACAAACAAAACCCAAAGTTAGCAGAAGGAAAGAAATCATAAAGATCAGAGCAGAAATGAATGAAATAGAAACAAAGAAAAGAATATCAAAGATCAATAAAACTAAAAGCTGGTTCTTTGAGAAGATAAACAAAATTGATAAACCATTCACCAGACTCATCAAGAAAAAGAGGGAGATGACTCAAATCAATAAAATTAGAAATGAAAAAGGAGAAATTACAACAGACACTGCAGAAACACAAAGAATACAAAGCATCCTAAGAGACTACTACAAGCAACTCTATGCCAATAACTTGGACAACCTGGAAGAAATGGATAAATTCTTAGAAAGGTGTAACCTTCCAAGACTGAACCAGGAAGAAATAGAAAATATGAACAGACCAATCACAAGTAATGAAATCGAAACTGTAATTAAAACTCTTCCAACAAACAAAAGTCCAGGACCAGATGGCTTCATATGTGAATTCTATCAAACATTTAGAGAAGAGCTAACACCCATCCTTCTCAAACTCTTCCAAAAAATTGCAGAAGAAGGAACACTCCCAAACTCATTCTATGAGTCCACCATCACCCTGATACCAAAACCAGAAAAATATACTACAAAAAAAGAAAATTACAGACCAATGTCACTGATGACTATAGATGCAAAAATCCTCAACAAAATACTAGCAAATAGAATCCAACAACATATTAATAGGATCATGCACCATGATCAAGTGGGATTTATCCCAGGGATGCAAGGATACTTTAATATATGCAAATCAATCAATGTGATACACCATATTAAAAAATTGAAGAAGAAAAACCATATGATCATCTCAATAGATGCAGAAAAAGCTTTTGACAAAATTCAACACCAATTTATGATAAAAACTGTCCAGAAAGTGGGCATAGAGGGAACCTACTTCAACATGATAAAGACCATATATGAAAAACCCACAGCAAGCATCATTCTCAATGGTGAAAAACTGAAAACATTTCCTCTAAGGTCAGGAACAAGACAAGGATGTCCACTCCCACCACTTTAATTCAACATAGTTTTGGAAGTTCTAGAAATGGCAATCAGAGAAGAAAAAGAAATAAAATGAATGCAAATTTGAAAAGAAGAAGTAAAACTGTTTGCAGATGACATGATACTATACATAGAGAATCCTAAAGATGGTACCCAAAAACTACTAGAGCTACTCAATGAATTTGGTAAAGTTGCAGGATAAAAAATTAATGCACAGAAATCTCTTGCATTCCTATACACTAATGATGAAAAATGTGAAAGAGAAATTAAGGAAACACTCCCATTTACCATTGCAACAAAAGACCTGTATGCAGAAAACTATAAGACACTTTGAAAGAAATTAAAGATGATACCAACAGCTGGAGAGATATACCATGTTCTTGGATTGGAAGAATCAATACTGTGAAAATGACTATACTACCCAAAGCAATCTACAGTTTCAGTGCAATCTCTATCAAACTACCAATGGCAGTTTTTACAGAACTAGAACAAAAAATCTTAAAATTTGTATGGAGATACAAAAGACCCCGAGTAGCCAAAGCAGTCTTGAGGGGAAAAAACAGAGCTGGAGGAATCAGACTCCCTGACTTCAGGCTATAATACAAAGCTACAGTAATCAAGACAATATGGTACTGGCACAAAAACAGAAATATAGATCAACTGAACAGGATAGAAAGCCCAGAGATAAATCTACATGCCTACGGTCAACTAATCTATGACAAAGGAGGCAAGGATATATAATGGAGAAAAGACAGTCTCTTCAATAAATGGTGCTGTGAAAACTGGACAGCTACATGTAAAAGAATGAAATTAGAACACTCCCTAAAACCATACACAAAAATAAACTCAAAATGGATTAGAGACATAAATGTAAGACTGGACACTATAAAACTCTTAGAGGAAAACATAGGAAGAACACTCTTTGACATAAATCACAGCAAGATCCTTTTTGATCCACTTCCTAGAGTATGGAAATAAAAATAAACAAATGGGACCTAATGAAACTTAAAAGCTTTTGCAAAGCAAAGGAAACTACAAACAAGACAAAAAGACAACCCTCTGAATGGTAGAAAATATTTGCAAATGAATCAATGGACAAAGGATTAATCTCTAAAATATATAAATAACTCATGCAGCTCAATATTAAAAGAACAAACAACCCAATCCAAAAATGGGCAGACCTAAATAGACTTTTCTCCAAAGAAGACATACAGATGGCCAAGAAGCACATGAAAAGCTGCTCAACATCACTAATTATTAGAGATATGCAAATCAAAACTACAATGAGGTATCACCTCACATCAGTTAGAATGGGCATCATCAGAAAATCTACAAACAACAAATGTTGGAGAGGGTGTGGAGAAAAGGGAAACTTCTTGCACCATTGGTGGGAATGTAAATTGATACAGCCACTATGGAGAACAGTATGGAGGTTCCTTAAAAAACTAAAAATAGATTACCATATGACCCAGCAATGCCACTACTGGGCACATACCCAGAGAAAACCATAATTCAAAAAGACACAAGCATCCCAATGTTCATTGCAGCACTATTTACAATAGCCAGGTCATGGAAGCAATGTAAATGCTCATTGACAGATGAATGGATAAAGAAGAAGTGGTACATATATACAATGGAATATTACTCAGCCAGAAAAAGGAATGAAATTGGGTCATTTGTAGAGACGTGGATGAATCTAGAGACTGTCATACAGAGTTAAGTAAGTCAGAAAGAGAAAAACAAATATCGTATACTAACGCATATACATGGAACCTAGAAAAATAGTACAGATGAATTGGTTTGCAGGGCAGAAATTGAGACACAGATGTAGAGAACAAATGTATGGACACCAAGAGGGGAAAGCGGCGGCAGGTGTGGGTGGTGGTGTGATGAATTGGGAGATTGGGATTGACATGTATACACTGATGTGTATAAAATGGATGACTAATAAGGACCTGCTGTATAAAAAAATAAATAAAATAAAATTCAAAAAATAAAAGAAGTTTTAAAATAAAATAAGCTACAAAGATATATTATACAACACAAGGAATATAGCCAACATTTTATAATAACTATAAATGGAGTTTAATCAAAAAATTGTGAATTACTATATTGTATACCTGTAACTTACATCATATTGTATATCAAGTATACATCAATAAAAAATAAATAAAGATTAAAAAGAATAAAATAAAATACAAGAATGGATTAATAATCATGCAGAGATAACAAGGATCTTTGGCCAACTTAAAGCTAATCATCTATTTCAAAACTTCTTATAAATAATGAACATTTTATATTTGCTTACAGCTCTAATTGTTCTGTTGGTATGACAAAATGTATCACAGTATATATTTTATGTTTATGAAATCCTTGCTCCTGTCTTGGTCTTTCCTAAAACACCCCTTACTGAGAAATATTGTTTGACGATGCTTGGAAGACTTGCATCTCCTGCAATATACTAACACATTAATCCTGTTTAGGTTTTGTTTTCACATATGGAATACAATTCTCTCCTTAGTTAAACTACTATCTAGTGTTCCACAAATTATATTCAAATTCCAAATCTAAATGAAACACAAACTATGAGTATGGAAATACAATCTCTTCTTTTGATAGATGAAGAGAGTGAAGCCAAATACACTAAGTTACCTGGCTGTCACACACAGCAATTAGCGGCAGAGCTCAGGTTGGCATCCAGGGTTCTCCAGGGCTATTTGTCTTCTGACTCTGCTTCATCCCCCAGTATGTCCCACCCTCAGCCTCCATGACACTCAGGGAAGAGAAGACAGCAGGTAAACTATCTCATGCTGTTCTTACACATCTCAATACGGACACAGACACTGAAATCTCACGCAGTACATCTTTGAGGACAGATTGCATCTACTTTCTTTGACTGAAAATGTTAAGTAGCTGGGTATCACTGCCTCATGCATCACTGGGTTTGTGAAAGCTGATTGTGACCATAAAATAGAGCAAAGGCTACAAAAGTACTACCCCTTCTAGAAGTAAGCCAAGTCCAGTTCAACCTTAAGTTTGAGCTATAACTTAATCTGAGCCATTTAACAAATGGCCACTTGTGTGTAATACCAAATACAAAAATCTCCAAGTCTTATAAATACTAATTTTTAATATGCCATGTTCATTTTGATGGAAGCATGGTGCACTATAAGAAGCCTCTTTTTTCCTTAAAAAAAAACACAACTTCAATGAAAAATCAAGAGTTTTGACTAACTACCAACAACATTAATATTTGTTAACAGCTAATCTTATTTATTTAGGCCATAATAAAAAGAGACAATAGAAACAATAATAGAAAAGATAACATAATGTACCAAGTGTGGTGCTAAACATTTCAAATGTATAATTCCATTTATTCTCCCTAATAAATGTACTCTCTATATGAAGAAACAATTATTCTCCCAATTTATAATGCAATAACTGAGTCCCAGAAAAATTACACACAGTTTGTGGTAGAACCTGGCTGTGGCATTAGGGAGGCTGGCTTTCAATCCCAGGCTCTACTATCCATGGATTCTCTCTCCCTTACATTAATATACTGGCAGTTGCGTTTACCATTTTTACTCCAGGATCTTGCATTGTACTCAGCATGTAATAGAGGTTCAGTGAATATTTGTTACAGGAAAGGATGAATGGACAGCCATGGTTGGTTTTCCACCTGAACTAAACAAACATTAACAAAAGAAACCTTACTTTACAGACAGATATACCTCAGAGGAATGCACAACTCTGGTGATAATTGTGTCCCTGAGAAAGACAATACAAGTATCTTGGATGCTGGAGTTCTTTGCAGCTCTGTAATATAATGTAATTCACCCTGAAACCAGTGGGAACTGAGCAACAAACCAGCACAGCTTGGCTGTAGAGGAGTTCATGTAGTTCCAAGACACTGCATTAAAAACACCTTCCATTTGATTGTTTTAGTAATAATTCTATCAGTTTAACCACCTCCTGTCACATCCACACCAGAGGATATTAAAAAGGCATTCTCCTTGGTCGTGCCCCACTATTGAAGCTGTTTTAACATGAGAATGCAATTAACTTATTCTGTTCCTGTGAAGAGATCAGACTCCTGGGAGTTTAAACAAATTAATATATTTGTTAATTAGGAAAGAGAATTCACCAGCTTCCTTTGTATATTTTTATTCAACACAACACACGCGTAGAACTGTCTTGTTATTTTTGTCAACTGGCTGATGGGAAAGGGAAGGATGGTCACCAGCTGTTATCCATTGCCAGTGGGGATGAGAGGCAACAGTCTTTAGCATGAGATTTTTAGGTTCCTCACAGGGAAACTTAGCTTTTCCATGGGGCAGTTTTGGAAGCTCTGGCTAGGGAGGGAAAATGCCTTTTTTTTCCCAGAGGTATCACATGAGAAGTATTTCATTACAACTCGTATCTGTTTTTTTCATCCTCTTTACACATCAGTCATTTTCAATGATGCACAGAGATGAAATGGAATCCTGCAGGGAGCTTTAAAAAATCCCAAGGTCTAGTCCATACCCCAGACCAATTAAATCAGAAGCTCTAGGAGTGGAACCCAGTCATCAGTATTTTTTAAATATCCCCTGGTGATTCAAAACTAAACTGTAAACTAAGGGAAGTTGCCCCAAACCAACTTTGGTGACTGAAGATTGTGATAAAGAAAATTTCCAGAGTCTTGTGCTGGAGTGAAGGGACTTGCCCACAGCCTGACACTAAGCCTTGGGGCCGTGAGAGCTTGCCAGTTTGCAGAAGAAATAACAAGAGCAATCATGTCTTTAAAAAGAGCTGATCAAAAAATCTAAAAAAAAGAGAGTGGATATATGTATACTTATAACTGATTCACTTTGCTGTACACCTGAAACTAACACAACATTGTTAACCAACTATACTCCAATAAAAATTAAAATAAAATAAAAAGAGCTGATCATGATAAGCACAAAAGCATACTGGGGGCAAACAGTTTGAGGTCCCTATTAACAATCTGGGCTTATACTGATGGATTTGTTGAGTCAACACTGCTTTTAAAACACAATGGAGGGACTTTCCTGGCCATCCAGTGGTTAAGACCCCATACTCCCAATGCAGGGGACATGAGTTTAATGCTTCATCAGGGAATTAAGATCCTGCATGCCACATGACACAGTCAAACACACACACACACACACACACACACACACACACACACACACACACACACAAAATGGATATATATACATTCTTTTCAATATTCTTTTACATTATGGTTATCATAGGATATTTAATATAGTTCCCTGTGCTATACAATAGGACCTTGCTGTTTATCCATTCTATATACAAGAGTTTGCATCTGCTGAGCCCAAACTCCCACTCCTAACCATAAAGGAAAAGAATATGAAAATTAATGTATATATATGTACAACTGAGTCACTTTGCTGTGCAGCAGTGGTTATACAACATTGTAATTTAACTATACTTCAATAAATTTTTTTTAAAACACACAATAGATAATCTCTAGGTCCATCCACATTGCTGCAAATGGCATTATTTCATTCTTTTTATGGCTGAGTAGTATTCCATTGTATATGTGTACCATATCTTTATTTATTGTTCTGTTGATGAATTAGGTTGTTTCTGTGTCCTGGCTATTGTAAATAGTGCTGCTGTGAACATTGGGGTGCATATATCTTTTCAAATTAGAGTTTCCTCTGGATATATACCCAGGAGTGGGATTGCTGAATCATATAGTAATTCTTTTCTTAGTTTTTTCAGGAAACTCCATACTGTTTTCCATAGTGGATACACCAATTTACATTCTCAACAACATTTTAGGAGGGTTCACTTTTCTCCACACCCCCTCTACCATTTGTTATTTGTAGACTTTTTAATGATGGCCATTCTGACTGGTGTGAGGTGGTACCTTATTGTAGATTTGATTTGCATTTCTCTAATAATTAGTGATGTTGAGCATCTTTTCATGTGCCTGTTGGCCATCTGTATGTCTTCTTTGGAGAAATGTCTATTTTGGACCTGGAGATTACCTTATCTTACTTTCTGAAGTAAGTCAGAAAGAGAAAGACATATACCATATGATATCACTTATATGCAGATCTAAAATGTTATACAAATGAAATTATGTACAGAAACAGACACACAGATATAGAGAACAGACTTGTGGTTAACAAGGGGGAGGGGAATGATGGATTGAGAGTTTGGGACTAGCGGATGCAAACAATCATACATAGAATGGATAAACTACAAGGTCCTACTGTATAGCACAGGGAACTACATTCAATATCCTGTGATAAACCATAATGGAAAAGAATAGGAAAAGAAATATATATATATATATATATATATATTCAGTTATATATATAACTGAATCACTTTGCTGAACAGCAGAAATTAATACAACATTGTAAATCAACTATACTTCAATAAAATAAATTTTAAAAAATCACACTGGACTTGGGTTTTAGCAATCATCTAGTACCAAGCTCCACTGAAACCAACCAATCTTGAGCTCACAGAGTAATTACAAACTAATTACCCATCTTTTCCTGTGAAATTCTGTGGCTTTTTGCCTTTGTCAACCCCACACTTGAAGGTTGTGAAGGGTCTAGGAAACAGCCTTCACAGATGCAATTCTTCTTCTTATAAAACTATATATGAGTAAAATTTCAATGTTTTAATTGTCTCTGTTTCTTTTTAAGGTCCTCCCCTTATCCCACCTTTTTACAATTTTTATTTTGAGATTTTAGCTTTTTATTGTGACAGAATATACAAAACAGAAATATTGCCATTTTAACCATTTTTTAAGTTAACAATTTAGTGGTATTAAGTACAGTCACATAGTTGTACAACCATCACTGCGCTCCATCTCCAGAACTTTTCACCATCCCAAACTAAAACTCTATTCTTGTTAAATAATAACTCCTCATTACCTCCTCTTCTCAGCCCCTGTTTCTATTTTCTATTTCTATTAATTTCACTATTCTAGGTACCTCATATAGGTGGAACCATATAATATCTGTACTACAGGGATCCTGTAAACCTTCACTCAATTTCCACCAAAGGTAACATTTTTCATTATTTTAGTATAATATCACAACCAGGAAATTAATATTAATACAAACCATTGACTTTATTCCTATTTTACCATCTTACTTGCACCATTCTGTGTGTGTGTGTATGTGAGCATATATATATTTAGGTCCTAAAGACATTTTTCTAAAAGTTTCATAATTTTACAAGTTAAAATTAAGTCTATGGTCCATTTTTAGTTAATATTTATAGAATTTAATAGATTTAACTTGAGGTCCACTTTGTTTACCTGTGGATATCCAACTCCTCCAGACCACTTGTTGAAAAGGTATCCTTGGGACGTTTGGTTTCCATACTAACATTTAAAAGACTTGGAAGTTGTCCCTCCCATGCTTACAACAAGAAAAAACCTGAATAAACTGAAAAACAAAAACTTTTAACATTCTTCAGAGAATTGAGATCATAGGTCAATCAGCTACTGCAAAAATTGGATAGGGAGACAGCTACAGAGAACCACAATTTACCAGGACCAGAAGCCCAGGAGCAGGAACTCACTGCTGGAGCCAGTATCCACAGAAACAATTAAACTGCAATTGATGGATCGCTAGAGGTTTAGTGTGGACTAGGTTCAGAGATAAAAACTCCCTGTGGGGGCTCAATCTTAGGAAAGCCCTCCACACTTTCATGAGTTTTACCTCCAGGAACCCCAGCAAGTTCTCACTGTAAAGATATGAGAAAAATCTCCTACTTCCAACAGGGGAAGGGAACAAAAAACAGAAAGCTAAGAAACTCTGCTGAAAGTCACAGTTCAGGGACTCTGGCCCAGCTAAAAAAAAAAAAAAAAGGAAGAGTTAATAATAAAATTATAGAATGCTTCCCCTCTCAACATCTTACTAGAATATCCACAGGGCTCCAGAATATGTGACACAAGCATTGATAGAATTGCAAGGAGAAATAGGCAAATCCACTGTGACAGCTAGAGACTTCAACACATCTGTATCTGTATTTGGCTGATCATACAGGCACAGTTTCAGTAAGGATATAGTTGAAATTAAGAGCAACATCAATCAACTCAATCTAATTGGCATCTATAGAATACTTTATCCAGCAAAGGCAGAATACATATTCTTCTTAAGCTCACATGGAACATTCACCAAGCTAGAGCACATTCTGGATCATAAAACACATTTTAACAAATTTAAAATAATGAAAATCATACAAAATAAGCTCTCAGTCTACATTGAAATTAAACTAGAAATTAATAATAGAAAGATAGCCAAAAAATCATAAAGCATTGGGAGACTAAACACATACTTCTAAATAACATATAGGTCTAAGAAGAAATATCAAGAGAAATATTTTAATAGTTTTAAGTAATTTAAAATAAAAATACAACATGGGCCAGCAAGTTATCATGCAACCTGAACTGCCCATCATATACTTGGCATTATCTGACAACAGAGCCATAAGTTGTGCATTCACAGCAGCACTCCATCGTCAAATGGAAGTGGTGTATAAAAGATCACCTCCAGCACACCCTGAAGACACAAACAAGATACATAAAGAAATACCTAACTGCCCATGGTTTCCCACTTTTTTTACACTACCTTCTCTCTCCCAGTTTGCACCTATGACCAGCTGACAGAAGAAAATAAAATTCTGGGCTGGTTTAAAGGTGATTCTGCATAATATGCAGGTACCACTGGAAAGTGGACAGCTGCAGCACTACAGCCCCTTTTTGAAACATCCCTGAAGGACAATTGTAAAGGGAAATCCTGCAAGTAGGCAGAACTTCAAGCACTGCACATAGCTTTTTATTTTGCTTGGGCATAGAAATGGAGCTGTGCAGTTATCTATTGATTCATGGATTGTGAACAATGGTTTGGTTAGATGGTTAAGGACCTGTAATAAAAATGATTAGAAATTGATGACAAGAGAGTCTGAGGAACAGGCACGTAGATAGAACTCTCTAATTGAGCAAAACATGTGAAGATCTTTGTGTCCCATGTCAATGTCCACTAAAAGGAGACCTCAAGAGAGGAGTATTTTAATAATCAAGTGGATAGAATGACCCATTCTGTGGATATCAGTCAACCTCTTTCCTTAGCCATTCTTGCCATTACTCATGAGAAATGTATCCACAGTGACAGGGATGGAGGTTGTACATGGTCTCAGGAACATGGATTTCCACTCATCAAGGCCACCTTGGCTATAGCCTCTGCTGAGTGTCCAATCTGCCAATAGCAAAAAACCATACTGAGTCCCTGATATACCACCATCATCTTTGGTTGATCAACCAGCTACCTGGGTGGCATGGAAGGGGAAGTGTTTTGTTCTTAGTGGAATAGACACTTATTCTGGATATAGAATAACCTTCCCTGCATACAGCGCTTCTGCCAAACCTACCATCTGTGGACTTACAGAATGCTTTCTCCACCATCATGGTATTACGTACAACATTGTTTCTGATAAAGGAACTCACTTCACTGAAAAAGAAGCATGACAATGGATTCATGCAGCTGGAATTCACTGGTCTTACCATGTTCTCCATCATCATGAAGCAGCTGGCTTGATAGAATGCTGAAATGGCCTTTTGAAAACTGTTACAACACCAGCTATGTGGCAATAGTTTGCATGGATGTGGCAAGTTTCTCTAGGAGGCTGTGTATGCTCTGAATTAGCATCCAATATATGGTGCTCTTTGTCTAATAGCAAGAATTTATGGGTCCAGGAATAAAGAGGTAGAAATGGGATTGGCACCACTCACTATTATACCTAGTAACCCACTACCAAAATTTTGCTTCCTGTTTCTTCACCCCTGTGTTCTAGTGGCCTAGAGATCATAGTTCCAAGAGGTATAATGCTTCTACCAAGAAATGCAATAATGATCCCTATGAACTTAAGACTGCTGTTCATCCACTTTGGGCTCCACTTGCCTTTGAATCAATAGGGAAAGAAGGGAATTCTCTGTTGACTGGGGTGATTAACCTTGAGTAACAAGTGGACATTGGACTAATGCTCCACGATGGAGGTAAGGAAGAGTATGTCTGGAATATAGGACTTTAAGGTGCCTCTTATATTACCATGCCCTGTGATTAAGGCTAACCCTAATCCTAATCAACAACACCTTAATCCAGGCAGAACTACTAATGGCTCAGACCCTTCAGGAATGAAGGTTTTGATCCCCCACCAGCTAAAGAAACAGGGGCAGCTGAAGTGCCTCCTGAGGGCAAAGAGAATATAAAATGAGTAGTAGAATGTAGTTATACATTCTACAGAAATGTGAATTGTCATGGATTTTCATTTTCATGACTCTTTCCTCTTATTTCTTATGAATGTGTGTGTGGAAATATATATATATGGATAAATTTCATATTTATTCTCTAAGCTTGTGGAAAAGAAACCCTCATTGTACTCTACATCCATAGAATAAAATAGGCACTCATCTACCAAATACTTGTTGAATAAATGAGTATATTTCTGTATGTATAAAAGACTGCACTAAATAATATCTTCTAAGACCATTAACTTTATGGTTCTTATTTGAAGAATTAAGTAGATCATACTTGATAGTCTCTTTTTTAATAAGAATAACTCAGAGTTATTCTTCTGAAAGTTTATATTTGACATCCGAAGTAGACAACTTCTGCCCAAGTAAATCTCTGGCCTTTCCTCCCCTTTTCAAACGAGTATATCATTTTTTCCCATTCATCATGGAAAAATAATTTATTTAGTTAAATAAGCTCTGGGTAAACTATTCCACAATTCAGACTACTTAGGAATTTAAATCTTTTCTTTTTATATGTCCTAGAATTGAGATTTGCTTTATCTACCAGCAACTTATATGTAATGATGATAATTTTGCTTCTAAGTCCAGATTAAGTGTTCTCCTAGGAGACAAAAGCTTGCTTCTTAGCCTCAGGTAATCCTCAGCACACACTAAAGAGTACAGGAGTAAAGAGGATGACATCTAAGAAAAATAAGAAACTGGCCCCCTCTGTGGAATCAAATTTGAATCTGGAACATCGTCAATCCTGTTCTCACAGTGAGCCACATATACATATATGAAAACCAAATTGTTATACTCACACTAATTACACTCTTCCCAAGAATCCAAACTGTGTTTATTTAGTATACCCTTTAGAAATTTCTAATAATATGCCAATCATTTTGCCTCTTATCTTCACCTTTGAGGCATTTTAAAGGAGTTCATCTCTTGTGAAACATGCTGGTGTTCATGCATGAAAATATTTTGTATAAATACATGGCTAGAGTTCATTCAAATGAGAGATGAAAAAAACCATTTGCATGCAATTCTGAACACTGGGAGCAAAATGTCCCTTGGTTTTCAAGACCCAAAGGGATAATTCTCTTC
>NC_137161.1:34486448-34529608 GCF_951394435.1 Stenella coeruleoalba
CAACATAGCTTAGCAGATGTAAAATTATTCCTCTATAAGACAGACTATTTGAATCCAAAAGCAAACAAACAACCAAAAACTGGCATATGCAAGATGTTTGATGACAATTTTAAAAGAAAACAAAATGTAATATATGGCTGCCTGAGAAAGATAATTTTTTTCACTTAAAAAAAAGGTAAAAGCACATGATATGTTACCGGAAGGGGGACCACTTCCAAGGCCCGAGATTGGGCTTTTGTCTAACTCTCAGAAATTAATTGTCAGAGGAGATATTTGTGCTGACAAAGAAAAAGACTTTATTGGGAAGGGGTGCCTGGGCAGAGAGCATTAGGGTAAGGGAACACAGAAAGACTGCTCTGCTGCATGGCTCACAGTCTCCAGTTTTATGGTGATGGGATTAACTTTCAGGGTTGTCTCTGGCCAATCAGCTTGCTTGTGCCCATATTTGGTCTAACTCAGGATCCTTACTGTGGCTCTCATATCACTCAGCCAAGTTGGATTCTAGTGTGAGGGTTTCTGGGAGGTTGGCTGGACATATTATGGGCTGGTCTCTCCTCCCTCCTTTTGCCCTCCACCCCAAATTCTCCTGGTTAGTTTTTAGCAGTACCTCCTGTCATGAGACAACTCATGCAAGGAATTACTATTGTGCCTGGACAAGGCAGGCAGTTTTCACCAATGGTTCTCTAACAATGTGAGCAAAGAACATCCAGAGAACAAGAAACTGATCTTAGAAATTTAAAATGTGACTCTTCAAAGGAAAAGAAGAAGTAATTCCACAGAATTGAAAAATAAATTTGAGCAAGTGTGCCTGTGTGTGTGTGTGTGTGTGTTTGTGTGTATGTGTGTGAGAGAGAGAGAGAGAAAGAGGAAAGAAAATGACCAAAAAGACACAATATATTATATATCTAGGCATTCCAACATGTGATAAAAAAGGAATCTCTGATAAAGAAAATAGAACAAAACATGGAGATAAAACAATAATTATCAAGGTAATTATCTTTAAAAACTAATTTGTCTAGATCTGAATACTGAATGGCACAAGTCTTAGGATTTAAGGTGGCCATAAACAAAATATACATATTTTAAAATACCTTATGTAATTCATGAATTTTCAGAATACCAAGGATATGCAGAAAGCATTAAAATTTCCAGAAAGAAAGTACCAACCTCTTATAAATAAACAAGAATCAGACTGAACTCATACTTAACTAACAATGCTGGATCTCAGAAAGAAATGTTTCAGTAATATTTCCAGTGGTCTTAGAAAAAAAGAAAATATTTTTTATCTAAATTCTAAAACCAGCCTAAGTGTCAATCAGGGCTAAATTAAAGAGATGTTTAGATATTCTAGGACTCAGAAAGTGTTAACTCCCATGCACTCTGTTACATTGTGCATGTGTTTAACAGTAATAAAAGATGAAGAAAAAAATCTTCCTTAAAATGGGTTAGTTTTTCCTGGTTTCTGTGTTTGACCTAATCTGATGCTTTTAGATTTACAGAAAAATACCTCAAACCTTCCATGTGGACTCTTGAACATGGGTGATTTTATACATATGACAAAATACTTCAGAATTTATAACATCTGGAGGAGAAATGTACTTTTTATAGGAACTCTTGGTTTAAATCAGATTTGGGGGGCAGAAAAGGAGTGTTTAACTTGCTTAATAAACCTTCTTCTTACATACTTTAAAAATCACCTCAGCTGTACAATCAATAATTAATAGAGTTCTATGAAAGCATTTTCTGTTCATTCTAATGGGCTCAGCAGGACCCCTGTTAGGTACATTTTTGTAAGTGGGCTCCCATTACTGCCCCCAGTTGAAAGTAAGCATACGGTGTCTCTTTTAATATTTGCTTTGTTTCCAGATTCACGCCTATTCTCCTTGTAATTATTTTGAACTGGTGGAATTGTAGTCCATTTGCTTCTTGAGCATTTTATTAATTTTTTTCATTATGAAAAGGAATGTGACAGCACATATCCTGGGTGTTAAAATTCAGGGAAATAATCCATCTAAGTTATTTCTGATGTCAAATCACACAATCCAGAAGTCAAGCTATAGTATAATATAAAAAGAATAAGCTTTATTAAAAGCCACTCTAAGTTACAGGAAATCGAAGTTAGGGGGGTGTATTACTATACATTTCATAAGACATTTCCATGAGATGTAAAGGCAGATTTCCAGCCTTTTTATGGCCTGAGTACACCCTGAATACACTATGTCTTGGTTAACAGATTTAAAGTTAAAATATGTTAATAGCAAATGTTATTAAAGTGTGTCCAGCCTATTTTCACAGAAAATGATGAAGCAAAGCAGGTTAGAACAAAATCATAGACCTGCATTGGCCAGTGGCTGGAGAAAACAGTGTAGTGCTATGTAACAAAAGTCATGGCAAGAATCTGTCAATAAAATCTGTTAAAAGAATTAAGTGGCTTTGCAATGCCAAGGGTAAGACAAAATATTTATCTAAATTAATGTAACATTGTCTTTTGTAAAAATTCAAAGTAATTTGCAGTTAGAATGAAGAGCAAGGCACAATTCATTGTACCTATGGTATGAATAATATAGGAAGGATGTGCTATATATTTTTCATATATATATATATATATATATATATATATATATATATGGCATATGTATGCCTACCCATGTGTGCATATGCATATCACATCCTTTCTACAATCATACTGCATGTGTAGTAAATGCAAACATATGCTCCCCCCAGCCACAAACCCATTGTCCAGAAAGAACTTAAGGCAACTAGAGGTTTTTCATAGCTTTTTAAAAAATAGTTTATTTGTATGTTTTTATGATTGTGCCATTAAACAGGTGAATGCAGAGACCAATATTGTCAACACCATATACCTATCACCCAGATTCAACTAATGATGTCGATATTTGGACATATTTGCTTTCATATCATCTTCTCTTCTCTTAAATAAATACAATGTGACAGATAAAGTTGATGCCACCCTTTCTCTCCATTTCTTTCCAGACTTCACTTCTACACTGAAACTGGTGAATATCAATCCCATTTAGGCTTTTAGACTTTACAATCTATGTGTGGTCTGTAAACAGTGGTATTTTCCATGAACTTTTAAAATTTATACATATGTTAGCATCCTTATGAATTCTTGTGCAACTCATTTTATTTACTCAATGTTCAACCTTTTAAATAATGATATAATGAATACATTTAAACAGGCCTTCTTGGACACACGTTTAAGAGTTTCTTTTGACAACACATAACTCAAAGTGAAATTGCTGTATGATAGGCTACAAGCATCTTTGTATTTTTTTTTTTTTAGAAATTGCCATACTGCTTCCCAAATACTTATACTATTTACATTCCCACTAGAAGAAAATATGGAAGATACCATTTCTCCACATCTTCTCCAATACCTGCTATTGGTTTTTCCAGTATATATAGCAATATGGGAAAAATGTTATTTCTCTCTCTCTCTCTCTCTGTGATTGTATGTGTGTGTGTAAATACATACACATACAACTATATGTTTTTAACTTTTGGATAGTTGTATAGGTATAACACAAAAAGTTTTAACAAGAGAAAGCTACATGATTTAACAAGTATGAAATATGAGTCAACATTTGCACACTCTATCAAATTTTACTCTCCATGTAGATTTTGAAATGGATTTATTACAACAATTTATCAGTAAATAAATAAAATTTTAAGAAAAACAAGAGATTATCCAGGCTACACTGCTTTTATGAATATATTTGGGTCAGAATCTGTTTGTTCTCAGAGTTCATTGGTTTTCCACTATCTTAGTATGTGTTTGTCACACCTTAGTTTATGAAACACTTTTAAGTACCATATTGCTTTGCAGGGAAGACACTCTATTTAGATTTAAGCCATGTTTCTAGTGTAAGGCTTACATGGGTTAACATTTAGTCTAATTTTTTAAAATCTTAAGTATATTAACTCTCATTTTTTAAAATTAGGAAAACAAAAAGGGATATGAAGTCACTGAGAAACATAATCAGAGGCACATAGGTGATGATACAGGACTTGAACACAGTTGTGCTTCCAAGTCTTTTGCTCTGGGCTTTTAGTTCATTTGTTGGTTTTTATTTTATTTTGACTGAGAAAACTAAGATAGAAATCTACAGGGACTTTGTTTCATCAGAGGAACGAACATTGGTTAAAGAAAATTGGTTTAGGCTAACTTTAGAGAGGGAAGAGGACAGGAAATCATTGACTTTTTAAGTCAGTGGCCTAGAAAAGTTGGGTAAGAGCTTCCAACTGGCCAAAGAACTTGTAAGAGGTCCTATGGGACTGGAGAGTATGAGAAGGGTAATATAGCTTGAAGCATATTTCTAAAGTTAAAAGAGAAAGGACATTTGCTTATCTGGACATGATATCAGGAATTGACACAGATGAACCAAAGAAAAATAATGCCACTGTCTTGTCCTCATGAAAATCATTAGAAAAATCATCCCAGTTATCAGATATTATGATACATTTCCATGTGGCAGTTTGCAATTTATTCTTCACTCTGAGTTACTGGAATTTTTCCCACATACAGTTTGCTTTATCACTTAATGTTTGGCTATTCAGTGCAGAAGTCTCCAAGAGTCTTTGTGTTTCTGTTCATTTTTTGATACTTGAGAGAATATGAGGTCTGAACTACAGCCTGGGTAAATAATTGTAAGTGCACATGAGCAGCAATATAACAGAGTTTTTACTAGTGCTGGTTCTGGAATCCTAGGTGCAATCCTGGCTCCAATACTCACAAGCCTAGAGACCCTGAGCTCTCAGTTTTGGTTTTATCATTTGTTAAATGAAGAATTGGGGTGGTTCATATTTCACAAAGATTAAAGAAAATTAAGCAAATAAAACAATTAGCAAAATGCCTGGCATCTAATAAGCATCGATGCATATTAACCATTATTATTATCATTTAGCACTACATAAATATATTGTAGAGCTTTAAGGAACACTCTAATAGACACACAGATACAAATAACCAGTAGAGCAAAATCACTAAAAAGGGTAGAGTATGTAGGACAATGAACTGCATCTTGGCCAAACCCAGGTAGCAGTTACCTGGACAAAGAGGATTGGAGTATGTGTCAGAAGTTTTTGATGTCAATGGAATTCAAGAAGAAAGAGTTTCTAATAATGAAATGTGCCTGGAACAAGATGATAAATTGTGTCTCCTTTCTCTCCATAATATTGAAATCACAGAAATAAAGATGTAAAAGGGGGAAAAAAATGAACCATAGGCATGGAAAAGAAAAATGATATCTTCATTAGACGAGTAATTTTTTTTTTGAAATGTCTAGTAGATGCAGGATGTCTTGAGAATGGACGGAAACAACCAAACAGGTAAAACATAACGCAAACTATAGGGAGCAAAATGTCATTGAGGCATTGAGAAGAGTTCTTTCTAACAAAGCCTTAGAGGAACACCCAAAACTCAACAGGAATGAGAAGGGCCCAGGGATAGTCATCTAGAGAGTTAATTAAAAGTTAACTTTGGGGTTTCCCTGGTGGCGCAGTGGTTGGGGGTCCGCCTGCCGATGCAGGGGACGCGGGTTCGTGCCCCGGTCCGGGAAGATACCACATGCTGCGGAGCGGCTAGGCCCGTGAGCCATGGCCGCTGAGCCTGTGTGTCCGGAGCCTGTGCTCTACAACGGGAGAGACCACAACAGTGAGAGGCCTGCGTACCGCAAAAAAAAAAAAAAAAAAAAAAAAAAAAGTTAACTTTGAAAGAGATGTCCCTTTTCTGCTTAGACCCAGGGAGTGTTTAGAAGCAGCACTATCTTCCCCACACCGCTGTCCCCCTCCCGCCCCGCCCCCGTTGCAATACAAAGTTCCTTCTAAACAAGGATAAGAATATAAGAATGAATGAATCAACTTAAGGCAGGCCTTTGCCATGAGTGTGGGGGCTGAAATGCTGAGCAGAGTGTGAATCAGACTGCTTTCTTCCTTCAGGGTAAAGCTCTTACTATCACTCTCAGTTTGAAGGATCTGGCAGAGAAGACTTAGAGTGGATATTGGGCTAGAGCACAGCTAATGTATGGCCAGGCCACAGGGAAGGGTCAAGAGTGCTCATCTCTAGAAACCAAAGCTTTCTGCACTTAGTGTTCTGCAGTAGGTCCTGCCTGTCCCCAGTGAGTCCACTAAAATGAGAACCTTAATCCACCAATACACAAATAAGGGTACTCTTTGGGTTGAGAAAGTACAACCCTGCTAAAAATTTCATTTTAATTCTCAAACAGATATTTGATTAGATATCTAAGAATCAATAAACATTAGAATAAAACGAAGATACCATAAAAGAAATGTGTCGACTTCCAATAAGTCTCTACAAATTTGTCTTCTGTGTTATTTAAAAGACTATTGCATCCATTAAGAACAGACACATGATGACAAAGAAACAAGCCATCAGCCTTCTTAGAAGTTGTATATATCATTACAGGATAATATATGTACTGAGTTGCAGAAATGACACTAGGGTAGGCCATGAGGGTTATTCTTAAGGAGTAAAGCATGACATTTATAAAAATGGAATTTATGAGAGTTAATAGACACAAAGAATAGTATATTGCAACATCTAAAGGACAGTGAAAATATTACTTTTAATAGTAAACAATTGCTGAAAGCTAAAGAAACGTATCTCCGGATTAAACCTGTAGAATATAAGGGTCTGTCAAAACCAAAACAGAATAAATAGAGGAAGAAGTGAGACTCTCACCTGAAATGATGTTACTTCAATAACTCTTGTTACATGAGAAAAATAAAAACCTGATTTGTTTGAGCCAATTGTTTGACATTTGTTCCTAGCGCCTCATGTAATTTCTAATGAGCACAAAGTCCAAGATACGTCAGTAATGACAAAAAATTTATGGGTTTTACCTAGCAAAGATAGAACTTTGACATATGTACACATGAACAAGAAAGTAAATGAACTAAATGTATCTATGTATGCTGTTTACAAGAGGCATATCTCAAAAATGAACTTCTGAACAAAGATATGCAAGTTAAAGGCTTTAAAAAAAGGTAACAGTGATGATAGTAAGATAATTCAAAGTGAAAGTTATTAAATAGGTTAAAATGATACAATATCAGATACAAATAAAATTAACATTTTTAAAACAGAATGGTATATACAATTCCAAGTTAAATTTTGAAAATCTGGATATTGGTTTTTATGAAAGATATTACCCAAATGAATTCAAGAAGGAATAGAAGATACATAAGGAGATATAAACATTGCCAGAGAGATATAAGAAGAGTAGCACAATGATGTCTATTACTGCTCTATATGTAGTACTAAAATATTGGTCCCTCAAGAGGAGATTTTACACATTGATACATTTAAGGAACAACAGTATGAAAACACAATAGATAAATGTATCATGTGGATATGTGTCCTAAAATCTATTTCAGTAAAAATAGCATAATATACATAAAATGACATCATTTATATAAAATGTCATAATATATAAACAATTACACACATGTATCTATACATTTTTGTAATAGTATAAAAATGAATAAAAACTATAAATCAGTTTCTTGACAGTGGATACTACTGCCAGACTCATGGAATTTAATTTTGATATTCATGAAGCTTCAACAATATTTTCTTTAAAAAACTCTAAAGAAAAAGGATACAACATTAAGATTTTAAGAAGTGGATTAATAGACATTTTTATTATGTTGCTTTACATTAATTTTTGTGTGTTTAAAATATTACAAAATAAATAATATCTATTCAAAAGGAACTGACTATAAATTATTAGAAACAATAAGTAATTCTGTAAAGTGAGCAGACATAAGAACAAAATAGACATGAAATTAATGCCTTTCCTAGTAAGCAGAAATGATTACAAAATGTAATGAAAAACTCAATTTGCAATAAAAATAAAACATTGAATTACTTGTAATTACTCAAACCAAACTTTATAACTAATAGGAAAAAATTATACACAGTTTTATGAAAAAAACTTTTATTTTAAGACCTATCTTAAAATAAAAACATTTTATTGTAAAATTTTCATCCAAATAAATCTTTGAAAACAAAGCAACTCTATAAGTTTTTGCCAGTTTTTGTGAAATTCAATATATTTGTCTAAAATAAATAAGGAAAAGCAATGTGCAAGAATAAAAGTTATTTTTTCAAAAGGATTACATATCCTTTCAGTATAATTGATAATCTCATTCTAAATTTAATCAGTAGGAAAAATATGCAACAAAGACTTTTTTTTTCAACATCTTTATTGGAGTATAATTGCTTTACAATGGTGTGTTAGTTTCTGCTTTATAACAAAGTGAATCAGTTATACATAACACATGTTCCCATATCTCTCCCTTCTTGCATCTCCCTCCCTCCCATCCTCCCTATCCCACCCCTCTAGGTGGTCACAAACCACCAAGTTAATCTCCCTGTGCTATGCAGCTGCTTTCCACTAGCTAGTTATTTTACTTTTGGAACTGTATATATGTTCATGACACTCTCTCACTTTAACATAGCTTACCCTTCCCCCTCCCCATATCCTCAAGTCCATTCTCTGGTAGGTCTGTGTCTTTATTCCTGTCTTACCCCTAGGTTTTTCATGACCTTTTTTTTTTTTCTTTTTCTTAGATTCCATATATATGTATTAGCATACAGTATTTGTTTTTCTCTTTCTGACTTACTTCACTCAGTATGAAAGACTCTATGTCCATCCACCTCACTACAAGTATCTCAATTTTGATGATATTTGATGAGTTGGGCTAATGGTTTATCAATTTTGTTTATCTTCTCAAAGGAAAAGCTTTTAGTTTTATTGATCTTTGCTATCATTTCTCTCATTTCTTTTTCATTTATTTCTGATCTGGTCTTTATGATTTATTTCCTTCTGCTAACTTTTGTGTTTTTATTGTTCTTTTTTCTCTAATTGCTTTAGGTGCCATGTTAGGTTGTTTATTAGAGATGTTTCCTGTTTCTTAAGGTAGGATTGTATTTCTATAAACTTCCCTCTTAGAACTTCTTTTGCTGCATCCCATAGGTTTTGGGTCATCGTGTCTCCATTGTCATTTGTTACTAGGTATTTTTTGATTTACTCTTTGATTTCTTCAGTGATCACTTTGTTATTAAGTAGTATATTGTTTAGCCTCCATGTATTTGTATTTTTTACAGATCTTTTCCTATAATTCATATTTAGTCTCATAGTGTTGTGGTCGGAAAAGATACTTTATACAATTTCAATTTTCTTAAATTTACCAAGCTTGATTTGTGACCCAAGATATGATCTATCCTGGAGAATGTTCCATGAGCACTTGAGAAAAACGTGTATTCTGTTGTTTTTGGATGGAATGTCCTATAAATATCAATTAAGTCCATCTTGTTTAATGTATCATTTAAAGCTTGTGTTTCCTTATTTATTTTCATTTTGGATGATCTGGCCATTGGTGAAAGTGGGATGTTAAAGTCCTCTACTATGAATGTGTTACTGTCGATTTCCCCTTTTATGGCTGTTAGTATTTGCCTTATGTATTGAGGTGCTCCTATGTTGGATTCATAAATATTTACAATTGTTATATCTTCTTCTTGGATTGATAGTTTGATCGTTATGTAGTGTCCTTCTTGGTCTCTTCTAATAGTCTATAATTTAAAGTCTATTTTGTCTGATATGAAAATTGTTACTCCAGCTTTCTTTTGATTTCCATTTGCACGGAATATCTTTTTCCATCCCCTCACTTTCAGTCTGTATGTGTCTCTAGGTCTGAAGTGGGTTTCTTGTAGACAGCATATATATGGGTCTTGTTTTTGTATCCATTCAGCCAGTCTGTGTCTTTTGGTGGGAGCATTTTGTCCATTTACATTTAAGGTAATTATCGATATGTATGTTCCTATTCCCATTTTCTTAATTGTTTTGGGTTCGTTATTGTAGGTCTTTTCCTTGTCTTGTGTTTCTTGCCTAGAGAATTCCTTTAGCATTTCTTGTAAAGCTGGTTTGGTGATGTTGAACTCTCTCAGCTTTTGCTTGTCTGTAAAGGTTTTAATTTCTCCATCAAATCTGAATGAGATCCTTGCTGTGTACAGTAATCTTGGTTGTAGGTTTTTCTCCTTCATCACTTTAAATATGTTTTGCCAGTCCCTTCTGGCTTGCAGAGTTTCTGTTGAAAGATCAGCTGTTAACATTATGGGGATTCCCTTGTGTGTTAGTTGTTGTTTTTCCCTTGCTGCTTTTAATATGTTTTCTTTGTATTTAATTTTTAATAGTTTAATTAATATGTGTCTTGGCGAGTTTCTCCTTGGATTTAACCTGTATGGGACTCTCCGTGCTTCCTGGAGTTGATTAACTATTTCCTTTCCCATATTAGGGAAATTTTCAACTATAATCCTTCAAATATTTTCTCAGTCCCTTTCTTTTTCTCTTCTTCTTCTGGGACCCTTATAATTTGAATGTTTGTGTGTGTAATGTTGTCCCCGAGGTCTCTGAGACTGTCCTCAGTTCTTTTCATTCTTTTTTCTTTATTCTGCACTGTAGTAGTTATTTTCACTATTTTATCTTCCAGGTCACTTATCCGTTCTTCTGCCACAGTTATTCTGCTATTGATCCCATCTAGAGTATTTTTCATTTCATTTATTGTGTTGTTCATCATTGCTTGTTTCCTCTCTAGTTCTTCTAGGTCCTTGTTCAATGTTTCTTGCATTTTCTCTATTCTATTTCCAAGATTTTGGATCATCTTTACTATCATTATTCTGAATTCTTTTTCAGGTAGACTGCCTCTTTCCTCTTCATTTGTTACATCTGGTGGGTTTTTACCTTGTTCCTTCACCTGCTGTGTGTTTTTCTGTCTTCTCATTTTGCTTATCTTACTGTGTTTGGGATCTCTTTTTGCAGGCTGCAGGTTTGAGGTTCCTGTTGTTTTTGGTGTCTGTGTCCAGTGTCTAACGTTGTTTCAGTGCATTGTGTAGGCTTCCTGATAGAAGGGACTAGTGCCTCTGTTCTGGTGGATGAGGCTGGATCTTGTCTTTGTGGTGGGCATGTGCACATCTGGTGGTGTGTTTTGGTATGTCTGTGGCCTTATGATTTTAGGCTGCCTCTCTGGAGTTGTGTTCCTTTCTTGTTAGTTCTTTGGCATAGAGTGTCCACCACTGTTGCTTGCGGGTCGTTGAGTGAAACTGGGTCTTGGTGTCGTGATTCAGATCTCTGGGAGATTTTTGCCATTTGATATTACATGAAGCTGGGAGGTCTCTTGTGGACCAGTGTCCTGAAATTGGCTCTCCCACCTCAGAGGCACAGCACTGACTCCTGGCTGGAGCACCAAGAGTCTTTCATCCACTCGGCTCAGAATAAAAGGGAGAAAAAGTAGAAAGAAAGAAAGAAACAAAGAAAGAAACAAAGAAAGAGGATAAAATAAAGTAAGATAAAATAAAATAAAGTTATTGAAATTATTAAGAAAAAAAAATTTTTTTAATTAACAAACAAAAAAATGGACGGACAGAACCCTAGGACAAATGGTGAAAGCAAAGCTATACAGACAAAATCTCACACAGAAGCATACACATACACACTCAGAAAAAGAGGAAAAGGAGAAAAAATAATATATCTTGCTCTCAAAGTCCACCTCCTCAATTTGGGATGATTCATTGTCTATTCAGGTATTCCACAGATGCAGGGTACATCAAGTTGATTGTGGAGATTTAATCCGCTGCTTCTGAGGCTGCTGGGAGAGATTTCCCTTTCACTTCTTTGTTCGCACAGTTCCTGTGATTCAGCTTTAGATCTGGACCCGCCCCTGCATGTAGGTCACCTGAGGGCATCTGTTCTTTGCTCAAACAGGATGGGGTTAAAGGAGCAACTGATTCGGGGTCTGTGGCTCACTCAGGCCGTGGGGAGGGAGGGATACGGATGCCTGCGGCAGCTGAGTCCAGCCTGACGTTGCACCAGCCTGAGGCGTGCCATGCATTCTCCCGGGGAAGTTGTCCCTGGATCACGGGACCTGGAAGTGGCGGGCTGCACAGGCTCCCGGGATGGGAGGTGTGGATAGTGACGTTTGCTTGCACACAGGCTTCTTGGTGGCGGCAGCAGCAGCCTTAGTGTCTCATGACTGTCTCTGGGGTCTGCGCTGAGAGCCGTGGCTCACACCCATCTCTGGATTTCCTTTAAGCAGTGCTGTTAATCCCCTCTCCTTGTGCACCAGGAAACAAAGAGGGAAGAAAAGGTCTCTTGCCTCTTTGTCAGCTCCAGACTTTTTCCCAGATTCCCTCCCGGCTAGCCGTGGTGCACTAACCCCTTCAGGCTGTGTTCACGCAGCCAACCCCAGTCCTCTCCCTGGGATCCGACCTCCGAAGCTCAAGCCTCAGCTCTCAGTCCCCGCCTGTCCCGGCGGGTGAGCAGACCAGCCTCTCGGGCTGGTGAGTGCTGTTCAGTACCGATCCTAAAGATATTTTTGATACACATATGCAGTGTAAGACCTGACTTATAAGTGTGAATTTTATTTATTTATTTATTTATTTATTTTTAAGGGTTTTTTTGATGTGGACCACTTTTAAAGTCTTTATTGAGTTTGTTACAATATTGCTTCTGTTTTATGCTTTGGTTTTTTGGCCAAGAGGCATGTGGGATCTTAGCTCCCTGACCAGAGATTGAACCCACACCCCCTGCATTGGAAGGCAAAGTGTTAACCACTGGACCACCAGGGAAGTTCATGCATTTTAAAAAAGAAAAATAATTGAAAGAATGTTTACCAAAATGTGTGTATATATATATATATATATATATATATATATATATATATATATATATATATATAAAATGCAGAAAAAAAGAAAAGCAGCATCTGAAAAAGACTTATGTACTTATTGGAAAATTGCCTTCACCATGGGGAAAATAAATATCTCTTCTTAACTCTTACTTAAAAATAAATTCCTTAGAGAATAAATTTAGGAGTAAAATCTTTTGAGTAAGTGAAGGAGGCTATATGACATAATGAAATATACAAGAATTCATCTTTGAGCTTACAAGATACTTTCCCATTGTAATGACAGAAAAGAATAAGATGCAAGAAGAATTTTAGATGCAGTGGTGAAAAATGAGGAATCAAGTGGGCCCTTTTTAACCGCAAATGACCTCCTTTGCCTAATTGCATATTGTGTCCAGCTTCAAAGTTAGGAAATACAGTTAAGATTCACAACTTTTCTATTTAGTCATGTGCAGATGATGGAAGTCTCCATTGCCATGGACCAAAAGTTAAAAGCCAAAGGTACTGTTGATTCACATATGTGTTTGTAAGCTCTAGAAGAACTAATAATTGACTGTGTATGACTCACAAGGCAATACCTGAATTGTGGTACCTTTCATCCTCCTTTTAGCCAAGTTTTCTTTTGTTCTCTCTCTCTTTCTCTCTCTCTCTCTCAATTTTTTCTCAAGAATAAAGTTTTTAGTTTACAGATTTTGGCCTTGTAAACTTGATTAAAATTATAATTGACCTGAAAATTACTTCAAATCTAAATCTAATTTTTTTAAGTTTCAAATAAGTTCAGATTTGCTTTTTTGTTTAATTGTATGCCTTGGTGTGTGATGGTTTCAGCCTAGGACAGAGGCAGGGCTATCCAAATATATGAAGACAGCCTGTACCCTTGTTGTTTATGGCTGATGATAATTGGAAAGGATGAGAAGCCTTGCAGGAGAGTGGGATCATATGTGACTTCCAGACCAGAGAGGTTTGGCTACTATTCAGAAAAGTACTCAAACCTTGTGATGTTTATCTTCATGGGTTAACCTTCATAGATCCATTCATCTCCAATGATTGCGTTCATCCTACCCAATTTCTTTATGGGATTTCTACTGAATAAGCTGTTCTTGGTAGCATTTCTGAAATAGATACTCTCCTTGGGAATAAATATTTAAACAAAATCAAGGATGAGGTTTCCATCAAAGGGTTTTAAGGGAAGTTAGAAATATTTGAGAAAGAGACCATCATCTTTTGAAACTGGTATCAGGTTGATTTACTAACATTTTTATATCAGTATCACTGATAGATATTTGCAGGCCCAGTTACTGGATAGTAGATGGTTTAATCCAGTGGTTACTATATCTCTTTCCACTTTGTGGAGTTTGTCTTAAAATAGTTTAGGCACATACTAAATTATTAAACTGTACAGCTAACCCAGTGACTGGGTTTTGATTTAGTTTTTTGGTTACTTTTCACTTTGTGTTCTATACTTTTCAAAGAACCAAGATAACCAGGCAAGTAATAACATCCATGATCAAAAACAGAAAGTTAAAAGAAACATCATTGGTTGAGACATTTTGAGGACAAAATTCTAGAGATTCCAATCGAGGGAGTCATACGACAAACTATTCAAGTAGTATGTGATTTGAAATCTTCTACTCTTCAATCATCAACAAAATAATGCAGCCTGAAATTATGTGTAGTAAATTAATATTTCTTTTTGATCAATTCATTTCTGATATGTAGGCAAAATAATACAGAACTATCATATCATCAACACTCATTATAAAGTTTGAAATCATTGCTTAAAAAATTCCTATTATTACTAGACACATTTAGTTCTCAAGCTAGTTCCTTGAAAAATCATTTAATTTAAACTTCAGGTTAATATTTTTCTTCTTTGTTTTACAAAATCCTACCTACTTTTAAAGGTAGGAACTGTCTTTTCTATTGAATCCTCTAACTTCTCAAACCTATATTAATTTCTCTCTTTTTCAAACTCTTAGAATGCTGCATATTCCACACTGTGAAGAATGTATTCAAGCATAGTCTTCCTCATTATTTTTAAATAAACACCTCTCCAGAGAAGTACTTCAGGAATAATTCTCCTTTTTCACCTAAGAACCATCCTGGACAAAACCTGTGAAAAACATACATTTCTTCATCAGTTTCTGGCTGACTCTTCAAAATGTGACTTTAGAATTAGAATTCAAAATAGAAAATACTCCTTTCCTTTAGCAAATAGGTATCAAATGATGGCAAAGACATCTCAGTAATACTATGCCAGTCCCTATATTAAAAAAAAAAAGATAAATTTCACATCTTGCCCTGTGATCAAGTTATTATTTGGCTTCTAGTAATGAGTCTCCAACTAAAAGCAGCCTCTATTCTAAATGTCCACATACATATTTATTGTTTGATAATAACCCTCACTTTTTTTTCTTTCTCTTCTGAAGAAAAATGGAAAATGCAGTTAGGTTTTCTGAGCAGCCTTTAAAACTCTTCATTAGACCCTTGTGTGTGTTGCATTTCCTTGCTCAGTGTCCACCTCTCATTTGTGAGAACAATGATATCTTATGGGAAACAACACCTCTCCCACCCTGATACCACTTCCAAAGTGAGAATTATTTTTGATCCCCCTGGCCACAGTGATTGATTTCTAAATTGACACATAATTCATTTTGAATAATTAGAGAAAATACCAGGACTTTTTTTGGTAATATCAGGAAGGAGGCACTCTCTTTTCTCTGAGGTTACCAAATGTACAAGATACAAGCTCATCATAATCTTGCCAAAACATTAGAAGTAACTGCATGGAAATGAAGTCAACATGGAAGAAAGAAAACTGAGACACCAAGATGGAGAGACACTGTGTCCTACAAATACATAATCCCCTGGATCTAGCTGTGCCTGAAAACCATCTAAAGGCTTTGCCATTATGTGAGCTAATACTGAGCCTTTTCTCCTTTAAGGTATGTTGGATTTGGTTTCTAACACTTGAAACTAAAATTGTCCTGAATCGTGGAGATTATAGAGATATGAAGTACTGAAATATTTTATTTAAAAGAGTTCACCATGGTATTGTTGCAGTTAAATATAACTAAAATTAAAATGAACATCAACCCTCAAGCTCTGGGTTGAAATACAGAAAAATGGATATTTAGGCTGTACCTCTTCTCCAAACAAAGGGTGACATTGGAAGAATAATTTGAATTATATTAAGAAAAACATGTCATTTAAAAAGTCCTGCCTGTGCTTTGTGAGGCTCAGAGGCAAAGAACATGATTAGACAGCCTTTTGTATGGGAAAATACTTTAAGGAGTTGGTGCTATACAAGGGTAACAGAAGACTTAAATTAGGGGCAGAGCTAAACTTCTAATCAAAGTAAATAGCAGGACTTTGGTTTAGGAATCAAGCAAATAGGAAGCAGGGGGAAAGGGTCTGGAGTGAGGACTTAGAAGAGTAAGACAAATGTAACCTACAGGATGTTTCCTATGACTGGAAAGAATTAATGGATTTTTAGGACAGGAAGATCCAATGTTCAATTTTAAGGAATTTCTTGTTCTTTTATATAATCCACTGCATTAATCTGAAATTGCTGTAAAAGGTTATTAAGTGTAAAAAGATTGTGTGACAAGTTCTTTGGGAGAGATGAACTGTTGGGGTGTTGACCATAGTGGGCAGAGCCAGCTGGTAAAAAGAGAGAGATAGCAGCCAGAGGACTTAAAACCTTGTACTGAGCCAGTGACATGGAAGCAGGCTATAAGGCACACTGACTCACAAGGCTGAAAGCTTCCTGCTCCTTCAGAAATCCTCAGAGGCATTTTCCAGAATAATTCTGAAAAGCTGGAGGACTTGGTGGGGATTGGGGGAGAGGCATCAGTTTCACTAAGACTTAAATTTCTCTGCTTTCTTAATCAAGGTAATCCCTGAAAGGTGGCAGGATATGCCATCCCAAAATACGCTTACATATTGATTACAGGCGTACCTCAGAGATACTGCAGGTTCAGTTGCTGACCACAGCAATAGAGAAAATATCACAATAAAACAAGTCACACAATTTTTTTTGGTTTCCCAGTGCATATAAAAGTTTTGTTTACACTATACTGTAGTTTATTAAGTTGAAATAGTATTATGTCTAAAATAACAATGTACATACCTTAATTAAAAAATAATTCTCTCGGGAAAATGGGGCTGATAGGCTTCTACATGTGCAATAAAGAAAGCACAATGCAATGAGGAATACCTATATTTGGAGCTGAAGACATTTGAGAAGAAGCAGGTATAATAAAAGCTCTCTGCCCTTCCCTTATTTACCTAAAAACAGGACATAAATTTGTAAAGATGTCCTCTCTTCCCTATCAGGAAGGACAAAGTTAGTTACTGGACAACTGTGAACTCTAAGAGTTCTAGAGATCTCTCTAGAGAGATCTCTCTAGAGATGGCACTAGTGGAATCTACATAACAAACTTTATTAAAATAACTTCTTCCATTAGTTTCCTCATATATTTGAGATAGGAAGGAAGTGAGCCAGGCACAACTGTTAAACGAATGTGGAGGGGGGCACAGCAGTTGAGAGAAACAGGATACAACAAAAGCTGGCTGGAACCAGCTAAAACCAAGTTGGCATCCAGCATGGTCCGAGCATGGTATGGTCATTGACATTTAACTCATTATATCTTCATTAGAATACTAAAAAAACACTCCCCCTCGCACCATGACAGTTCCACAGCTGACCATAAAAGGCCAAAAGCGTGCAGTGGCCCAACTCCTAGAAATTCCTACCCCTCAACAAGAATATTCCTCCCACTCTTTAGCATATGAAATTACCCAGCCCATAAACATTAACAACCCCTCACTCCAGGGCTGCTCTTGCCTCCTGAGATGGACCACATTCTGTCTATGGGGTGTGTATCTCCCTGAGTAAACCTGCCTTCACTCTACTTCAGATCATTCTTGAATTCTTTCCTGCATGAAGCCAAGGACCCTCAATTTGCATCCTGTCCCAGGGACTTGGGCATGTCCCAGGAGGTGATGTTTCCTTCTCTTGCATCATCTTTACCTTCCTGCAGTTTTCCACACCTAAAACCTCAAAGTCCTTTTCAATTGTCTTATCAGTTCTCCACATATTTATTGTTCTTTGCTAAGATGACATATAAGCTCAAGTTCTAACCACTTCTTTGAGTTCCACACCACTGAATTCTCCCATGTGTATGTGCCATGCATGAGTTAATAAATTTCTCTTTATTTTTCTCTTGCTAATCTATCTTTTGTTCATCCAATTTATGTCACAAATCATATAAAAAGACTTTTTCCTCCCAAACACCCCCAAAGCGGGACTGAGACAAGCATTCATAGACAAGTGGTTTATTTGAGAGTGATCCGTGGAAACCATGGCAAGGTGAGGGGAAGAGTGAGGCAGGAAGAGAGGGAGACCAATAAAGGGTGTGTTCATGGGCAGGTTACCATGGGGACAACTGGGGCTTAGTCCCCCTGAGGGTCCTCCAAGAGACACTCAGGAGAACTCAGTCCTTGCAAAGTTCAGGGAATCTCACCCCTTGTTAGTTGAGGGGTGGCTCTCGGGGACTTTAGCATCCTGGCACTTCCTGTTTCCACTTATGAGTCAGGCGTCCTCCTAGAACCAGAGGCAGAATTCAGGTAGACAAAGATGCAAGTATTTAAAGGAAAACAAAAGCACTGGCACATGTGGGAATTGTTTACGATCTCAAGGAGCTCCAGAGGGCAAGGAACATGGGATATAAGGCAATTAACAATATCTTTTCTATCCAGTAGTATTTGAAAGTCAGCAGAGAAAATTATTTTCATCATATATTTGTACTTGTAGAAATACTTAGTGGTTAGAAGAGGAAATAATCAAAGGCTATGTGTAAAAATTCAGAAGAAAACTTCTATGTCACTCTCTATATAAATTCTATATCTATACTCTTTTAGAAGGTAATGACAATAGACTTGGGGATTCTTCACAACAGTCTGCTTCTATAGACCTCTTCATTTTCCTTTCATTTAAAAAATGTCATGAAATATTAATTTAATTAACTAAGAAATAAAAAATGTTTTAATTATACAGAAAACACAAAAACAAGTATAATGAATATCCATTTTACTGTCACTCAGATTTACCATTCTGTCATGTCTGCAAAGACACCTGATCATGACCTGTGGAGTGTTACATTACTGTGTAGAGTAACAGTATGCAGAGAATCTGAAACTCCTGTGTGTTGCTGGTAAGAGAGTGAATTTGTACTTTTCAGAGAAAACTTTGGCAAAAGATCTAGTGAAGTGGAAGATGCCTATGAAACTACTACCCAGAAAATTCTTTTCCAGGTGTCTATCTTAGAGAAACTCTTGCAAATGGCTTTAAGGAAACATTTGTAAGCACTGTTTGTAACAACAATAAAGTACAAAATAATACAGTTGTCTCTTCATTGGTTAATAGATAATAAATTTTTTTATTTATATAGAGGAATTTAAATAACACTTAAAATGCTTGCTGTAGCCTGTGGTGTTGTTCTCAAATGCTGTCCTTCCCTGTAACAGGATTTTACTCCCTTATCTGGCAGCAGATGCTAATATCTGCTTTAGGCCTATTATTTTGAGGTGCCCTTTCCTATGGGGAGATTAAAACTCCCATCCCACCAAGGTCAGGTGAGGCAATATGACTTGCTGAGAACAATGAAATGTAGGCAGGAATGATGACGCCACTTCGAAGCAGGGGTGAAGAGCCATTGTGTGTCTGTTACCTGTTCCCTGGGCCATGAGCACAACAATGCCCCAGATAGAAGCAGATCATTCTATCTAGGTCCAAAATAATGAGAGATGAAAGACCCAGAGCTCATATGGCCTGTGAGTGAGACTTAAACTTGTTAATTTGGGAGCACTGAGATCCTCAGGTTGTTTGTAGCATAATCCCAGAAATTTTGGTTTCCCACCTAGATGGCTGGATACTTGGGGTTCTATGCAGATAGTAATAAGGAGGAAAAGGATGTGCTGTAAATTTTATCAGAGGCAAATTGGAGATATCAATTTATATAGTAATATTGGTCATCTCCAGGTGTTGCAAAATTAAATATTCTTGATTAATAAACATGGGGAAATAGTTCCTTCTAGTCAATAAATGTAGGTGATCTGTAGAAGGTGTTTTATATGGTATGGCCTTTGGAATCAGATCTGGGTGTGGATACTGGGACTGCCATTCAAGGCTCTGCATCCTTTGGTTTAAACTTACTGACCCTGAAGTGGCCCTTACATAGAGGAAGCTCTTAGTGTTTTGTAGCTATTATTAAATAAAAGATTTCAAACTGTCAAGTCCTTGGTGTGGGTGCTAAATTAGTGAGCTTTAAAAAATAAAAATAAGATGTATAGCTGATTCACTTTCTTATACAGCAGGAACTAACCATTATAAGCAATTATACTCCAATAAAGATGTTAAAAAAAAAGGAAAAAAGAAAATGGACTTTGAAAAAAGAAAAAAAAAATATGTTGTTCAATTTGTATAATACTAAGAACTACAGATATATATGATGTTAAACCAGGCTCTGGACCTATGAGTGTATATCACTCCATAGGTACACTTTTCATTTTTAATTGTACATACAGTAAAGGATATAGTTGAGTTTGATGATTTCTTTTTTTTAACAAACAGAACCAGCATCTGCAGCATAAAACAAAACATTACCAGCCCCTAGAATTCCTCTTTGTGCCTCCATCTGACACTATGCTTGACCGAAGTTCAATCATTATCCTGACTCTTAGCAGCTTAAATGAGTTCTGTCAGTTTTCGTACTTTATATGATTGGAAAAATACAACACACACTCTTTCAGACAATGTCATGTTTGTGAGATTCAGTCATATTGCTGTGCATAGTAGTAGATCATTTATTCTCAATGTAGTGCAATATTTCATTGCTTGAATGCTCACAATTTAGTTATCCATTCCATTGTTGTTGAATTTGGGTATTGTTCAGGTTTGGGCTATTATGAAGAGCAGTTATTCTCATACATGTCTTTTACTAAGCACGTTTACATGTTTCTGTGGTGTGTACTCTTAGGAGTACTATTGCTACTTCCACCATTGGGCATGTAGATGTTCAGTATTAGTAACAGCCAGACAGTTTTCAAATGTAACTGTGCCAAATTGTACTTCTAGCAGCTGTATATGAAAGTTCTGATTCCTCTACATTCTAGCCAAAACTTGGAGTATTTTATTTTCTATTTTTATTTTAGCTATTGTGGTGGATTTGTAGTGGCATCTCATTGTGTTTTTAATTTTATTTTCTGATGACTAATGAAGTTTAAGTATTTAGTTTTTCTCAATTGGGATGTATTTTAGATTCATCAGGTACTTCTGAGCAATAAAAAGTTAGCAAATATGGAAAACTATCAAAAAAATAAACTCTTGAGACTATTATACATTTTTGCCAGGTGAAATGCAAGGATTAAAGACAATTTGAAATGTTTGACATGGTCACATAATCTTGGTATTGTTTTCCAAAGACAATCAAACATAAAAACAACCACAGCAGAACTGTTAAATACCAGGCACTACTTGGGGAGTTACAGGTAAAATAATTGAGTAAGACATAACTTTTGGCATCTGGCAACTCAGAGTATAGTTGAGAGGTAATCAAGTGTTGAAAAACAAAGTTCAACAGGGTAAATTTTAAAGATCTCACTGGCTTTATTCAGTGATTCATGAATCAGGTCTCATCCAACCTAGCAGAAACAAAGGAGTTCCAGGAGCTGTAGAAAATGAAAGACGTTATAGGCAGAAAGGAGTGGGAACAAGGAAGTATTAAAATAGTGGATCCAAATAGTGGATTGGTCCTGGCAAGGTCAATTTCCTTTAGGGGATGGCAGGGGTCTATCAGGCAGACCACCTCACTAGTGCTGATCAGATGATTCCTGATTGACTGGTTTAAGACTGTATTTCTGGGAGAATGGAAACAAATTAAATCTTGGTTTAGTGACATGGGGCTTAGCATAAGTGACTCCATTTTGAGCCTGTTGTCTTGGTTTTTAACACAAGTAAAATTCAGTTACCAAGTGTCTTAGTCAGTTGGGGCTGCTATAACAAATTAAAATAGAATGGGTGGTTAAAAAACAAACATTTATTTCCTATAGTTCTGGAGGCTGGGAAGTTCAAGATCAAGGTGTTGGCAAATCCAGTCTGGTGAGAGCCCCCTTCTGAGTTTGCAGATGGCTGTCTTCTCTTTGTACCGTTTCACAGCAGAGAATGGAGAGAGAGGAAGCACAACCTCTGATGTCTCTTCTTATAAGGGCACAAATCCCATCGTGAAGGCTTCATGCTCATGACATAATTACCTCCCAGAGACCCCATCTCCAAATATCATCATATTAGAGATTAGATTTCAGCCTATGAATTTGGAAGGGGGCACAAACATTCAGTCCATAACACCAAGCAAGGTAAATGCTAAAATAGAAGTATTTACAGAATTCTCTAAGAGCACACAGAAGGAAGCCTTTAATTCTACGTGACACAAATATAGAGTATGCATGTGCGTGGGTAGAGGAGCTGGAATGGCACCAAAGAAGTGATAAAAAGTCATGCTGAAACTGAAACAAGAGTAGAATTTACTAGGCAGAAAGTTGGAGAGAAACTTTTTTCAAGAAGACCAAACAGCACATACAACAAGGGAAGGTAAGGAAACAGAAATTTCTCCTGGGAAGGAGTAATCAGTTTGACTTCATAGGGGGTCTATGTGGGAATGGTGGGAAATGAAGCTATGGAAATAGGCAGCGTCAAACACATGAAAACCCACCATGCCTGTCAGGAGGATTTTGAAGTTCTATAGTAGATACACAGGACCACACAGGAAGTTTATACAGCGGCCTTTGCAATAAGAAAATCTATTATTCAAAGCCCACAGCTGTATTATAAGGCTGTTATTTACATCACAAAAAAGAAAACAATCCTTTTAAAATAGATCTGTCACGGGTTCCATTAAAAAGTAAACCTCTTAATGCCCTTAAGGTGAGAATTTTTCATGTAAGTTATCAGGATGATATCATTGCTTTTGGAATATGTGTCCACAGTTGGAATTCTGTTTTACTTTTCCTTCATAAATCATACCATAATGCAATTTCTATAACATCCAGATTTGTTTTCTGAAAAGTGGATTAAGAATTTAGATACCTGCAAACTGATGGAAGTACTGAATCCTTCTATACCTAAACAATTTCCCCAGTTTTTGCATAGTTGTTTTACCTATCCTCACTTCATTAATATCATTTTAACAATCTTATATTCATGGAATTTTCCCAAAGTATCTAAATTAATTCTACAAAGGAGCAGCATCTCTCCATTTATTTCTCAGATTAGGTAATATTTAATTCAATCACAGCATTGCAGTAACAAGTGCAACTTGTATTAATTGGGTTTGGGAACAAAACTTACGGGCTTTTTGTAAGACAGAGTCCAACTGGTGGGACCCAGTTAATAGTGGGAAATGATAGAACATTTATCCAGCAAGTTGATGAGTCAACCCAACAAGAAACTCACTTAAGAAAACTTTAACTATGCTACCTTTTCTTGGTTTATCTACTATACACTTTAGCTGTAGTCTCTCCCCAATAAAGGATCATGGTCTCATTTACACTGTAAGTCATAGCCTCTCTGTTCCAACTTTTGATACTTATTTTTGCTTGCTCTTTTAAAATTGTTGGTTGGTTATCCTGGAACCTCTATCTAGGCATTACTGTACCTGAATAAAAAACAGATGAGAAGGTTTACCTTTATGGCCAATTAATATTTCCATGTCTTAATGTAATTTCAATCTGTTGACAATATTCCTTTCCATAATTGATATATTTGAAGTAAATATTTTCCATTATGTAAAAAGCGATCTGAATTGCTTTAATTTTCATTTTCTACCTTTCTTCTCAAAGTGCTTCTCATCTATTTGTGAAAGACAAACTACATTTCTTCTTAAAGTTATTCATCATGTATCACAGAATAATTAAAACTAGTATACTTTTCTTTTTCACTCAACTAATATTTATTAACACTTACAGTGGAATATGCAGAAATTATTAAGATAAAGTGAGCCTTTTAAAATTAAAGTCAGAGCCAATTTGGATACAATGCAGCAATGCCATAAGTACAAAGACAAATTCAAGTTGTATAGAGTCAGAAGAGAATGCAATGAATTTTTTTCTGAGCAATGAAGTTAAGAAAGTGAGACTTCACAGAAGAATTGATTATTATATCATTTGCCAAATGAGCTAAGGAAAATGGAGGTAGTTTCTCCAAGGCAGGAAAAGCAGCAAGACCAATGTCAAGTTAACACGTGATTACATGGCAATTGTATTGAGCCCAGCGTGGGGTGTTCTTAGGGAGCTAGAAAACTCTAGCAGAATGTTGGGGAATGTGGTTATAAAAAGGCATTATTTGCACCTCTAAGAAATTAATGCTTTCTTTTGTTGGCAGAGAAATTCTTAAAGATTTTAAACAAGTGAATCGCATAGTAAAAAAAATGACAAAGGAATTACATCAAGGTCCAGAAAAGCGAGACGTAAGGCCGAATCAAATTAGGCAATGAAGAGAGCAGTTGTAAATGTAATTAGCAGCAATCTGGGCAATAAAAAAATTTAATAAATTGAATAAGATGCCCAAGTCATGAGAGAGGCAACTACAATTCCAGAAGCACATTGAACTTGGGACCATGTTCCTTTTAGCAAAAGGAAATTAACCAAAAGAAAGGGAACAGTGTGCTTAACTGTGGCTCCCACTGATTCATCTTGAAAGTTGTGTAATTCCTGGGTCCTGTTTCCTTATCAATTAGCCATTGTCTCATCATCCCAATATTTTACTCAGCCAACTCAGAGATGGTAAAATTATGCCCCTTAATTATTTGAGTAAATCACTTTACAATCACCTGGATTGTTTAAAATTAAATAATGAGATGGTGAAATTAATCAGATCCTTATATTAAAATTTTTCTTGGTACATTTAGGGGTGACCTAGGTGTTTGTCATAAGAGGTTTGCAATTTTAAGATAATCCAGCATATTAGAGCACCTGGCAGATTAAATTTATGATTTCAACTTGAAATGAATAATTGCTGTTAGGATTATGATTTTCATTTAAAGATGTAATACAATGTAATTGTTTATAAACAATAATAGAATGCTCAAAAGAGATTAATTTACTGAGTGAGCGCATAGATTTCAAAGAGCTGCTTCAGAACTTAGAGGGATTTTGCTTTAAGTAGGCAAGTTTGTCCTGACATGCATTAAGAAGTACTTAATTAAATTAAATACATTTAATTGAGGACTGATTGTAGTTTAAAATGTTTTAAGGGCATTTAATTAAATGAGGCTAATAATTATGAATATTTACTAAGATAAACTTCAGTGAATTGAATATTTGTAAATTAACAAGTGCAGGGATTGAATTTTTCACACAAAAAAGCTTTATTGAATTAAAAAATAAGCTTTCTAAGTTGAACTTGACATTTTAAAAATAATGTGGCTTTTAAATCTGCAATGTTAATTAATGGAATATTATTTAGAACCAAAATAATTATAAGACACTATTTCTACATAATAAGCTTCCCTCAAACTTAAAATAACTCACATTATCATTTTTCAATGAAGATTCAGAGAGAGTAGAAGTCTCAGAACAGGGTTCAGGAGAGAAATATTTTATCTCATTCAATTTAATTTAAAAGAGTGGAGGCAACATAAACATGTTTGAAGGAAAAGGGAAAGACAAAGATGACTGAGAAAAGGATATTGAACACACACACAGCATGGAGAGCATTGTTTTTTTTTTTCCCGTATGATAAAAATATAAAATAAAAATTTTGAACCAAAAGTCATTGTGCCAACTTTTGAGGAAGCATTGACCTATCTCTAAAAGGAGGTGGCAACTTAAACTACAAGTGCAAATTCTGATTATTGTACTTTTAACAGCTATTGCTTGCTATTTGGATGCTGAAATAGTTGTGATGCTCTGAGATGTTGAAGTACCACAGGCTGATCATTCTTAGAGTCACTTCTTATATATTCTAGATGTATAGAAGCACTCAGACAAATGAGTTAACATTTCTAGACCAAGAATATAACTTCTAATAAAAATAAAAGGGAATCTCTAATATCATCTTAATTGTTAATATCTCTTATACAGACTAAGCACAAGCCATAGCAAAATTTATTGTATTGATTTTTGGCTATATAAAGGTATATTTTCCCCCTACATGATATAGCTGCTAAAAATAAAAATGTTAAATTATGATGGACTACATAATCTAGTATCATCTCATCACATGGTGAGGTCATATCTAAAAGTATTTTTTTTTTAATTTTGTACACTCCCTCTTTATTGACCCTCTCCCATCCTTAGTCAGATGAAACCACACTGTCTCAAAGGAAATTAGGATTACTAAAAAATAGAACAAAGAGAAAGACTCAATTGTTTTTGACGTCCAATCTGGGCTCCTAAGCTTCCAAATAGGCCCTGGCAGGACTGAGTATGAAAGATACAGAGAAGGAGAAGCTGATGAACCTGCTCTTATCCTTTCCCCCAAACCCAGTCAATGAGTTACCTGTGCTGGTGAAAGGTCATGCATGATACTGATACTTTAGCATGAGCTAGAATTGCTTGGACGACTTGCTAAAACATAAGTAGCTTGGGCCCTATCCCTAGGGTTTCTGAGGTAAATCTCAGGTAAGGCTCAAGAATTTGCATGTCTACGCAAATCAAAACTACAATGAGGTACCATCTCACACCAGTCAGAATAACCATCATTTAAAAGTCTACAAATAACAAGTGCTGGAGAAGGTGTGGAGAAAAGGGAATGCTCCTACAGTGTTGGTGGGAATGTAAATTGGTGCAGCCATTGTGGAAAGCAGTATGGAGGTTCCTCAAAAACCTAAAAATGGAACTAACATATGATCCAGCAATTCTACTCCTAAGCATATATCAAGACAAAACTATAATTTAAAAAGATGCATGCACCCCTATATTCATAGCAGCACTATTCACAATAGCCAAGTCATGGAAACAGCCTAAATGTTCATAGGCAGATGAATGGATAAAGAAGATGGGGTACATATATACAAAGGAATACTACTCAGCCATAAAAAGAACAAAATAATGCCATTTGCAGCAACAAGCATGCAACTAGAGATTATCATACTAAGTGAAATAAGAGACAGACAAATACCATATGATATTGCTTATATGTGGAATCTAAAATATGACACAAATGAAAATTTCTATGAAACCAGAAACAGAATCACAGACATAGAGAACAGACTGGTGGTTGCCGAGGGGAAGGGAGTTGGGGGACTGATGGAGTGGGAGGTTTGGGTTAGCAAATATATATAAATATATATAAATATAGAATGGATAAACAACAAGGTCCTACCATATAAAATAGAGAACTATAATATATTCAATATCCTATGATAAACCATAATGGAAAAGAATATTAAAAAATATACATATATATTTAACTGAATCACTTTTCTGCACAGCAGTAATTAACATAGCATTGTAAATCAACTGTACTTCAATTAAAAAAAAAGAATTTGCATTTCTAATTCCCAGCCAGAAGCTAGTGCTGCTGATCTGTGGAACCAGCGGCCAAGGAGATGGGACAATGACCCAAAGACAACAAGAGGGTTTGGTAAATCAACTTCTAGATGAAGTCTTTCTTCTGGCTAGCTCTGGAAAGCCAGAAATGCAGCCAATGCTTACAGATAATCCCACAGCCAATCAAATGAGAATTGACTTCAGCCAGCCAGTGAAGATAGGTCCCTGGGGTTAGGGTCAATCAAGAGTTGCCAGTTGCTACCCTATGATTCTTTTATCAAAAGTACTTCACCCTATTCTGAAATTTTGCTGAATCACATGCAAACAGCCTCCTGAAGCCCACTGTTTTTAAGAACCCAGGTATTTGTAAGTACCTGAAAGCAGAGGGGATCTTAGTGAAAAGAAGAGCTGAATCTGTACTTATGTGGAAAAGAAAGTTTCAGCACCACCCTTGGATAGGTCCAGATGTGGCAAATCCTCTCCCATTATACTCCCAGATTCCTTCAATGTGTTAGTTACTATGACTCTATGTCTTACTTATAAATTCTCCGATTTCCCTCTTTTCCTTATACATGTTCTTCCTTACAATTTCTCCTGGTGCTTTTATGAGAACCACTCCCCTCTAACATTAGCCAGAACCACCCAAATGTCCTGTGAGTAAAGGGTATTTAGCAGTGATTACTTCTAAAAACCATTACCATTGTTTCCCACAAACACATTTCTAAATTTCTCTGTATCCTACTGTATCTTCTCCTTCGATGATTGTGTTAGCACAGAGAGGATACCCCTATACATTATTCAAGTCTAAGGTATCCAAAATAGTCTTTTGATTTTTATCCAAATATCTTCACCAGTCTCAATCTCCAGGGAAGAGACAATCAGCGCACTGCTGCTCCACAGATGTGAAAGAACAAGTCGTGCCAGGGAAATCTCCATGCTGGTCCATCTGGAGCTAAATGTAAACACAAAATCTATGTTTTATAACATCTCCTTCCAATCACATGACAACTTAGGTCTGACTATAACATGTGGACATAAGGCATTGAACAAATCCTGATGGCCTATTTGGCAGTCATCATCCTGGATAAAGACTGGGAGGGAAAACAGGCCATGAAGGCACTGTATTCTATAAGAGCTAAGCCTACCCCTTAACCAAGGCCCATGCCTTGCCATGCAACCTGCATTCAGAGTCAGAACCTGGTCCTGCAGGGAATCTGGAATATCTTGATTTGTAAATGCATTCACACCTCTGCACTGGGTAGGTTATCATCAGTATGACTGAGGGTTAAACCATGTTGGAGATGAGATAAATCCTTAGATTTATGGTCCTCAAACATCCTTTTGGGGCCACTGACTGACTGCTATCACTGTATTATCTGATCAGACCATACAACTAACAATGAGTCAAATAAATGAGGCAACATATAATTTTTGAAGTAGATTTCTTTTATGAAAGTGTAAGAAATGTTGTGAGCAAAAAGAAAACTTTCTACATGGTAAAGGTCAACGATCTCCCTGTAAATACTTTTTGTCTGTATAGGGGTGTGTTTTATAGAAAAGGACTCTTCCAGCTAGTATTGCCACATAACAGACCACTCAGTATAAAACAATAACCATATCATTATGCCCATGGATTCTGTGAGTCAAGAATTTGCACTGTGGTATTATGTTTCTACTCTGTGATGTCTGGGACCTCAACCGGGAATCTTCAAATGCTGGGAGTGACTTGCTGGCTGGAGGCTTAATAATCAGAAGGCTTACTTATTCTCTTGTCTGGTGGCTGAAAACTGTGGTGAGCTCTCAGCTGGGGTTATCAGCCTGTGCACTTACACTCTTCATGTGGCTGCTTGGGCTTTCTCAGAGCATGGTGGTTGTGTTCCAAGAACATTTGTCCAAAAAGCACCAGGCAGAAGTCATGTTGCTCCTCATGAACTAGCATTGGAAGTCATGTGGCTTCCCTTTGGCCTGTGTCACAAGCCACTCACATTCAAGGAGAGAGAACACAGAATCCCACCTCTCAGTGGGAGGAGTGTCAAAGCCACACTGTAAGAGTGTGTGAAATGGAAACGTTTTTGTTTTTTTCTGATCTTTGGAAAATATAATCTATTATAAGTCATTTCACTTCTTTGAATCAGAATTTTTGCCATTTGTTTGATTTACTTCTCTTGTCTTTGAAGATTGGGACTTATGTCTTATTGTAGCAGGCCACCTTCCACTCTGTAGATAGGACCCTGACTTTTTAAGGTTAAATTGCTTTGAAGGATGCATTTAAGATTCCACGAAATACACATTGTTTGTTGGAGGATGGATCTTAATAGAGGAAGAGAAAAGCCTATTTTGAGTAGAAGCAAGGGATAAGTTAACTCATTTTTATGGCTCAAAAATGGAAAACCTCCAGGGTTTTTCTGGACCTGTGACCCATCCACTTTATATTAGGCTAACTGGAAAAGCATAGTTAAGATGAAGAGGTCATGTTGGAAACCGCTTTGACTGACTGCAGCTAATGGTTGAGGGAAGAATATTTTATGATCAAACAAGCTACAAAACTAGAAATGGGTCTACTTGTGTCCAAGTCATTATCTGGTACATCTGTATTTCTCATAGAAACTGGACAAATTGTCCATAAGAGGTTGCCTACTGCCTCTGGGTGAATCCACAGCTTTTCCCTGTTTGAAAAGCAGTCCTCAAAACTCCAAAGTTCTAAAGACTTTGAACCTGGGGTTCCTGGGTACAAGCTTTAGACTCATTTGCATCTCTTTGTCTCTCCCCCAACTCTACTGATGATTCTAAGGCTCTTCACCTTTCTGTGAACTTTATTAAAATGAAAGTGCAAGAGTGAACTGGGCCCCTTTCCTGAGTAGCCCTCTCCTCTTTCAGCAGCCTTGGAGATGAGACAATGGGTTAATTGAGGTAGTTACCTGCATTTGGGCCTTGCTCAAACCTATCTCTCTGTTGTTTTTGGACTGTAGTCTAAGTAAACTGCCTCCAAATATTTTTTCAGAAAATTTTGCCAATATTGCAATTTTCCACCAAGGCTTTTGAGGAAAAAGAAACCCTCAGCGGATTGCTCATAAAAAAGCAAAACTAATGCACCAGACCTTTTATATATTATATTTTATGATATATTTATAACATGTTATATATAAATATATGGTATTTATAAATATATATATCATATTAATAAATTTACTTTTTATTTTCTTCCATTGAGATACACCCTCTAACATCAAATGTGTATCTTGTGGAATCTTAATTTTGTGCTCCAAAGCAGTTTAACCTTAAGAAGTAAGGGTACTATCTTCACAGTGGGAAATATCATGCTACCATAAGGCAGTCCCAATTTTTATATGTCTATATATCTATACCTATATGCCATGAGGTGAGGTGAATAATACCCTGCTCTGTGATGGGATTAAAGTCATTTCAAGAAGAGGCTCTTCAATGAGGAAAACCAACTTCTTCCTTGCCCTGCAAAACAACTATTTCAGGTGAATATTGACATTAGACCTAATGTCTTTGTTGTTTTTGTTTTTTTCACCTTTATGAACTGTGAACATTTGGATTGGGGTACTAAGGACATAAAAGCTTCTACTGTCTAGAGCAGAGGCCATCAAACTTAGTTGCATCAGAATCACTCCAGAGCTAAATAAAGCACATATTTTCTTCTGGTGACCCCACTTTGAGAACTACTACTCTTTAGCTTTCCTACTCAAAGTGTGGTCTGTGTTCCAGCTGTACTGGTAATCACCTGGGAATTTTTTGAAAGACAAAATCTCAGGCTGCAACTTAGAAATAGAGAATAAGGATCTGCACTTTAACAAGATCCCTAGGTGATCGGTATGCACATTTAAGATTGAGAAGCAGAACTTTTCTAGAATAGCTTGTAGCCATTTCCTGAGGTTGCTATTTACAAGTATAAGACATGCCTTTCATCATATTTAATGTTACAAGTAATTTCCAGGCAATTTCAAACTGCACCCCTCTTAAAAAGGCAAATAAAGTATATCCCACAGCTAGGGATTTGGTAACTTTATTAGAAAGATAACTACTCTAATTTATAAAATTAATTGTTTTAATATTATAACAAATAACACAATATGTCCAACAATCATTTCCAATACCATGATCAAAACCTATAAGAGGTAGCACTGATTCATAAATTTTACTCAGAATAAGAATTTACAAACAATAAGTGATCAATAAGTAAACCCCAGGAATGTCTGGACAAAAGAGTATGAATTATAGCTAGACCATATCATTCAAATCATATAGAAAATTAGCATCATTATCACCACTATGCTATTAGATGAAATGTCCAACAGAGTCTCATGGCTAACTTAGCTGGGTCTGCCAGAAAAAAAATCAAGATTTAATTTATGACATAATTTGGAATCTACAGTTAAAATCTAAGAACCTTTTAATTCAAAACTTCTTTGCCTAAATATGTTGCTGTTTTCTAAAGAGAACTTCAGTGTAAATTCAACGTAGCTGACACTTTGACCAATTTATGTATTTATATGTGAGTTGACAGGGTAAAATGTATAATTATAAAATTTTTACTTTAGGAGTTAAAAGGGAGGATTATTCCCTTGCATTGTTTACCATATTAAAAAAAATTATTTAGAAGTCTTCTGATCCCATATGACTTCTGAGCCCTCCTGTATAATATTCCTTCTTTCCCAAATGCCACAATATTATAGGAAAAAAGCATAAATTAAAGGCCTGAGAAATAGAGACCCTGAAATATTTAAGATGTTGAAAATAATTGTAATATATAATGCAGTTAAAACTAGATTAAAAGCAAAATCTCATAGGACTAAAAAATCTACAATTCAATAATTTAAAAATTGAGTTTCCCAGAAAAGGGTTATAAAGGGGGTTCAAGAATAGATCTAAGATACCAGGGACTAGGAGCAGAAGAGAAAGTGCTATGGGACAATTGGTCCACTGTCCCCATTTTGCCACTGAAAGTGTTTTTCTCTAAGAGAATAAAGATAATGGGTCCTCTAACTCAACTTTCTCTGTACTAAGGTTTCTCAACTTTTATGTCCATGTGACTCATCTGAGAATCTTGTTGAAAGACAAATTCTGATTGACTAAGTATGGAATGATGCCAGAGATGCAGAATTTCTAACAATCTCCTAGGTAATGTCAATGTTTCTGGGCCCTGGACTGCTCTTTGAGTACAAAGGTCTATATCAGCAGTAACAAGCTGGAAAATTTAATGGAAAAAAATCCCATTCACAACAACAAAATCCCAGGGTATCTAGAATAAGCCTAAGAAAGATTTTATAAAATCAAAATAAATAAACATTTAAAACTCTTATTTAAACATTATAAAAGAAAATTTGAATAAATGGAGAGCAAAACTACACTGATGCATGGGACAAGGAAAAATGTTACTTTTGTTGTTAAGGCCTTTTATACCTCACACTCAATGGCTTAAATTACTTATTTGGGTTGAAAAATGTTCTAACTTAATATATTAAAGCAAAACAAAGAAATAGAAAATCCTTGGGTGAAATTGCCATCAAGGAATATATAAGTAATAATTTATACCATATTTTTTAATTAGAATATAATGATTATTTGACAGAATTGTGTCCTGCAAAATTCAACAATATTTACCAAAGATGTAGCTTTCTTGCTTTCTGTTTTTATTGAGATATAACTGACATACCACCTTATATTAAGATTTAGCTTCCTTGATGTTAATTATTCTCAATCAATGGATATTTCAAGAACACAGACCTAGAGCTCAGTAGTATGGAGAAACATGTCAACTGTGGTTCTAAAGATACATATTTGTGAAAGGGTTCTCATTCCTCTACTTAGAAACCTGTCCACATATTGCATCTACAAGTCCAAAAAGCAGAACAGTTTTTAAACCTTTCAAACACTAATGCAGAATCCATGACTTATTAAGTTTATTCATGACTAAAGGCTTTCCACTGACAATCATTTTTGTTTCCATAGAAATGCCAGGAATATATCTTTCAAAGCAGATTACCAGCTTCTGCTAATTATTTTATGGCATCTGGATGATAAAATAAAAATAAAGCACCTTGGGTTTAATGTCAACTGTCACACAACTGTTCTCTTCATGTTCCAATGACAATGACAGGCACATTTTGTGCCATCAGATAATACACAACTCTTGTCACAAAAGATGTATGAATTCCTAATGGGAACCTGAGAACAAAGACATAAGGTATTGTGTAGTAATAATATGTGGATGAGACACCTTAAGGACAAATCATTGAGCAAAATTATTTTTAGGATATCTAGAGTTAGGTTATATTTTACATACCATCCATATGTATTGTACCTTTCACTAAAACTTCTTATGATAGTGGTGCTAAGCACAAAGATATATGAACCACTTTTCTCCAATATTTGCATCATAATATATCCAAAGTAGCAGATCATCCATGTGGGGAAGTAGGTATAACAGGAAAATTATTTTCTCTTTGGTTTGATGACCACATATCAAAATGCTAAAATGACTTTTTCATTTGTGGGTAATTAAGAAAAAGTTTATAGGACAGCTGGTCTAAGTTGGAAAGTCACAAAATTAATGAGTATATTTGTAAAATGTGCACTTTGGGACAACATTTTGTGGTAATGAAGACTGGCCAAAATGTGGTCCCATGCACACCTAAGAAACAATGGCGTTTAGAAATCTGCTCCCATAACTGTTCAGGACAAGGGATTGGAAAGAACAAAACCAAGGCCAGAGAAAAACTTTTATTTTTCTAGGACTCCACAAGTAGCCTTCGTTTCATGTAAGTGAGCTATCTAAGAGCTAACATACATTTGCTTTTTCATTTACCTTTTACTTTCAAATTAGTTGACTATCAGCTTTCCCCTTATTTTATCTCATTGTTATTAATCTGACTTGTAGGGGAAAAAAAAGATCTTTCAAAATATCATCTGCTAAGTACTCACACTTACTGATTTCCAAACTTACTAAAAGCTACAGTAATGAAAATTGTGTGGTAGTGGCATGAAGATAGATATACAGATCAATGGAATAGAATTGAAAGCTCAGAAATAAGCCCTAATATTTATGGTCAACTGATTTTTGACAAGGATGTCAAAACAAATCAGAAAGCATAGTTTTTTCAACAGTGATTTGCCTGAATAACTCTATATACTGAAAACCATTGAATTGTACTCGAAGTAGGTGAATTTTATATGTAATCATATGTCAATAGAGCTGTTTAATTTTTTTTTTTAATCCATCTGCTACACATCCATTTTACCAAGAGAATGCTATATTTGGGGTCAGGTATCTTATACAAATTGTCAATTAATTTGAAAATAACATGTCAGAACTAGTTAGGGAACAATATAAAGGGAACTGAATAACAGATTTGAGTTGTGTATTTGACAAAACAGGCACACAACACACACCTTCATAGATGAAGCTTTGCTCATATATCACCTAAAAGGCTCACCAATACCAGCTAGAAATCAGGCTAGAGAATGCAGTTACAAGAAAAATAGACAAGAAAACGTCAGTGGATTTGTAGCATGATGCTCCTTACCTAAGGGAGAAAAAAATCAAAATAAAACCTTGAAATTGCATGTTATGCTGTTGTTGTGTCAGTGGTAATGTTTATAGATGATCAACAGCCATAGGCAAACTACAGCAGTAATAGTGAAAACTAATGGGTCTCCAAATTAAAAAATCAATTATCTCTAATGGATACTGGTATTTCTGAACAGAAATAATGCTTAGACTATGAGATTTCACCACTTGAGTTATAGATAATTGCCTTAGATTTCTGTTTGATACTTTCTGAAGAACTAACTCAGAGAAAATAATTCTATCAACACTACTAACATTTACACCAGTTTTAATCCATATTCATGTTTTAGTTATTCCCATGGGGAGGGGTATTAGGATAGGAAGTCATGGGTAGCTACAGAATCAGCCAATTCCTCAAAGGGCATTTCCAATGTAACTTGCTCCCTATGCACTTGAAATGAATTTTGGGGAAAATGAACAGTGAACAACAAGTTAGTCCATTGGAACATTATTAAGATTTACCTCCTTCTATAAGTCAGATGCTCTAGGGAGCCACCACCACTTTCTTCTTCACTTCATCAAACTATATAAAGGAAAACACAAGAGAGTTCTCTCAGAGACCGTAGGGTTAAAGCCCACTGGTTTCACCATGAATATGATTGCTGTAAACCTGAGACATTGTCAGTCTTTAGGGAACATATTTAATTTCTTCTGGAGATTTTGCCCAACTTTATTATTCTAGGTTATTTACTAGAAATACTCTGGTTTTGTTCTTTGAACAAGTTGGTAAATCTCAGAAAACATCATGGAACTCAGGTTCACAAATTTGCTTAACACTTTGGTTACACAACTCTATGTCAAAGAGACATTGCTTCATTTTTGGGATTGTTCTTCTCTCTGTTGCCTCAGGGATTTAATCTGCTTGTAACACCCATCAAAGAACTTCAGTGCTCTAAAATTGTTGGGGACAAAGGAACTTAGATTTGGAAAGAACAATTCACTTAGATTCAATTTAATTAAATAAATATTATTTTATACTCCCTGTATGCCAGAAAAATCACCTAGATTCTTGGGATCTACAAGTGATCAATTAGACATGTCCTTCATGAATTTTAAAATGCACATCAACTTAAATATTATCTTTTTCAAGATTTTCATTATTTAGACAGAAAATTGGAATTCAGAGAGATTAATGACTATCTTTTAAAATATTCTCTATCATCAAGTGCTTCTATTAGGTATCATTAGAAAATAATTGTCCCAAGTAGGAAAGCATAGCAGAAATCAAAACCAGCCAGTTAGAGATCAGATATTTTGCGTGGTAAAACATGAAACCAGAATCTATTCCCAGCCCTACTACTAGCCATTTTGCTTAGCTATTATAGCTTCACTTTCTCTTCTAGAAAACTGGTATAATAAAGCTTGATCTCTCTATATTCTTTACAATATCCTTGAAGGATAGTTATCATGACCTATGCTTCAGCAAAGTTTTTGACTTCTTGGATCAAAGTTGACTTGTATTTTAAAGAAGAAATATTAACTGTTATTTCACCATGTTTAGTGAGCGCAGGATTGCATTATTTCAATCTAAAATGATTTAGCATATAGGATATAGTTTACAATGTCCCTTTCTCTCCAAAGAGTAAAGAAGTGATTATTTGAATGTTATTGAAAGATTTTTCTGGAAGATAAAATTTAAAAATGTGTGCAAATGTTCAGTATTTTTACACTTAATAATGACATATTATAATTAATTCTTGCAGTTTACTTTCTAAAAATATAAAGATTTGGGATTTTTGTTTAAATAAACAAAAGAAAATATGGTAGGGGAAAGAGGAAAAAGGCAGTACAAACTACATGTGTGGACACTCATAAACATTTAGATGTGACTTGACTGTACTAATGTCTGTTAATAAAATTCTCTAGCCTCCATATACAGATGAAGGTATCTTTGTTGCCCTGACATACAGTCCATGTGGTTCTAGACCTAAGGTAACTAGGAAAGGCCTAATGATGTCTGGTTCCTCGACCAAGTGTTTCTGATTAAAGTGTTCTTAGATCCAGAAGGAAGACAGCCATGCACAATATTTTGGAAAATTATTGTTCTGTCAGTGGTTGATTTTTACTATGCCTGAGGTCATCAGTTAGGCTGTGGGCCTTGAGTGTGTCCTCTATTCTTCACTCATACTTGGTGATAACAGAAGAGGAAGCAAGTGTCTGCCTTTCATTCTGGGCTAGATCAATTCTGTCCTCTGCCAAATGTCTCCATCATCCTCCAAGGAGTGTGAAGAGCTATTCTTCCTTATTATTAGTAGTAATACTTTTCTGCTTTTGGGTGGCATAGTAAACATCCTTTAAATTTTACTACAAACCAGTGAGGCAGTTAAGACAATTAACTGACCCCACTCTTTATGGATGTGGAAATAAAATTCAGAGAGATTACTTGACAATTTTGAGGTCACTCCATCAGTTAACAGTGATAAAACACACAACTCTCTGCACCTATTGTAATATTAGCTCCTCTCAACCAGTAGTTCTCAGTGTGTGGTTCCCAGACCAGCATCACATGGGAGCTTGCTAGATTTCCCCCATAGATGCCTACATCCTAGTTCCATGAACCCGTGGATGTTACCACACATGGCCAAAGGGATTTTGCAGATGGGATTAAGTTAAGGTTCTTGAGCTGGGAATATATCCTGGTATATCTGGGTTGTCCTGATGTAATCACAGGGGTCCAAACAAGAGGGAGGCAGAAAGGTCAAGTTCAAGGAAATATGACAAGAGCAGCAAAGGTCAGAATGCCCTCTAGAAGGTGGAAAAAGCAAGGAAATAGATTCTTCCCAGGAGCCAGGGAGAAACAATATAGCCCTGTTGACCTATTTTGGACTTCTCACCTCCATAATGATAAGATAATGCATTTATGTTGCTGTAAGCCACTAAATTTGTGGTAATTTCTTATAGCAGCAGTAAGAAATTAATACATGTAAGGGTAGGACTCAGTATCCTATGCTTTAAAAAGCCTTAGAGGTAATTCTGATGTATGGTAAAGTCTGAGAACCACTGTTTACACCATTTGGTAAAAATTTTAATATGCCAATAAGGTTCATAATCCATTAGGAAGAATTTATCAATGGAATTAATACATAGAAAAAAATGTAAAGAGAATTCTACAGGGGCCCAAGACCAGTGAGGAGAAACTGAGAGCCCATTTAGCAAACAGAGAACATAGACACCAAACAGAGGAAGAATCCCTGTATATGTGGAGGCAAAAAATTTATCCATGTCAATGCAATGGTGAGAGGCTTGAGAATGGACTGAGGGAGGGCGACTGTGTACTTAGTTGTGTGACCCTGCAGACTTACTCTGGGTCTTTGTTTCATCATTTGGAAAGCAAAAGAAACCAAACTCATGGCCTCTAAGGTGTCCATCAGTCAAATCACTACTCTTTCTTAACTTGGAGCCCATGAAAAGAGGTCTGGAGACATAGGTGAAAAAAAATCTTTATTTTTACTAAATTCTAATTGAAGTATAACATTTCCTTCAATTATGAGTGTAAGTAATAAACCATAGTAGTAATGGCAGAAACTGTTGCTTAGTCATCAATAGAAACCACAGGTGTTTTTCTATTACATTACAGTTGTTGCAGATGTCTGTTAATATCATTTATATTCATCACTACTTTAAAGTTATAATAATGATGAGATGCACTACTGAATCCTTATTATACAAAGTGGTGATACAGAAACATGTATTATTTTATCACAAATTTGTCTTTTTATATTTACATAACTACCTTTCAAAAACTTGTTTTTTTAAAATTATATATGTATATATACTATATATATATATACATATATATATATATATATAAAACATTTAAAATCCTATTCTGAGAAATATTTCATAGGCTCCTTCATACTGTCCAATGGATTAATTGCAGTAATTAGTTAATTAATTTCAAGAAAACTGATGACAAAGCCTTGATATCCTGTGTGACTCAATGTGATGTGATACAAATGACAGTATCCTTGGAGCACATTTATAAATAATGAAACAGAAAAAGAAACTAAAGTCTTGTTTAATGTCACATAAATCAGACTAGATATATAAGCCCAGGGCCTTGGGTCATTTTTCTGTTTTCTCAGACATCCATCTGAGCATCTCTGATACTTTTAGTTGCCAAATAGGTCTGATTTCTGCCTAATCACAGAGCTTTAAAGTCCTACCTTGCTTTTGAATTATACTGATCAATGCATCTCAAAAACTTGAGGAAGACACTTTAAGTGCCTTGAGAACCATGCTATGCCAACTTTCTATTCTCCCTCGGTTGCACTGGCTTCCAAGTCAATTAATGGTTTACATAGCTCCCACAGAGTGACCTCAACTCTCTGCTAAGGACCAAGGAAAAAGAGAAATAGCAAATTCTGACACAGACAATACAACAGTTGAAAAGATGGCTTTGAAATAAGATACAGTCCACTAAACAGCTTCCCAGAGTGTATTTTATTCTTACCCTACTATATGGCTTGAAGGGACTTTGAAGTACACATTCAAAACTGCAACTGAATGTGGTGCAACAAGATATTCTATGAAATTAGGATAGATGGATGACTTAGCCTCATGGATACCCAATGATAGATGAACCATGCATGCTTGGGAGTTCAGGGTTAGTTCAAATGTTCCTCCAACACATTATCTGTTCATCCAGAGCTTATCCAAATGATCTGAATTACTTCAACATCCAAAATCCAGCTGACACTCATGTGAGGATTTATTTTCCCTTGAGATTTCTCTTTCTACTTTCTGCCAGAAATACTCCACACACTTTCTCAAGGTTATGCAGCTGCCACGTCCCAAATGGCCTAAAAAGTAAAAACAAACAAAAAAGTAAACAACAATTAATTCAGTGTGAAAGCTAGGTATGGAGAATTAACTTCCTAAGTGAATAATGCAGATTTTTACACACTGCACTCTGTTAGCATCTGAAAAGGATGCAATAGATGTGGTTACTTTGATGTACTAGTACAGGGAAATATTAAGGCCTTACTCATTCTTGCTGCATTGCCACAAATCTAGGTTCTACCATGAAATAGCAAACTGGGAGAGTTGGAATGTTAGAACAAAGAGCTACAGAGATGATTAAGGCCTGAGATTTAAATCTAGAAGGAAAGACTCTAAGAACAAGGACTATTTATCATGGAAGAAAAAGCTGAGAGCAGCAGAGTAACATGATATATAAGAAATAAATGCAATAAAACAAAGATGAAAAAATATCCTAGATAAGGATACAGATCAACTGTGGTTCATTTACTCTGAGATCAAATCCAAAGGAAAATATCATAAGCTGCTCTGAGAAATAGGCTGATCTTCAACTTGTTCAATTTCAAGGTGAATTACTATGGGAAAGTGTGTAATCACCACTCTGAAAAATCTTGATTGGAATATTTTCTACCTAAGATCATTTAATTGTGCTCTATCTTGAATTAAGAGAACAGACAAGAAGATTTTTCAAGGATGATTTCAGTTAATGGATCCCAATATTCTGTGCATTGTCCTGTTATAAGAACAAATGCAATCACCAAGAAGGTTTACTTATAGAAACTGCCATGTTCAAAGAGGTACTATACAGAGAAATCAAGACATTTAACAGTATCCCTTTAGTAATGGCTGGAGAAAATTCTACACCAAAACAGTGGTGTAATGGCCCCCAAATCATTCCTCAGTCCCACCTTCCAACTCCCTGAAGTTTTGCACAACTTTTGGTTTTAATATAAAATATGAGTGATATACCCTCCTTTATGATGTTTAATATAATTTATTGAGAAAATTTAAAGTTAAATACAGCAGAGATATTTAATGTTGAATCACTCCCCAGACATCCAAGAGCTTTCTCATACTTTGTAGTCCACTTATTTTTCCATGGGACCATGTGGCTGATTCTGGCTAATCGACTATAAGAGAAAGAAACATGTCTCAGTATCAGATCAAAATATAGAAGATGAGGAGTAATTTCTTCATGTGTCTCTTCCACTGGGCTGTGCTTCACAAAGGGTGGATGTGCTGAGAAGACAGCACTGTGAGAGGGATTGCCAATTGTGTCTTGACTAATAGTTATGGTAATTCTTGAGACACTAGTTGAGGTGAAAACATTTCCACTGTACTCTCAGTACTACAATACAATACTGTACTCTCAATTTCTACTGTGTTCTCACAATAGTCACCTTGAGAAGTAACAACATCACTGTGTTTTGGCTCAGGGCAAGGAGCTACTTGCCGTTTTATCTATTGATTCATAGCAATTTGAAATCATCTGTCATTCACAGTCCTACATACTGATTACACTTACCACAGAGATATTTTTAAATTATGAACATCATATAATCTACTTAAACATTATAAAAAGGGGGTCCATATGAAAACATACACACACACAAGTAGATTCCTAAACTTACACAGTATTAAGGAAATGGTGATGCTATTTGTACATTTCCAGCCTTTTTTCTATGTACATGTTGTACAAACCCATTTAGGCACAGAATCAGTGTGTCTGTGTGCACCAACAGACATTAGTTCAGGATTTCATTATTATAACAAACATTTGTACAGAGTTTACTATGGAATTAAAGAAATGGATTTTTTTTTGGTAGCAATAATGGAAAAATTATTTAAAGTCTTTGAGTCTCACTTTTCTGGAATAAATAATAGGCAATTGTGAAACACTAAGATTTTGGTTGAATAAAATCAACATACATAGAGTTTCATAGAATAAACAAAGTACTCCTCACTACCATCATTTTATCTCTTTAACTCATAATTCCTTGAGGTGGGAATCTTTATCCTCACTTTATAACAGATAAAATAAAACTTGCACAGCAAGAAAAAGATGAAATTAGAACTCAAACCTAGATCGAGATTCTTTTTTTATACTATACTATCATGCACTAAAGTGTTTCCCCACTGTGTCACAGGGTCCTGACAGAAAGCCATGGTGCTTTGTGACCACCTAGAGGGGTGGGATAGGGAGAGTGGGAGGGAGATGCAAGAGGGAGGAGATAGGGGGATATATGTATATATATAGCTGATTCACTCTGTTATAAAGCAGAAACTAACACACCATTATAAAGCAATTATACTCCAATAAAGATGTTAAAAAAAAAAGAAAGAAAGAAAGCTATGGCATTCTCAAATAGAGGTAAGTGAATGAAGCTTAATAAGTTAACTATTTGAAGATACATAAATGTGATTAAGGGAAACTACAGAGATGAGGAAGTATCCAGGAGCTTGAAATAGAAGAGCAATCCTGAGAACCATAAGAACTGAATGAACTGAGAAAAAAAGCAGTCATAGAGACCCAGCAAAAGCCTGTAGCTATAAAGAGGACCATCGTACATCACTTGAGGCCCTTGATAAGGGAATGACCACCACCAACCTGTGTTCTCTCCTCCCTCTTGAGGATTTCTTTCTTGGGTCTTCCATTGACCAAACCCAACTGATGTCAAAGGGAAAAGGAGCCTGGTTTAAGCTGTCCATTCAAATCAGCCTCTTGGGGTACAAAGTAGGGTGGAGAAGGGGAGGGTCAGTAGATATGGAAAGACAAAAAGAGATTACCCAGCTCATGTGCCATTATTTTCATAGACAGAGAAGCCACTTGGGTAGAAATTTATCATATTGAAAGGCAGCATTGAAGTGTAATTAAAAATGAAATTGAGGGCTTCCCTGGTGGCACAGTGGTTGAGAGTCCGCCTGCTGATGCAGGGGACACAAGTTCATGCCCCGGTCTGGGAAGATCCCACATGCCGCAGAGCGGCTGAGCCCGTGAGCCATGGCTGCTGAGCCTGTGCTTCCGGAGCCTGTACTCTGCAACGAGAGAGGCCACAACAGTGAAAGGCCCACGTACCGCAAAAAAAAAAAAAAAAAAAAAAAAGAAGAAGAAAAAAAAATGAAATTGAGTCAGGGATAAACAATTTCCTAGGCAAGGAAGGGGTTTTCATGTATTAGTCAGAGACATAGCTGGGTGTGAAAGAGAATGCTTTTAAATACGAGCAGGAATATGATTCTGGTGAGATTAGGGCTATAACTCAAGAAAAACATCTGAAAGAAAGAAAAATGCAGAAGTGGGGAGAGGTAAGAGTTTGGTTGCATGACTTTGAAAAGACAGACAGATAGTTGCCATGAGCATGATAGAATGACAGCCAGAGATAAGACCTAGTCAATAGGAAATGCACGTACAAGTTTTTCTTCAAGTCTGTATCTATTAACCATAGTGGGGCATGCTGGATTTTAAATAATAATGAATTCTGAGCAAAAGAACTGAACAAAGTTAAGATGAAGGTGAGCAAAAATTCTA